>NW_016807505.1:2945893-2979076 GCF_001698545.2 Rhinopithecus bieti | reverse complement strand
TATACATATGTAACAAACCTGCACGTTATGCACATGTACCCTAGAACTTAAAGTATAATTAAAAAAAAAAAAGAAAATATACTTGTTTTTGACTAATTGAATAAAATTGAATGTATTCCTAACTAAATCCAGCTGACATCAGCAACTCATTTGAGACAGAATCCAAATGAGGTGAGATGTAACTTCATGAATAGAATTAGAGAGCTGCTCTGCAGAGGAAATGGAACGGGTAACGCACCAGTGGGCTGGAGGCTTTGCTGCCGACACTTTACAGGCAAGGCCATCAAAGACGCAAAATGATTCTCTAATTCTTCCCATTAACATTCAGACTGCCACTTTTAGAGGTAAGAAAAAGGCAGTTGTTTACTTTGATGAGATTTAAAGATGTTAGTGGCCACTTGGCCTGCTTTTTAAAGACTGGTTTATATTGATAACAATTTTGTTTTATAATTTGTTATATGCTTCACCGCCTTCTTTTGAAGTGGGAAGGTGAAATTTTCTCTTATAGATGACGAAAGCATCAGGAATAATTCAAATAAAGATGATTCTGCTGCAAATCAGTGAAACGTGACAACTGATCTTACCATTGTAGGCTTCAGGGCTACTTATGGTGCAGAATTAGAGGTACAACTGCAATTATTCGGGAATAAAATAGGGTCCATTGGCAGAGGGCTGTGAGAAGAAGGGAGGAAGGAAAATTGCAGGTGGCAGGTGGCTGGGCATGCTCTATGCCCTGTGATTTTTATCTTTGTCTTTGGCAGAAGGGTCATTTTAGGTTTTACTCCTCCTTTATTAAGTGTGTGTGTGCGTGCACGTGCGCACACGCATGCACATGTGTATATTTTATTATGCTGTAAATTTCAACTTCTGTAAGTGGAAAGTGGCATGCTTGTTTTTGATGAGGCTTTCATATTTTTGTGAGTATGCCTAACTGATGCAACTGACCTCCTGGTTGTTCTTAAGCAAATAACTGCTACTGAGATCTAATTATATCTTATCTTCAAAGAGAGGCCGTGCCTTTCTTCTTTTTCTTTTTTTGTCCAGTCTATTGCTTGGGGTCACTTCAATCCTACACAGAATAAAATACTGGGAGATATACTGCAGAGATATACTCAGTGGTGGTGAAGAGCTTCTGCCTATGTGTACACATTCCCAGCCAGGACAGCACACCCCAGCTGTGGGTGCTTTACCCCGAGCATCCTCACCTCTCCGTCAAACAATGGAACCCATGTTGACTGGGGGTTCCCAATGGAAGTACCCGGGCTGCCATGGGCATGATCAGTGCCTTTTTATGTCTTAGGCGATAAAACCATTGTGTTTTCCTTACCATACCCAAAAGTACTTTGTACATCTGTTCCTAATAGTTTTTTCCCCTATGCTTAAAGCAAGATAGTTTTTTCCGTAGTGAACCTCTAGAAACCTGAGCCAGCCTTTTTGTCTTGATTTTTTTGTCTATGCAGATAAGAAAAAGGATGACTTAGAAGATGGGAGAAAATTATCCTTTCTCTAGACAAAATTACCCTAAAATGTCAATTTTTCCAAATAATCAGCAAAAACAAGTTGCTGAAATAATTGACACTCTTGACCAGAAGAGAGTAGCTATCTACACTGATCAGTCCTCTGTCACTTATACATGCACGGGCACACACAATTTGAGACATTAACCAGTCTTTTTTTCACCTAATGAATTACCAGCCTTCATTTGAGTCTGGAGTCATGGAGTTGCTACTGACCCCAGATGATAACCAGGGAAGAAGAACTTTCAGAGTTTAGGATCGAGAACACATGGTTTGGGTGAAAGCAATAGTTAATTTATTATTATTAAAATATCCAGATATATATTTGGAATCATTTTACAATCTAGCATAACCTATTTTGCATCAATTAGAAAATAATTCACCTTCCAAAGGGGAACACTTCTTTTAAAAAAAGAAGAATCTTGAAGGGTATGATGGTTAATTTCACATGACAACTTGACTAGGCTAAGGGATGCCCAGATAGTTGGTAAAACATTCTTTGAAGGAGTGTCTATGAGTTGGTGGACTGAGTGAAGAAAATTACCTTCCCCAGGTGGGCTGGCATCACGCAATCCACTGAGGGCTCCAGTAGAGGAAAAAGGCAGAGGAAGAGGGGATGTGCTCTTTCTCTCTTGAGCTAGGACATCCATCTTCTGCCCTCGGCCCTCAGCACTCTTGATTCTCAGGCCTTTGGACGTAGACTGAATTATACCACCAGCTTTCCTCATTCTCCAGCTTGCAGATGGCAGAGCGTGGGTCTTCTTAGCTTTCATAACCGTGTGAACCCACTCTCATAATAAGTCTCCTTTTGTATATCTATATACAGTTGACCCTGAAACAACATGGGGCTTGAACTGCACTTATGCCCAGATTGCTTTCAATGAATGTAGTCAGCCCTCTGTATCCACAGGCTCTGCGTTTGCAACCAAATGTAGATTGAAAATACAGCATTTTTGGGAATGCAAACTTGAGGATATGGAGGGCTGATTTTATGTATGCAGGTTCTCCAGGGCTGACCATGGGACTAGAGTATGCATAGAGTTTTGTATCTATGAGGTGGGTCCTGGAACCAATCCCCTGCAGATACCAAGAGAAGACTGCATATCCTATTGGTTCTGTTCTCTGGAGAAATCTGACTAATATAGGAAAGGGGAACTTTGGAACCCAAGAGAGGGTTGGGTTCGCCCCTTTTCTACTTTCAATTTCAGAAGGCATTAGCGGCCTATGTCCTGTCAGTGCAGAGTCTGGAGGACATAAATATGGCTGCATGAAAGGTCATGACCTCAACTCCCCTTTGGTTTATAGAGTCAAGATGGGCTCCAGGTAAGATCTGGACTTCAGTGGGACACAAAGGGAGCTGGTACACTGAGGCCAGGATTAAGGGCTTCTGTTACAAAAACATGGGATGAAAGGTCTGCACTGGGACAGGTGAGGATGAGCTCCAGGTTCCTGCATCCCCAGTGCTGGAGGCGAGTGTGGACCGCTGTGCACTGGCTGCTGCTGTTGTGAAGAGGGCCCCACATAGCCTGGCCATGACCAGACAAGATAAGTCTGTAAAACTGTGCAAGAGTCACCATGGCACCAAGGAGAAGAGTCCCACATGTGGCCGCAGCTACTTGAGGACAAGAACTGTAGAATCAACATCGGGGTAATGTGGGTGGGAGAACGTCCAGAGGGCCAAGGGTCACTTTGAGACTGTGCTTAAACCAAAGTTACATCCTTACATTGTTACTGAGTTCACCTGGCAATCATGAGGGTTATAGTCCTGCCCATCACAATTTTGCCAAACCGAAGTTCCATTTCTGTACCCTTACTTCCATGACTGTTAGCTCTTAGGTGCTGTGCCACCACCACTGCTTCTAAGAATGCATACTCAGAGTATGTCTGTGTGGCCGATCCTAATGCTAGGTATAGTCTGCTTTCTGTCATGAAGATGCTTGATTCTAGTCCTGAGATTTAAAGTTGCCATTTAGTCCTAAGAACAATTATCAGATTGGTGCAAAGATGTCACAGTCTGTGTGCTTCTAGGATCAAGATAAGATTTAAAAATAGATGAATTATGAGAGAACCAGCTCTGTCCCCACCTTAACCTTCCATTGACCTTATCCCTAGACCAATGAGGTTCCCCCCAAGCTTGAGAGGAAAGACAGAATTGGAAAGATGTTGGGGAGGGTCTCCTGGACCATATCCTGGTAAGCAAAGTAAAACCCTGGTAGGACTTAGTAATGTAACAGCTTTAATAGATAAAGCCCTTGGCCTCAATGACCTAACATGATAGGGCTTATTTCTTGCTTAAATGCTGCATTCAGTGCATTCAGTGTGGACTATTACAGGGTAGTTTGGCACTCAGTCTCCTTGTCTAAGGCTCTGTTCTCTCCTGCTCCCTGATGTTGCCTGCATGTGGGAAGGGAATGAAATACGGCACATGAGAAATGTCTGTGGGCCTGGAGGGACAGCAGTTCTGTTCATGTTCCAGTGGCCACATAACCACCCCTCTTACAAGCTCTGTGCCTAGAATAATGAGATGAGTTTGGAGAATACTTGGCAAGTCCCTGCTAGACTTCGTTACATGTCTGGAAATCTGACAAAAGAGGAGCTTCCTGTATTATGGGGTCATGGAGAGGAAGTGACAGCTCAGGTCCTGAGTTCACTGTAGTCATCTGGCTTTGTTTCTGGGTTTCCTATTCTGTTCCATTGGTCTTACGTGTTTGTTTTTTATGCCAGTACCATGCTGTTTTGGTTACTAGAACTCTGTAGTATAATTTGAAGTCAGGTAATGTGATTCCTCCAGTTTTGTTACTTTTGCTCAGGATAGTTTTGGTTATTCTGGGTCTTCTATGGGTCCATAAAAATTTAAGGATGGTTTTTACCATTTATGTGAAGAATGTCACTGGTATTTTGATAGGGATTGTATTGAATCTGTAGATTGATTTGGGTAGTAGGGACATTTTAACAAAATTCATTCTCCTAATCCATGAACATGGAATACCTTTCCATTTTTTGTATCCTCTGCAATTTCTTTCATTGGTGTTTTATGGTTTTCATTGTGGAGAACTTTCGCTTCTTTGGTTAAGTTAATTCTTAGGTATTTAGTTTTATTTTTGGCTACTGCAAGTGGGATTACATTTTGATTTCTTTTTCCAATTGTTCATTGTAGCATATAGAAATGCTACTACTAATTTTTGTATGTCGATCTTGTATCCTGGAACTTTACGGAATTTATTAGTTCTAATAGCTTTTTGGTGAAATCTTTAGGTTTTCTCAAATGTAAGAGCATATCATCTGTAAACATGGATAATTTGACTTTTTCTTTCCAATTTGAATGCTCTTTCTTTCTCTTGTCGGATTGCTCTTAGACTTCCAGTACGATGTTGAATAACATCAGTGAAAGTTGGCATCCTTCTCATGTTGTAGATCTAAGAGGATAAAGGCTTTCAGTTTTCCCCCATTCTGTATGACACTAGCTGTGGGTCTGTCATATACGGCTTTTATTATGTTGAGGTATGTTTCTTCTATACCTATTTTTTGAGGGTTTTTATCATGAGGGGATGTTGAACTTTATCAAATGCTTTTTCAGCATCAATTGAAATGATCTTTCGGTTTTTGTCCTTTTCTGTTGATATCATGACATTGCTTGATCTGAGTGGTAGATTGTATTTATTACAATAATAGTGGATTGCATCTTACACATGAATTATGATCGAAATAATCCTGTGAAGTAAAAATCATGTTGAATTTTTTCTATAATTCTTTATATCACGATTAAATCACCAAAACACAAATCAAATCCTAGATGCTTAAAAGTCAATATATTTACAAAAACTGAAATTGACAAAACTAATATTAAGCACAGGATAACACATAATGAATTTGCTCATTGGCTTACTTCATCTGAAAGTTGTATGACAGCTGGGTGCAGTGGCTCATGCCTGTAATCCCAGCAGTTTGGGAGGCTGAGGTGGATGAATCACTTGAGATCAGGAGTTCAAGACCAGCCTGGGCAACATGGTGAAATCTCATCACTACTAAAAATACAGAATTAGCTGGGCATGGTGGTGCATGCCTGTAATCCCAGCTACTCAGGAGGCAAGGCTGGAGAATCGCTTGACCCTGAGAGGCAGAGGTTGCAGTGACCTGAGATTGATTGTGCCATTGCACTCTAACCTGGGTCACAAGAGCGAAAAATCCATTTCAAAAAAAAAAGGTTGTATGACATATGACTACATACACTATGAGATTAAGAATCATAATTCAATCATAATTAAATCGTGCAGGTTCCTCACAGTTGGCAGGCATTGTGTGAATTATTAGCTTGAGACAGGCATATAGATATATGGGATAAACATGTAACATACACATCCTTATATTCACATGTATTTTTATTCTAAGGTCTGTAACCCATCTATTAGTTACAATCAGTAAATCATTAATTGAATCACTAAAACTTTCAGTCAAATATTTTAATCAAGTTTTTTTGTTGTTGTTAAAGGATCTACAGAGTGTTAAAAAGATGTTTATGATCGCAGTGTGGGTTGGAGGAAAATAAGCCCAGCAGTGAGGTTCTGTTTTGTTAGTCTCTCAGCAACCATGTCAACATGCCAGGAGGCCCAGCTAACCGAATGTCAGTTAAATGAACTGCATTAGTTTGAGAGGAAGTGTCCTCCGAGTGCATCCTATTCATTTTTGCTAACTACAGACTGACACAGCCTTTGGAGGTCACATTGTTGGTTGAGAGACGGTGGGAACAAACAACCACCATCCTGAGTGGCTTTTCTTTGGTCCTCAGGCACATTCTGAGGGCTTCATATCAGAACCTTTGCTTCTTGCAGTGACTCGTCTCACCACCTTCCGTCTGTTGTGCGTGTCTCTGATCCTCTCAGTACCATCTCCATGATCCCTTCCTTTCCAAAAAGTTGGTGGACTGGAAACTCAGTAACCCAAACTTCAATGGAGGTAACAGGCACTTAACATCAGTGACCTAGGCCTGGAATATGATGGCAATCTGGAAAACAGAGTGCTGAACAATTGTGTGAGACCCAGAGAAATGCTCCGTGGACATAAAGAAGATGAAGAGCTTGGGTCAGCCCTGGCAAGTACACAAGAGATGGTCTGGGCGGGGGCAGCCCCTCATCCACCCACTTCCTCATGTGTCCTGCAGGCAGCGCCCACCAAACCCTCTCAGGACTGTGCTGGGGCCGCTGCTCCAGGTTGACCATGAGTGGACAGAAGGACCCTCAAAACTTTGCTCCCATTGCTCTGGTCCTAGCTTCAATATTCTCTTGGCTCACCTGGCCTTCCAAATGTAACAAGGCAAGGGGGAGGTGGCTTGAATCATGGACAAAGGCATTTTGGTCACTAAAGTACAGTGATCTCATTGGAAATCAGTATATTAGTGGTCTAGTGTTTTCCTTTTAGACCCTTAGGAGGTTGGTTACGGTGAAATAATGTTTCTCAACCCAATAAACTGGGATACTGAGGGGCTGAAAAACAGATCCTGAATGAGGCTGAGTACCCAAAGCAACTTCTTTTAGCATAAAAAGCAGGTTGTTTTATTCTCATTACCCAGACAATTCCCTCAACCCTCTTCTGTAAGCATTGCCTTTATTAATAAGGGCCAATTATATTCTACAAGTATGACAGATGGGGATGTGGGGAAGTTCCCAAGAGTCACTGTAGTTTGTGTCAAATAACATTTCAACAAATTGACCTTGAAGATCTAATTGACTTTTATGAGTGGTTTCATGGACCAGGCAGCATCTCCTGTGTGAAACAGAAAGGTGTTCTTGAAGCCGAGCACAGCGGGTGGGCTTCATTGACAGAAAAGATTGAAGAAGCAGAAACAAGGAAGAAAAAGCGATTGTTATTTTGAAGCAGCTTTCCTGGTATGGGTTAAAGCAGAGGAAATTTCTTATCGGGCCTGCTCCTGTTGACTGGGGGTCTTTTGGTGGGTTGCTGGGACTCTCCTGTTTTTTGGAAAACTGGCCCATTTCTAAAGTCAGTTTAATTGTGTGGCACTTAGCATGAGCGACTCCATTCTGGTTTGGTCTGGTCTGCGGGGGGCCTAATGCAGGAGGATAGACAAAACAGTGGCCTCTCACCAACTTGAACATTTGTTACCTCATTTACCTTGCTCCCTAAATGTGCCATTTCTTCTGATTTCAAATGTGTTCTTACAATTCCTACAAAGTTAGGAATTGTAAGAACTTCATTGTTCTTACAATGAATTGTAAGAATTTACAATTAGTAGGATTACAAATTGTAGGAATTTCAAAGATCAGTTAGTCTTTAAAAAGAGTCTATACACTCGAGGGACTGAAAATAATCCTTATGTTTTCAAACCTTTGACTGGTGACTCCCTTGCCAGTGGAAAGTATTTGTTCATATATATTCCAGATATTTGGGAAATGAGTTCTACCAAACAAAACCTCATCTGGGAATTACTGAAATAATAATGCTTCTAGAAAAGCATTCGGATTTGCAATCAGATGAACCACACGTATCAGCAGGAAGAGATTCACGGGGGCAAGCCACAGACCCGGTTTCTGAGTCGTGAAGGAACTATTTGATTTGGCAAACATGGCTGTGACCGCAGGCCCAAGTGGGCGCATGCCAGGGACCCAGGTGCAGGTGAGATCTGAGGCACTCTGTGGCTCCCAGCCTGGAGCCCCGGGCTTCAGCTACCGCCTAAGGAGCACTGCCTAAGGAGTGACCCCCAAGTGCCCACTGCACCTGTCATCCTTCTCTGCACTGGGCACACTAAGAGTGTGGTGGAGACAGATAAGCGGTTGCGATTTTAAATGAAGCGGTTTGGGAAGACCTCGGAGGAAGGGGACTCCTGAGCAGAGACCAAAGAGGGGCAGCAGGGGCTCTGCGTGACTGGAGTGGAGTGGGGGCTGTGGGGAAGTGCATGTGAGCCCCAGGGAGGAAGGGGAGGCCAGGGGTGGTGGGCTCCTGCCAGGAACGGTGTGGGCCTGTGCCGAAGTGCCTGCACTGTGGTGTGGAAAGCTCTTGGGGGCTTTGCAATAACAAGACTGCCGGGAGGAAGGTACAGGAGCTTGTTTGCAGGGTGGGGTGAACATTAATACCAGGAGGAAATGAAGCCAGAAACGTTAAATCCCTGGGTGACAAGGTGGAGAGCAGGTGCCTGACACCACAGCCGCTGGGGCCTCCGAAAAGCCCCGATCCACTGCAGCGCCACCTGTGACCTGGGGGCCACCAGATCCCAGAACAGGCTGCTTCACCCATCCGTGCCTCTGTTTTCCTATCAGTGAAACGGACTAAAGTAAAGCCTAGCTTGGGAGGTTATTCTGAGGACCCCACAGGGATCGCTATGCTGATGGCTTAGAGCTGTTGCTCTAATTCAATGATTAAGCCCGACGGGAGAGCTTAATCACTGAAAGACCTTACCGTGACTTTTATTGACATAGAGAGTCATTTACCTCTGTGTTGCAACCAAGTGGCCTGCAGCTTTAGGCTGGCTGTGTCCCAGGGCCTTAGTGGCCCTGCCTAGTGGAATAGGGCAAGGGGTAGCTACTGCCGGGAGAGCTGGGGCGCTGCCCACACACCCTGTGCTGGAGCTCTTTTGCAAGGCAGAACGGCAATGCAGCATGGCCTCAAAGCCCAGGCCCTCCCAGGGAAGGCTGAGACCTTTCCATGCTTTTCCCACACAAACACCTTCAGGCTGCCATTCACAAGAGCCAGAAGTCCCACCTGAGTTGGTGGGTTCAAGAACCACCAAAGCTGAGGTCATATTTGATGAAAACACCTATCTCACAGTCTCCCGGGTTTACTGAGCAGTGACAGCAAGCATGGGTTTACAAGACAAGATCTCAAAGGAGAAGGGAAGAGTAGCTTTAGTGGGAAATGTAACATGGATGCCAGGATATTCATTCATTTTTGTTTGATTTCCTGAGGAATTCAAATCAGTGTCACTACATGCTAAAGTGTGTCTGCGGAGTGTCAAAAGCATTCAGGATGTTCGATTTGTTAAACCAAATGAATGTCCATTGATGTTTTGACTGAAGTGACTGAATTCCCTAAATATTAACCTTAAGGTTGCATATTTGCTTCAGACAGGGCTTGACCTTCTCTTAGCATATTGATATGCACATCACTAAAAAGCATATAGAACCAAGGCAGATCTATTTGCAGAATAAAATATAAGTAATTTTTCTATCTCCATAATAAACTCTACAATAATGTCAGATAAAGTGAATTTCAGAGCCAGGAAAATTACCAGGGAAAAAGGAGGTCATTGCATAATGATAAAAGGTAAACTTACCAGGAAGACACAAAAATCCTAGACGTGTGTGCACCTGACAACAGGTCAGAAACGTGGAGGCAGAGCTGAGAAAAATCCTAGAAGTGTGTGCACCTGACAACGGGTCAGCAACGTGGAGGCGGGGCTGAGAAAAATCCTAGAAGTGTGTGCACCTGACAACGGGTCAGCAACGTGGAGGCGGAGCTGAAAGGTGAAACAGACAAATCCACAATTATAATCGGGACGCTTCACCTCTCCTCAGTCAGTAATTACAAAATCAGGAAGCTTATAGAAAAACTACATGATCAATCTAAACGTCAATCAGCAGGGTCCCATGACCACGTATGGAAAACCCCATCCAACTGCAGAACACGTATTCTTTTCAAAAGTTCATGGAGCACATTTTAGGATAGTGCGTAACCCAGATCGTAAAACAAACAATTTTAAAATAATTGAAATCCTACAAAGTTTGTTTTCCAACCATAGTGGAATTAAATAGATATGGATAACAGTAAGAAATTTGGAAAATTTCCCTATACTCCAAAATTAAACAACATAGTTAAAAAAATTTGCAAATCAAAGGAAATTAGTAATCATTTTGATCTGAATGAAAGTGAAAATATAGTATTTGTAGAATGTACCTATTACAGTGTTTAGAGGGGAGTTTATGACATTAAATGCTTATTGATAAAGAAAAAATCAACAAAATTTTCACCTTAACAAATAAGGTTTAAAAAAGAACAAAAGAAACCCAAAGTATGCAGAAGAAAGGAGTAATAGAGACAAAACAAATCCATGGACCTAGAATAAAATAAAATTATTAAAAGCAATTTCTTTAAAAGATCAAAACAGTTGATAAACCTCAAAAAGAGAGAGAGAAAAAACAAAAATTGCCAGTATCAGCAAGGATATCACCATAATCTGCATAGATAACTAGAAGTATTATTAGTATCCCTTACTACTGTCTTCATTGTTTATTAAACAAGTTGCCACTGCACTCCAGCCTGGACGACAGAGTGACATCCTGTCTCAACAAACACAAACAAACAACACAAACATCAGAAAATAAAAAGAAAAAAGAAATAACAGAAATTCTGTATCTATTTCCAGTAAATAAAAACACTTCCCAATTCATTTTATGTCTGATGTCAAAATTAAAGAAGGATGATTGTTCATTAAACAATGCAGACAATAGAGAAATAGAAAAGCATTCTGTATATACATTTGATAATTATTTAAAGGCTGAAAACTACAAAAACTCATTCATAAGAAGACCAACAAACTGTCTAGTTTTATGTCTGCTCAATAAATTGAATTCATAATTAAAGACCTTTTTAAGAAAAAAATCCCGGGTCTGTGCAGTTTTATTAGTGAATTACATCAAACATTTAAAAAAGAAATAATAGGCTGGGCGTGGTGCTCACGTCTATTAACCCAGCATTTTTTGAGGCTGAGGCAGGTGGATTGCTTGAGCCTAAGAGTGCAAGATCAGCCTGGACATCATGGTGAAATCCTGTCTCTGCATAAAGTACAAAAAGTAGCTAGGCCTGGTGGTGTGCGCCTGTGGTCCAAGCTGCTCGAGAGGCTGAGGTGAAAGGCTCATTTGAGCCCAGGAGGTGGAGGTCGCAGTGAGCCAAGATCATGCCACTACACTCCAGCCTTGATGACAGAGTGTGTCTCTGTCTCAACAACCAGTCAAACACACACACACACACACACACACTAGAAAATAAGAACAGAAATTCTATATTTTCCAGTAAGAGGAAAAGGAAACACTTCCCAATTCATTTTATGTCTGATCAAAATTAAAGAAAGATGATTAAAGAGAACTACACTCGAATATCCCCCATAAACACAGGCACAGAAATACACAAGAAAATAGCATATCAAGTCCAACAATGTATTAAAAAATGTCATACATTATGATCAGCTGGGGTTAATTTCAGGAACACAAGGCCAATTTGATATCTAGAAATCAATTGGTAAAAGCCATCATATTAACAGATCAAAGGAGAAAAACCACTTGATCATATTAATTGATACAGAACAGGCATTTGACAATTTCGACATCCACCCAATGGTAAAAACTGTCAGCAAACGAAATAGAAGGGAAGGAACATCTTTAACCCGATAAAGGGCATCTATGGGAAAAAACAACAGTAGAGGAGATGTTATACTTAATGGTAAGGAAATGAATGTTTATCCCCTATGATCAGGAACAAGGCAAAGACGTCTGCTCTGAGCGTTTCTATTTAATATTGTACTGAAAATCCTCGCTGTGCAATACAGTAAGGAAAAAGAAAAGACAGATTGGAAAGGACAAAAGACATCCCTATTTGTAGGTGACATAATTCTTTACATAAAGAATGACAAAGAATCTGCCAAAAAGATCCTGGAACAACCCAGAAAAGTGAGTTTACCAACGTAATTGGAAACTGAAATTTTTTAAAAAATGGCATGTATAGGGCCTTATAATCCCTGCTAATCCAGAGGCTGAGGCAGGAGAATCGCTTGAACCTGGGAGGTGGAGGTTGCAGTGAGCTGAGATTGTGCCACTGCACTCCAGTCTGGGTGACAAAGTGAGACTCCATCTCAAAAGAAAAAAAGGAAAAAAAAAAAAAAAAAACAGGCAGGTTCAATAACTTCAAAAGTATTTATGTGTAAATCTAATACAGCATGGATATGCTGAAACTACACCATGTTAATGAAAGAAATCAAATTGCTAAATAAATGAATAGATATATTGTGCTCACGATTTGGAAGACTCATACCTACATCAGTGGAATAGAATACAGTCCAGAAGGAGTGTCATACAACCATGGTCAATTGATACTTTTTATCAATGTTGAAAACAATCCAAAGGCAATAAAACATTGTTTTCAACAAGTGTTGGAACAAATGGACATCCGTATTCCAAAAAAAAAAAAAAAAAAAAGAACCTCAACTACTTCACACTCTCTATAAAAACTAAAAATGGAGCACATCTAAATGCAAAATGTAGAAGCATAACACTTTTTTTTTTTTTAAAAGAGAACAGGAGACCATTAACCTTACCTTGGGTTAGGTAAAGAGTTGATACCAAAAGCATAATTCATAAAAGTAAAACTGATAAATGAGACTTTATATACATAAAAATGTTTTTTTTTTTTTCCAAAATGCAGTTGAGGGAATAGAAAGCTGTAGCTTGGGAGAGAATGTTTGCCCAGCATGTATTTGATAAAGTAGCTGTAGACCATTCAAAACTCAATAATGAGAAAACAAATGCCCAATTAAAACATGGGCAAAAGACTGGAAAAGGCACTTCACCAAAGAAGGTAACTTGAGTAACAAAGAAGCACATGCTCAATATTATTAGTCATGAGAGAAATGCAAATTAAAACCAAGATGAGATAACACTATGAAATTAGAATGGATAAAATGTAAAAGATTGGTGACACCAAGTGTTGTCAAAGATGTAAATGTAAATGTAAAATGGTTTAATTCTTCGGGAAGTTTGGCACTCTTAAAGATTTAAACATATACCTACCATATGATCCATTTCACTCTTATCTATCCAAGGGAACAAAAAACATATACTATATTTGTGCAAAGACTGTACACAGATATTCATAGCAGCTTTATTTGTAACAGCTTCCAAGTGGGAACAACCTAAATTTCCATCAACAGAAAAATGGATAAACAAATTTTGCTGTGTTCATTCACTGAAAGAGAAAGAACTCTCAACAAGAATGAATCTTTATCGGAGTGAAAGAAGTTAAACAAAAAGCAGTACATTCTGTATTTCTATATGATTTTATTTGCATCAAACTCTAGAAAATGCAAACCCATTTATAGTGACAAAAAGCAGATCAGTGGTTGCTTGTGGACACATGGTTTGGGGACAGGTAGGAGGAAACTTCTAGAAGTAATAGATTCATTTTCTATCTCGATTGTGGTGATAGTGTGTGCTTACAAAACTGAAAAGTATACATTTTAAATATATGCCAGGTATTGCATGTCAGTTAGACTGTGATCTGTTATTTAAAAAAAAATACATGGATTTCTAGTAAGATAAGGTCCTGAAATGTCTGGAATCTGCCGAGGCTATCTTTAAGGAATGGAAGAGGAAGTTCATCAAAGCACGGTGCCTTCCCTCCCCGGGAGCCCTCCAGGCTGAACACACATGAAGGTGTGCAGTTCTGAGCTCGCAGCTGCCCCATCCTCAGGACCCCAAAGGTGAAGTGTAAACAATGGGCCAGGCTCACCTAATTGCAGTGAACATGAAAACAGCAAAACAGCCCAGACTAACCTGAGTAATCAATTCTCGGTTTTAAAGGATTTGTCTCTATACTGTTATGGTAGCTAGAGCACTGCCATCTCTTAGATGTAGCAAAAATCAATCAATTTATTTTAAATGGATTTGGATTTGCTTCTTTCAGAGCAGAATATTTAGTTTTATTTAAACAAAATTATCTAACATTTAAGAACTCATTCTGTTAATCAGAGAATTTGAATGTTACAATTCTGGCTTTATTTCACAAAGCAGTTGCAAACCCAGCCAGAGACAATGCAGGTGTTAAATCAGTGCCAAGCCCAGGCTTGAGTAGGATCAGCTCTGGACTGGAGCCGCCTCAGAGCAGCGCCTGGGCTTGTCCTGCCCACTGACACACTGGCCATGCCCAGACCTTCATGAGGTAAAGCAAAGATGTTGGTTGAGGAAGACTCCACAGACTACAGTGAACAGGGACTGGGTGTCATCAGATGACGAGGACGTGGTCCTTACATGCACCCTTTCAATGTCACTGGCTTGATTTTCATTCTCTTAATGAAAAAAAAAAAGACAAAGAGCAGAAGTTTTTTATTCTGATGGAATCAGACAAATGATCATTTGTTTCCCTTTATGAACCATACTTTCAGTGTCATTTCTAAGAAATCTTTATCTAAATCAAAGTTAGAAAGGTGTTTCTTCTATGTTTTCCTTGAGAAGTTTTATAATTTTAGGATTTACATATTGGTCTAAATCTATCTTGCACTCATTTTTGTATATGGTGCAAGAATGTGGATCCAAGCTCATGTTTTTCTGTTCTTTTTTTAAATTCTTGATGACACTTCTTTAAAAGATTATCCTTTGTTTCTGAATTGCCTTTACACCTTTGTCAAAAAGTCATTGTCTGACTATGTGTAGGTCTATTCTCAACTCTCTTCTGTTCCATTGATCTATTTGTGTATCTTGATGCTAGTCCCACTAAGTCTTCATTGCTTAATAGTCTTGAAATTGGGTAATGTGAGTCCTCCAAGATTTTTCTTCTTCATCAGAAGTGTTTTGCCTGTTTCACATTTGCAGCAACCTGGAGGGAATTGGTGACTATTATTCTAAGTGAAGTAACCCAGGAATGGAAAACTGAACATCGTATGTTCTCACTTATAATTGGGAGCTAAGCTATGAGGATGCAAAGGCATAAGAATGATACAGTGGACTTTGGGGACTCGGCGGGGAAAGGGTGGGAGGAGGGTGAGGGATAAAAGATGACACTGCTTGGGTGATGGGTACACAAAATCTCAGAAAGCACCATTAAATAACGTATTTATGTAACCAAACACCACCTATTCCCCAAAAATGTATTGAAATAAATAAATATATACATACATACATAAATATATAAATAAATAAAAGAAGTGTTTCTGCTTGTTGTTCTGGCCACTTCTGCTTTATATATTTTGAAGCCCTGTTATTAGGTACATAAACACTTAAGACTGTTTTGTCCACTTGATGAACTGATTCCTTTATGAAGATAAAATTAATTATCCACAGTGATATTATAATGAAGTAGCTTAGTTTCAAAATGCATTTTAGGCTGGGTGTAGTGGCTCACACCTGTAATCCCAGCACTTTGGGAGGCCAAGGTGGGCTGATAACTTGAGACTAGGAGTTCTAGACCAGCCTGGGCAACATGGCGAAATCCCGTGTCTAATAAAAATACAAAATTAGCTGTGTGTGGTGGTGCATGCCTGTAGTCCCAGCTACTTGGAAGGCTGAGGTATGAGAATTGCCCAAACTGGGAGGCGGAGGTTGCAGTGAGACGAGATGGTACCGTAACTACTCTCCAGCCTGGGAGACAGAGTAAGACTCTGTCTCAAAAAAAAAAAAATTTTTTTTTTGAGAGGTTTTTTCTTCCCTGTAGTCTTTGCCTTGAAATATACTTTGAAACTCTGTTTTCATCCCTTCCCACCAGACAGTCCTTACACTGTGCTGGCTTACCTAATTATGCACTTGCTTAGACATTCCAGAGGGTAATTATGAAATGAACCACAGAGACCCAGCTGCAGAATCCTCCCCGATCTGGAGATTACCCCAATACGGTTACTCGACAACCTGATCATTATGGAGGTGGTGCCAGCCCGCACTCCAGGTGGACAATAACTCAAAATCGCCATCGGAGCAAGACACACAGACCCTGTATCCTGCACCATTCCTGCATGTTTCTCATACCAAGTTTTCTTTCTTAAACCCCTTTCCCAGGCCATCATTTGAAATGGTCATTTGGAGGCATGAGCCTGGCCCTTTCCCACTTGCTAGCATTTGATTACCAAAACTGCTTTCCTTTCACTGCATCTCGCTTCTTGTATTTTGGCTTCCAAGCAGCCAGACTGGTATTCAGTGACAGTATTTCTCGCTCTGAAACCTGTTTCAGCTGATGGTAATAGAGCCACTCCAACTTTCTTGTGATTAGTTTTAGAATGGAATTTCTTACCTTTTTGCTTTTGTCCTATTTGTGTCTTAATATTTAAAGTGTCTTTCTTGGAGCTAGCCTATAGTGTGACCTGCTATTTACCCACACTGACAAACCCTGCCTTGACTGGAGTATTTACGCTGCTTGCATCTCCGTGCTCTGTCCTCTGTACTCCAGCTGTCTGGTCTCCTGGACTCAGCAAAGCCTCTTCCACTGTGGGACTGGGCGCGGGTCTACCTGAGCCCTCCCTCCCTGCATTTTAACCAGGAAACTCTCTCAAGGTACCAAACTGGAGCAGTCACAGGGCTCACCTTGTGAGCTTCTCATCTCTTAGAGATTACTGATCCTCATTTTCTGATGTCCAAGCTCTTGAAACTTCTTAAAACATACTGTCTCTTTTTTTCCCTTGAGATGGAGTTTCACTCTTGTCGCCCAGGCTGGAGTACGGTGGCATGATCTCGGCTCACTGCAACTTCTGCCTCCTGGGTTCAAGCGATTCTCCTGTCTCAGCCTCCCGGGTTCAAGCAATTCTCCTGCCTCAGCCTCCCGAGTACCTGGGATTACAGGCATGCACCGCCACGCCTGGCTAATTTTGTATTTTTAGTAGAGGGGGTTTCTCCATGTTGGTCAGGCTGGTCTCGAACTCCTGACCTCAGGTGATCTGCCTGCCTTGGCCTCCCAAAGTGCTGGGATTACAGGCATGAGCCACCGTGCCTGCTCTGTCTCATTTTTTCATGTGTCAGGTACAAGAGTAAATTCCTGTTACTCCATCTTGACAATGAAGTAGAAATTCCTCCATGATGATTTAAAGTGCTGTTCTCCTTTCCACACTGGATCAAGTCCAAGGACTTGAAGAGGAAGAGGGCTTCTCTGCCTTTGAGCTTTTCCTCCCCCGTTTGTCTTCTTTAGCTCATTGAATCAGAGTGTAGGGAGATCAGGAAGTGTTTTTCATAGCTGCAGGCGGCTGCAAAGGTTCTCCGTGGTCATTCCTGGTGACTCATCCTCTCAAATGCTCTCTTACTTCAGTTTCAGCCTTCCCCAGCTGATAAGAACGCTTCCGTCTCTCTTCCCTCTCTTTCCTCCCCTTCTTTTAAATAAATGGGGATAAGGGCAGGGGTGGTAGAGCCAGTTCCGTAGACTCTTTATTATTATTATTATTATTATTATTATTATTATACTTGAAGTTCTAGGGTACATGTGCACAACGTGCAGGTTTGTTACATATGTATACATGTGCCATGTTGGTGTACTGCACCCATTAACTCGTCATTTACATTAGGTATATCTCCTAATGCTATCCTTCCCGCCTACACCCTCCCCACAATAGGACCCAGTGTGTGATGTTCCCCTTCCTGTGTCCAAGTGTAGACTCTTAATAAGAATGGGGTGTGTCTGAATTCAGGGTGTGGAAGACGTGGCTCTCTTTGTCTTCGGCTTCAGATCCCAGTTCCCCAGCCCTGGAACAAGGGTGGCAGTTCTCACTCAGAGTTATTTCACCAACCATCCCTTGCAAGGGACATTGGGCAATGTCTGGAGACTTTGCCCAGTAGGCATACTTGGGAGGGCGGCTGCTAACATCCAGTGGGAGGAAGCCAGGGGTGCCATTGAACACCCTACAAGGGACAGGCCAGCTCCCCACAAGCAGAGCATCGAGCGCCCAGGCTGAGAGCTCCTGGGTGCAGGGAGTCGTTCCTGACAACATCCACTCACAGGTAGATTTGTTCTCTCTGCTGTATTGTGGTTTTTCTATTCTTGATGCTTGGCACATAGTAGTGGTTATTTGTTTACTGGATATTTATGTAGTTACTAACACACATCAGAAACGGTGGCTCAACTTGAGAAACAATGAACCGGTCCAAAACACACCAGAACTGAGGCCACTCTGTCGGCCGGTACTGACACCACCACTTCCCCCTAAATCTCAGCAGTAGCTGATAGTCACGAAGGAGAATACGGGGAGAAGATGTTGTGCTGCAGAGCTTCCCAGTTCACTAGGACTTGTGCAAGCAGAAGGCTTCTGAATTCAGCACTGAGATAAGTACCAGATCAGGCAGTGCCCATAGGCCACTTTGAAAACTATATTTTTATGGAGAAAAATTCAACGTAAAGGCTCAGTGTGGACACATCGGCACCCACACATGGCGCATGTGTGTCAGCTGTGTTTCCCTCTGTACACATAAGAGGACACAATGAGGTTGTGTCCTCCCTGACACCTGCACTGCGAGATGGCAGCTCGACCTGACACAGTGACCAGAGGAGAGCACTAAGGGGGGGAGGGCGGGGGAGGGCGGTGGCTCTGTGGGGCTGTGTGCATGGGTCTTCCCCCTGTGCTCCTAATTCCACTCATCCCATCCTTGGGGGGCTGGGTGAGGCATCTCTGAGACAAAGGGATGAGGCTCATGCCTGATGAAGACAGAAGAGATGAGGGCAATGCCAATAACTTAATAGGGAGAGCAGCCCTTTTTGCTTTCCCATGCACAATCTCATTCGATCCTTAAAACCTCTAAACAGTGTCCTGTGGGAAACTGAATTCAGGAGGGGTCAGCAACAATCCAGCATTATCTGTCTGTAAGAAATAGTCGGGCCAGAACCCAGGACCCGCCTGTGCATACAGATGACATCTGTCCCAGGTTGTGGGGTCCTTTGGCACAGGTTTCCTGGCTGCACTCAGAATGAGTCAGGGTCTGTCATCTCTGTATTGTTAGATACCATAAAACCAGTTCTGTAGGCAAGAAATTTACTGCAAGACTCAATTTTGTCTGTAACCCTGAACTGCCAATCTGCTCTTCCCATGAGAAATTAACAGAAAATAAGAAGACTGTGCAGCAGATCAAAAGGTATTTTTACAAATGATGTGAAAGCTGAGGCACAAAACGAGTCTTTATTATGATTTTCAGACACAGTCTCCTTGGGTGAGATTCCTTTCATTTATCCCTCTCTTGCTCTCAGAACTTTAATGAAAGGAAGGAGGAATGGGAAAGGAGTGCAGTGCCACTAAACAGGGCTTTGAACTTCAGGATCCCTTGGCTGCTAAAATGAACCGAGGAATAAGATGCTCCCTGCCTGTGCTAATGCAATTGCAGCTCAAGAACGTCACTCCAACCACAGCTTCTGTCCCAGGAGGCTCGGAAAATTAGACTTAGCAATGGGGAATATCACAAGCCAGGGAAAAGTACACAAAAGGATGGGAGGAAGAGGAAATATAGCTTATGATTTACTGCCAACACAGTAAGCAGCAAGCATTTTGTTTTGCATAGTGTTTAGCATCTCATGACTTTTAAATCTAGTAGCAGAGATTAATATTTTAAACATTTTCTTGTATTGTGAATGGACATATAGGGTTCATTTTTTGCATGTTTATTGAACATAGCTAACCCTGGGCCAGGTGATTTTGGATACACAAAGATGAATCAATGTGGGCTCTTCATTCCTGGAATGCTCAGCCCTGTAAATGACATCTGATGAGTCCCGTGTTGCTCATCTCCCCATCACAGATGCCTACTGACAGAAGCCCAAGTCCCTGCAGGGACCCATCCTTTTGGTCAAAATTTCCTCACCAGGAAGGTGAGGGAAATGGGGTTAGTAGGTGGCTATTATGGCATTTGTAGCAGATCACTTGCCTGATCCCTCTCTGGTCTGAAGGGTGAATATGAGTTTGAGTCCCAGATGGACTGGAGCCATTGTTGATAACCCCAAAGTGGGGTTTTGGATACTGCTCCCAACATATGTTCCTGCCTTAGAAAACAAACCAGATACTATGTTTGATCTATTTCTGAAATATCTGGTAGGTAGCAGCAGTGGTGCTGGTGATGAACATGGAAAAGTTTCTGGTAGGAAGATCTTGAGCTATCCAGGCCACCAGGGTAGTTCACTCACTAAATTTTGGAAATGTCCTAATAGGATATGGCTAGGTAACTAACATATAAAGCAGAAAGTCTTAATTGACATGGGACAGATAGTCATAAATTGTTGTAGGAATTAAGCTGAGGATATTATTAATGCTGAAGAAATTCCACACTGGTTGTGACCTCCAAGTAGAGTGGAGACAGGAATTGAACATGTGGAGGAATTGAAGTGGAGACAGGAATTGAACATGTCCTGACCGACAGTGAGGAAATGCTCTCCAAACCAGAGAAACAATATCAGCAGAGACACTCATGTTGTGAAATGAAAATATATAAAAAATGGCTGTTTAGTTTGATTAGAATTTAGACCACAGGAAAAGGGATTACATGGGAATTAGAATTTTTGAAACAAAACTGGTGTCAGATTATGGGAAACCTTAAATGCCAAAGTAAGAAAACAGAGGTCATCCTTTAGTCAAAGAGAATTAATAAAAACAGAGCAATGACAATATGTGATATGTTTAAAATTTTTTTTTAATGGTGGACTTTCAAAGGAATCTTCAATGAAGGTTCTATAAGTAGCTGTTGTGGTAAAATAAACAAACACACACACACCACTCCCCACTTCCTATAAAACAGGTATCATAGTGAATCATAATTCTAGTGTCAGTTCTAGCCTGACACCTGGCTTCTCTGTGAAGCTGGGACGACTTGACACCCCCATATGAGACTTACCCTGCCTGAGGCACTAGGTCTGCTGAAGAGAACCCTAAGATATAACTTACTACTATGAAAATTAATGTCAAGTCACCCTTGTTTCTGGCCTTGCAATCCAGGCTTGATGAATGTACCAAAACAAGATATAGATACTGTAATAAAGTAGTGATATCTGTTATAAAAACAGATGCAAAAAATTCTTAATAAAATATTAGCCAATTCAATCCAACAATATATCCACAGGGAAAGAACTTCACTTGGACTCATTAGAGAGATGTAGAGGCAATTGGAATTGAAGTTGCAAGAATGTGGAGAGAAGAAAAGCTTATTGAAATGACACAAACCTCTACACACTGTTTCTGTCCTTGGAACATGAGCAGAGGGCAAGAATCTGAAAAGAGAGGGTAGAGGATAGATTCCAGAAGGCAGGAAGCTACAATACTGTCGGGCAGTTATGTGGGGCTAAAGGGACAAACCTTATAGTTTATGTTTGCCAAGATAGCCAGATCAGGAGTAGCTAAAGTCTCATAGAGAAGGGTACTTCAGAGAAATAAGCACACATTTTGCTCTAACATTTTCTTAAAAGCATCTGCTGATTCTTAAGCTTCACAGGATGAGAAACCAAAAAAAAAAAAAAAAAAGACCCAACAACAACAACAAATGAGAAATGAGATTAAAAGCTGAGTGGAGCTTTCAGCAATCTCATTGCGTGGGGAGAAAAAAAACTGAAGTTTAGTGGCCTCTACTTAGAAATCTCCCTAGTAAACATCTCAGGCTCTCATATAAATAAATCCCTTGAAGGCTTCATCTTAGAATTGAGAATAAAGTAAATATAGACCAGGCATTAAAATGTCAGAGAGAGATCTGGGGTCAGGTTATGCCTGTGTAAGTTGAGGAGATCAGTCTGTCCTACAGCAGCTATTTGCGGAAGATAGGATGAATCCTTTCATGATATCTAGAGCCTCTATAGTACTCCATGAAGAATTTCTGTCATTTAATCTGGTATCTAGTATATATGCCAAGAAGTTGACAAAGATGACAAAACAGACAATAGAAACAGGCCCACAGATGATATCAACGTGGTTTTTAAAGTAATTTTAATTATAAATACCAAAAAAAAACTAGTGAGCAAGAAGGAAAATATCAACAGAAAACTATAATCTGCTAAAAAGAATAAAAGAGAATTTCTAGAACTGAAATTAAGAACATATATTTTAAACAGGAGATTAAAAATACCAGAAGAAACAGAGAAATGGGATGATGTGTCAAGAGAAAATGTTCATACTGAAACATAAAGAACATTTTAAACTGTGGGAAATAGGGGAAAAAGCAAAAGAAACATATTCAACACAGGGTAGAGATCTAAATTCTGTGTAATTTAAAGGCCTAGCAAACAGTAACAAAAATGGGGTAGGTAAAATAATTGAAGAGATACTGGGTTGAGAGTTTTCAAAACTGATGAATGGCATCAAATCTCAGATTCAAGAATTTCTAAGAAAGCTAGTTTGGGTAAATGCAAATAATCACTCCTGAACATATCAAAGTTAAAGTAATGAAAATAAAACAACAAAGAACGAAGTTAAAGCAGCCTAAAGAAAAAGACCAAAAAAAAAAATGCCTTTAAAGGAGCAACAAAAAGACTGACTTCAGACATCTCAAGAAAACAATAGAAACCAGAATAAAATGGAATCAACAGGGAGTATTGAGACAATTACATGTACATACGCAAAAATGTAAATGTCAATTCCTACCTTGCACCATATAGAAAACTAACTAAAAATAGTTCAAAGGTGAAAATGTAAAACCTAAATCTATAAAACTTCTAAAGAAAACATGAGAAAATCACTTATGCAACTATTTCTTAGACTCAACACTAAAAGCATGGTCCATAAGAGAAAAAAATATATAAATTGTATCAGAGCTGTGAACTTCTGCTCTTCATAAAACATTGCTAAAATAATGAAAATCTAGCTAGGCATGGTGGCTCATGCCTGCGATCCCAGTGCTTTGGGAGGCCAAGTCAGGAGAGCACTTTTTAAAGCCAGGAGTTTGAGATGAACTTGGGCAACATAGTGAGATCCCCTTCTCTACACAAAAACACATTTTAAAAATTTGCCTGTAGTCCCAGTTACTTAGGAGACTGAGGCAGGAGGATTGTTTGAGCCCAGAAATTAGAGGTTACAGTGAGCCATGATTATGCCACCGCAGTTCAGCCTGGGTGACAAAGTAAGATCCTGCCTCAGGAAAAAAAAAAAAAGAGGAGAAAAGGAAATGAATGAAAATCTGAGGCATACACAGAAAATATTTACATATTATATATTCAACAAAGGTTTGTATCCAAAATACATAAAGAACTCCTAATTCTCAATCACATATAACCCAATTTAAAAAATGGGCAAAGAACTTGAACAGACGACCAAAGAGGATATGATGGCAAATAAGCACACAAATAGCTGTTAAATAGCATTAGCCATTATGGAAATGCAAATTAAAAACATAATGAGACACCATCACATATCAATTAGAGTGGCTAGAATAAAAAAGACTGAAATATGGAGGACTGGCTAGGATGTGATGTGTGGAATGTTCATAAGTTTCTGGTGGGAATTAAAACTGCTACAGTGACTGCTACATCAAAAAATCATTTTTCAGTATTTTATAAATTCAAACATAAACTTAAAATTCTGCTCCTGGATAGAGAAATGAAAATTTATGTTCACACAAAGCCTGCACATGAATATTCACAGCAGCTTTATTTGTAATAGTTGAAAACTGGAAATGATCCAAATGTCTATCAATGGATGGTTGGGTAAACAGACTGAGATATATTTATACAAGGCACTATTACTCATAAATAAAAGGAATAGACTGTTGATACATGCAATAACCCAGAGGAAGGCATTATGCTGAGTGAAATACACTAATTTAAAAAGGTTACATAATGTACAATTGCATTTATATGACATTCTTGAAAAGATAAACCTATGGGAATAGAGAACTGATCAGATACATTAACTACAGAGGAACATGAGAAATAACTTAGGAGACTTTTAATACAAATTATGCAAACCAAAAGGCAATGGAGTGAGAATTTCAAAGTGCTGAAAGTAAAAAGCTGTCAACCCAGAATTCTATGTGCCACAAAAATATTTTCCCCAAATGAAGGAGAAATAAAGACTTTCGTGGAGAAACAAAAATGGAAAGAATTCATAGCTAACATACTTTCTTGCCAGGAAATTACAGGGCATGTTTCAGGCAGAAAGAATTGGTATCAGACTAGAAATTAGATCTACACACATAAATAAACAACACTGAGAATGCAATAATTAAAGTTGATTTTTTAAACTTTTAATTGGTCCAAAAGATAGTGAACTCTAAAACAAAAATAGGAGAAATTTATTGTGTATTCATAGTACATGTAAGAGTACGATATATGACAAAAAGGAGAACAGGGTAGATATTGCTGTGAGTTTCTTAAAGTATATGGGAAGTAGCATAACATTATTTAAAGTTAGACTCTGATTAAAGATGTATATTGTAAATCTGAAGGCAAATACTAAAAGTAAATTTTTTAAAATAGTAATTCAATAGAGTATATAAAATGAAATTTAAAAAGGTGTTCACACATGGCAGAAAATTTGTTTAAATAAAGAAAATATGAAACTAGTATACAATTGCTAGCAAGATGGTAGTTTTAAATTTAACCATTTCAAGAATCATATGAAATGTGAATATTCTAAACACAGCATTTAAAAGACAGAAATCATCAGATTAGGTACAAAAGTATGACCCAACTATATGCTTTCTACAAAAAAACCCACTTTGAATATAAAGGCATAAATAAGCTAAAAATAAAAGGAGAGATAAATATATAAAATGGAAACATGAACCTAAAGAAGGCTGGAGTATCAATGCTAATTTAAGCAAAGCAGATTTTAGAACAGAAATCGTTAAGGAAAACAGAGGACATTAACTAAAGATAAAGGTATCAATTCTACAGACTAGCATTACCCATATACCATCACTGAACAAAGACATTACTATAAAAGAATAGTCCAATATCCCTGTGGGCATAGATGCATGCCTTAATAAAATACTAGAAAATCGTGTCCAGCAATACATAAAAATATAATACACTATGACCAACTGGGCTTCTTCCCAGGAATGCAAGACTGGTTCAACATTCTACATTAAAATGTAATGTGTCATTAACAGACTAAAGAAAAAAAAAATCTGATCACTTCAAAAGATGCAGGAAAAGCAAACAAGAAAATTTAATGTACATTCATGATAATAACTCAACAAATGGGAAACAGAAAGCAACTTTCTTAACCTCATAAACACAGTTGACCAAAGAAAAACAACAATCCTACAGCTAGCATAATACTACAATTATGAGAGACTAAATTCTTTTCCTCTGATAATTAAAACAAGCAAGATTGTCCTTTCTTACCATTCCTACTCAACATCCCGAGAGAAGTTCTAACCAGTTCAGTAAGGTACCCAAGAGCGGTAAAAGGAATACACATGGAAAAATCAAGAAATAAAACTGTATCGATTCAGTTGTTTATACACTGTATAGAAAACACTAAGGTAGCCACAAAACAGCTCCTAGAACTAATAAGTGAAATTATCAAGGTTATTATACAAGGAATTTGAAATTTAAAATACAATTAAAAAGAGCACCAAAATAGAAATACTTCTGTATAAATCTCATCAAGTATTAACAAAAACTGAATAGATAACTAAAATCCTCCTCCCAAAGTGAGCTTCAGGCCCAGATGGCTTCTCCAATGAAATCTTACAAAGTGTTAAGATATAAATAATTCCAATTAACTCTCAACTCCTAGAGAATAGAGAAAAGGAACATTTCCCAATTCACTCTATGCAGTCAACATAATTTTGCCACCATAATATGACAAGAACATTATAAGAAAGGAAAAAACAATATGATAAGGGCGGGGAAGTATTGTAGAGGAAAAAATAAAGTTACAATTTTTCACCACAGACATCTGGTTTCTGTAGAAGTCCAACGAGTCTAAGCCAAGTATCAGAAAAATTAAATTAACCATGTCATTGAATTTAAGATCAATAAAGTCAACTTTATTTCCGTGTACTGGCAACAAATGGTTATAAAATAAAATTCAGTCCTATTTACCATAACAAAAATCTAGCTAGGAATATGTCCAATAGAATGTGCATGAGATTCTACAAGAAAACTGCAAAAGACTGTTGAGAGATAGTAAATTTCTAAGTATAACAGGAAACCCTACTTACAAGATTCAATATTGTAAAGATATCATTTCTTAAGATCATAATAGTCAATACAATTGCAATAAAAATCCCAGCTTTTTTTTTTGTAGAAGTTGACTAAATTACATTTGAAAATACGAAGGGCCAAGAATGCCGAAGGTGATTCTGAGGAGTCTTGCACATGTCTGTTCTTTTCATCTTCTAAGGATAACACTCCCAACTTCGTTTTGGGTGATGGTGTCCGTAGCTAGAGGCGACCACCAAACATGGTTCTCATGGGTGAGTTGTAAACATGTCACTAGTTAGGCTGCTGGGAGAAATTTCAAGGTAGCAGATTTAGCTGGGAGCGGTGGGTCACGCCTGCAATCCCAACACTTTGGGAGGCAGAGGCAGGAGGATTACTTGAGGCTGAGAGTTTGAGACCAGACTGGGCAACATAGTGTGAGACTCCCTCTCTGAAAAAACTTAAAAAAATAGTTGGGTGTGGTGGCACATGCCTGTTGTCACAGCCACTCAGGAGGCTGAGGCAGAAAGATGACTTGAGACCTTGAGGTAAAGGATGCAGTCAACTGTGATCGTGCCACTGCACTGCCGCCTGGGTGACAGAGGGAGACTGTATTTCAAAAAAAAAAAAAAAAAAGAAAAAAAAAAGTGGCAGATTTTGTTGATAAGAAGTTTTTTCCTTTTTTCTTGCCTGAAATATGAAGGTGAAGTGAGAATGAGGTGAAACACAGTGGATAAAAGTCACATACAGAGCATGACTGAGTAGAATAGGAAAAGAAACCCCAGTCTCCAAAATCATTTTGCAGCTGCTGAAGCTACCCTGAGTCCCAACTTCCAGACTTCGTGTCCTGTGTGAAGAATATTACATCCATTTGCTTTATCCACCACAGTTAGTTCTCTGTTACTGACAGCTGAAGGCAATTCCTATCAGATAAGAAGTTCAATTTTAAAAATTAGATGTATTATAGTTATTTATAATTCTACATGAAGTGATGATTTGTCAGGAGAACAGACACGAAACACTTTTATGGTGAGAAAAGGACTCTCTAACTCTCCTTCCCTACCCAGGTGGCCTTGGGCAAGTCTAACCAGCTTGTGGCTCACTGTCGTCATCTTAGAATTAGGAGCACAACAGACATTATTTCATAGGTTTGGGCTAAAGATTAAGTAAGTTAATATCACAAGTGCTTGGAGCACTGACTTATCCTCTGTCTGCCCCTGTAAAATTACATAAAGGCAGAGATTTTTGTTTTGTTCATTGCAGTTTAGTACACAGTAAGTACTCCCTAAATGTGCACAATATTGAGTAGATAAATGAATAAATGTTATTTCTAGACTAAAAATAGAGCTACCATTAGATCCAGCAATCCCACTACTGAGTATGTACCCCCCCCAAAGAAGAAATCATTATATCAGAAAGACACCTGCACTCATATTCATTGCACACTCTTCTCAATAGCAAAGTCATGAGTCATGGAACTAGTGTAAGTACCCATCAGTGGTGGACTGCATAAAGAAAATGTGGCATATATACATCATGGAATACTGTGCAGCCATAAAAATGAATGAATGAAATGCCCCTTTCAGCAACATAGATGGAGCTGGAGGCTATTTTCCTAAGCGAACTAGTGCAGGAACAGAAAAACAAATACTGCATATTCTCACATACAAGTGAGAGCAAACACTGGGTACACATGGACATAAAGATGGAAAGAATAGGCACTGGGGACTCCAGAAGCAGGGAGGCGGGAGGAGGTCAGGCTGAGAAATTACTGATCAGGTACAATGTTTACTAGTTAGATAATGGCTCCACTAGAGACCTAATCCCCACCACTTCACAACATCCCCATGTGACAAACATGCGCATGTACCCCACTGTGTCTAAAACAAAATAAAATATTTAGAAAATGAATGCTTTTGGGTACAAATAAAGCTTCATGCACACACTTTCTTTGTTATATTTGTAGTAGCCAGAGTGTATGCAGCATACTTAACATTAGTGTGCAGTGCTGTTTACTCGCTTCCCTGGGAAGTATTTTGGGAAGGCTTTGGGCATGTGGATGTCGTGTATTTTGTGGTAGGATGGTGTTCAGGCCCTGCAGCTGGGACAGAAATGTCTTTTTTTTTTTTTTTTTTTGAGACAGAGTCTCGCTCTGTCGCCCAGGCTGGAGTGCAGTGGCCGGATCTCAGCTCACTGCAAGCTCCGCCTCCCGGGCTCCCGCCATTCTCCTGCCTCAGCCTCCCGAGTAGCTGGGACTACAGGCGCCCGCCACCTCGCCCGGCTAGTTTTTTGTATTTTTTAGTAGAGACGGGGTTTCACCGGGTTAGCCAGGATGGTCTCGATCTCCTGACCTCGTGATCCGCCCGTGTCGGCCTCCCAAAGTGCTGGGATTACAGGCTTGAGCCACCGCGCCCGGCCTCGACAGAAATGTCTTGACACATTGGATGTGGCATCTTCTGCTTTCAGAAGACTCAGAAGTAATGGCCGTTTTTCATCCTGTGTCATTTACTGAGCCTCCCTATTTACCTAAGTTTTCTGAGAAAGGCTGAGGCTGAGGCTAAGAGGTGAGTGACACCTGTCACTATTCCTAGGGTCCTCCAGGCAGCTCTGGTGATATATTCAGGGCCTTCAGGGGACCCAATAAGAGATCTTGAGGGGTGATTGTAAGTCACAAGTCTTAGATGAACTATTTCCAACATACAAGTTAAGCTTAGTGGCTTAAGCTGAATTTTGAGGTCTCCATCCTTGAGGATCAGTCAGAAGAGGCCACCAATGGTTGCTGTGTGAGTAGAGTCATCAGTGGAAGACAAGGGGTGCACGCTGTCCACTCACACCTGCTCTGCTTTGCACACCTGCTTCCAAGTCAGGGCAAGAGCAGACGGGGAGAGCTGGCAGATGTGTCACTCCCCCTTTTCTGGGGCGTGTGGAACAGCCAGTGCACTAGGAAAATCACTGGGCTCCCCGGATCCTTTTCTCCTTCTGCAAATTAGACCCACAAAATCAGTTTTATGTCCACTTTGCTTTCTCCTAAGCCTTCTTCATAAAGACCCCTTTCTCTTAAGCAGCGTCCATCTAGGACTGCTGTGCACGTATTTATGGGATGTACCTAAGGGACACCTTTGAAAAAAGAACATTCCCCATTTCCACAGAAAACAGCGCTCTCCAGCCTTGAGTCTTGCTTCCAGAAGTGTGTATGTGCAGTTGTTGGGAAGAAGCAGGACGTCTAGATCAGAGGCTTTGATCCTGATGGTCTCATCCACTCGAGCTCCTGCTCACTCAAGGTGTTGGGTGCTGCAGATGTGCCAGGTGCTGTTCCTGGGATCCTGCCACGAGGAGGATGCCCTGTGGTCTCAGGACCCCTGGTGCAGTGCACTGTCTTCCTTCTCATCCATGAAGCGTCTCTCTAGGCGCATTCTCTCAGACCTGTGGTCAGGCTGGACAGCTCTGGCGTGCAGGACTGTCCCACCCCCTCGGGGTGCTCAGAGCAGGGCTGTGCACGTTTCCTAAGGGAGCTCCTGCCAGTCCTCTGCGTTCTAGGTGGGCTCTGTGAATTGAGTCTTGGAGGCGAAAGCAGTGCACCTCCTGTAAGGTTGCTGCAGTGCTGGCATGATTCACACACAGCTGCTGGAGGCCCTCAGCTTTATGAGTCCTGAGGGTGATTGCAGGGGACCAGCTGCCTGGCGTGGTTCCCGTCACTGTCTGGGGGATGACAGTTGGATCTCTCAGAGTCAGAACTGAGAGATATTAGCAAATGATATAAATAATACAGGGGTACCACTTTTCATACTTTAAAAACTAGGTAGGAATATTAATTTTCATTCTCATTTTTCTTGAATTAGATGATGTATTTTTAATATACTCGTGCAGCTTGTGTGAAAAACTTGGACAAGTGTTAGGAAGTGCCATGAGCTCCATCTGTACAAACGTAAATTTTTTCTCCTTGATTTATCTAGTTTATATTTTGGAGGCAAAGAAAGGAGGTGTGAGCTCTGACTCTCTGAGTAGCTGAGCAGGCTCAGGTCAGCCGCTGAGCTCTCCTTGGCTGAGATGCCCCACGCATGACACTGGGATCCATCACTTATTCGGCACACGTTTATGCAGAGCCAGACCTGTGCCTGTCCTGCGAGAGGTCCTGAGGAGTCAGTGATGCCTAAGAAACAATCCTGCTTTTTCTCGGTCCCAGCACAGGAGCAGTGTGGCCGCTGGCGGCAGAGGCGTTCCCACGTGTGGACCTGTACAGAGGCCGAGGTGGGCCTGACTGGGGGAGCTCTGACTGGGGGAGCTGCCTGAGTAGGACAGAGGATCTTTTGTTCCTTCTTCCTAACCTGTCCAAGCTGGTGCGTGGTACAAATGAGCTAATGCAGGGAAACGTTTTATTTACTTATTTATTTTGGTCTTTAAAAAAATCATGGTAAAATATACAAAGCCTAAAATGTACCATCTTAACCATTTTTAAGTGTACAGTTCAGTTGTGTTAACGTTGTGCAACCGATCTCCATAACTCTTCATCTTTCAAAACGAAAACTCTGTGCCCATTAACCACTAACTCCCCAGCCCCTGGTAACCCGAATGCTACTTTCTCTATGAATTGGGCTACTCCAGGGACCTGGATTCCATAAGTGGAATCATATATAAATAGTCCTTTCATAACTGGGTTCTTTCACTTAGCATCATGTTTTCAAGTTTCATCCACGTAGCAGCACGTGTCAGAATTTCCTTCCTCTTGGCGGCTGAATCGGATTCCACTGCATATATACACCACATTTTGTCCAACCATTCATTCACTGATGGACACTTGTATTGTTCCACCTTTTGGTTATTGCGAATATTGCTGCTATGACCACGGTGTATAGGGAAGCCTTTTAAAAAGTAAAGGCAACAAATAGGTTGCTTATTATTATCTCACAATCTTATAAAAACTGACTTTCTTAAAGGTATGGCTCACCCATATGTTGCTTTAGTGTTTTTTTCTGGAACGAATGAACTGTTCTCTGGCCTGCACACATATTTTTAAGTCAGGGAGCAGCACCAACAGTCTTATGGGGGAAATAAACAGCAACATGTAATTATGAATGAATGGCTTCCACGGAAGGGGAACGGTGGTGTGGAGGACTTGTAATAAGAACTTAGTCCAGCCTGGGCAGCTGTGATGAGAAAAGGTCAAAGGACCTTCCCTATAAATGTGAGGTTTCACTCCAGGCCTGCAGGCTGGGGTCTGCGGCAATGAGCAATGCTGATTGACATATGTATTAGTCCATTCTTGCATTGCTATAAAGAAATGCCTGAGACTGGGTAAGTTATAAGGAAAAGGGGTTGAAGCAGCTCACGGTTCTGCAGGCTGTGCAGGAAGTGTTGTGGCTTCTGCTTCTGGGGAAGCCTCAGGAAACTATAGTCTTGGTGAAAAGATGAAGAGGGAGCCAGCACTTCACATGGCTGGAGCAGGAGGAAGAGAGAGAGGCGGCTGGTGCGGCACACCTTTAAACAAGAAGATCTCATGAAAACTCACTCAGTTACGGTCACGAGAACTGCACCTAGGAGATGCTGCTAACCCACTCATGAGAACTCTGCCCCCAGGATCCAGTCACCTCCCACCTGTCTCATCGCCAGCCCTGGGGATTACGATGTGACATGAGATTTGGTGTGGACACAGATCCAAACCATATCGATACGTTCATTCTTCTGTCAGCGGCTTCTAGCTAGAGTCCCAGGTCCTGTTCCCCGTAACTGGTGGGCTGCCAGCCTCCCCTGTGCCCTGCCTCCCCCAGCGGTGATCATCTGCCAGGTTGGGGCTAGCTCGCCCAGCTGCCCCTCACTCTCAAGGCTGCCTAGCCCGGCTGCTTCCCTGCCTGATGACCCTGGGCTCTGCGGGCCTTGGTTCCCATGCTGAGTGCTCCTCCAGGGACTTCTGGTCTTCAGTCTTCACCCCGGGGTTTCAGGAGACACAGGCTCCGGAGAGCCTGGGGATAAACAGGCACCAGCTTCAAAGGCCTCATACAAAAGTATCATGCACTTTTTTTGTTTTGTTTTTGCTTTTAAATGAACATATCTGCCTATATTTTGATTGGTATTATTATAAACTTTCTATGTTAATATTTTCTGACAAATGGAATGATTCTAGAACTGTGTCATGTACAAAAGGATGGTTCATGCTGGATGCACAAGGGTTAACAAAACTAACTTTTTTAGTTAAGTAAACTGCACAATTTTTAGGAACTGACTTCAGTTAACTTTTTTCATTTTTAAAAATAGATGAAATATGAAGGTTGTTTATGGGTCAGGCGCAGTGGCTCATGCTGGTAGTCCCGGCACTTCGGTAGGCCGGGGTGGGCGGGTCACTTGAGGTCAGGAGTCGAGACCAGCCTGGGCAACATGATGAAACCCCTTCTTTACTAAAAATACAAAAAGTATCCAGGCGTGATGGCACGTGCCTGTAATCCCAGCTACTCAGGAGGCTGAAGTGGGAGAATCGCTTGAACAACCTGGGAGGTGGAGGTTGCAGTGTGCCGAGATCCTGCCTTTGCACTTCAGTCTGGGTGACTCTGTCTCAGGAAAAAAAAAAAAAAAAAGTTGTCTATAGCAAAAATTTGAAGGACGCCACATTAATGATGATTATGATGATTTTATAGTCTAGGTTTGTCAAAGATAAAGCCAGACACAAAGCAAAAAGGACAGACTTTATTGAGTAACAACTACCACAGTAGAGTAATAACTACCACAGTCGAGTAATAACTACCACAGTCGAGTAATAACTACCACAGTCGAGTAATAACAACTACCACAGTCGAGTAATAACAACTACCACAGTCGAGTAATAACTACCACAGTCGAGTAATAACTACCACAGTCGAGTAATAACAACTACCACAGTCGAGTAATA
>NW_016807505.1:2936731-2943826 GCF_001698545.2 Rhinopithecus bieti | reverse complement strand
AGTAGAGTAATAACTACCACAGTAGAGTAATAACTACCACAGTAGAGTAATTAATAACAACTACCACAGTAGAGTAATAACAACTACCACAGTAGAGTAATAACTACCACAGTAGAGTAATAACTACCACAGTAGGGAAGAGGGCCCAGTGTGAACTAAGCTCATCGTCACCAAAATGAAGGCAGGGGTTACATAAAGGCTGTGCTCAGGGAAAGGCACTGAGGGTGTTAAGGAGGGTTGCTCCATGTATCTAGGCCACCTGGGCATGCTAACTGGGGCTCATCTGGAGGAGAAGCAAGCTCCTCACGTCTTCCTGACAGGAGGCAGTGCGGCAGGTTAGAGGGAGGGCCGTCCTCTCCACTCAGCTGTCAGGCCATCCGCTCCCCTGGTGACTGGGAGCAAAGCAGGGCAAAGGCATTCCCTGGAAGTTGCCATTTCAAAGCGACGGCTTCCAGGTCCTTGTAGAGACAGTCTGGGTGACAGAAGATTTGCATTCTCAAGGGCAGGTGATGAATTGCAAGCTTTCTACAGAAACTGCCCCATGGTGAGGTGTGGGGGCCTCTCTGCCTATCACTAGGTTTTGGCTGGAACAAATACTACATTTTTGTTGGGACAAATAAATGCTGGAAGCATTGAGATTTCACTTGCAGGTATTTTAAGGGGTGGCTGTGAACATCCCAGGGACATAGCCTCATGCTGCTAAAAGCCACACCGGTGTTTGGTGAAATGGTTTCGTGCAGAGGTTTGGATGGAGTCACCATGTGTCCACAGTTCTTTTGCAGTTCTCAGGTATCCTCAGTGTTTAAATTCCACCACTCAGCCATCAAGTGAAAAGCAAAAAGGAGGAAAAATTCTTAAGGCTTGTGTGTGTGTACACATGTGTGCGCACATATGTGTGTGCAAGTGTATTTTTTCCCATGAGACAGCTCCATAGAATATTTCATGAGTGAAGAAATTTAGTATTTCCAAACTCTGTGCCTAGTATATTTTACCTAGTGTCTGAGTTTGCAACAGCCAACCTTTACATTTGGAGAGAAAAGTAAAAAGAACCAAGAAAAGTACCAAAGGTGTCAGGTACACGCCCCATAGTCACACCGCAGGGGCAGGTGTGTTTCCTCTGGAACGCTGCCTAGCCTTGTCAGCCAGCAATGGCAGGGGCAGTAACCGCGGTGTCCAACACGCATGGTGTGCTTTCCGTGTGTGAGGCCTTGTTCTGTGGACCCAACGTGCGTTACCGCTTGTCATCCAGGGTTTCTACTGTTACCGTGCCCATTCATCACATTGGCAGAAGGACAGAGAGGCCAACTTACATAGCATCCCCGGTTCCCAACCCTTCTCTGTTCAGTTTTTCAATCCTGTAAAGGAGCATATCCGTTAAATCCTTAGCAGACCTTCTGAGGCGGAGGCAGCCGCTGGTGCTAGTCCCTGATGCTCCCCACACAGTTTGAAAACTATGGAACTCTCAGCTCTCAGCATCTTTCTCTTCTCTTATATATGTCTAAATATATTATTTATTTATATTTTAGAGACAGAGCCTTGCTTCATGGCCCAAACTAGAGAGCAGTGGTACCTTCTTAGCTCACTACAGCCTCACACTTCTGTGCTCAAGTGAGCCTCCTGCCTCAGCCTCCTGAGCAGCTGGGACTAGAGGTGTGCACCACTATGTCTGGCTAACTTTGTTTTTATTTTTGTAAAGGCAGGTTCTCCCTATGTTGTTGCCCAGGCTGGTCTTGAACTCCTGGCCTCAAGCGATTCTCCCCTCTTGACCTTCCAAAGTGCTGAGATTATAGCCATAAGCCACCAGGCCCAGGCTAAATATTTTTATGCCTCCTCACTTATTAGAGAAATCCTCATCTCATTTGTACAGAGTGAAGCCAAAATTTCACCAATGTATAATATGCATTATAAAAGTATTCTGCGGGAACTTTCCCCAACAAATAAAAAACTCTGAATGATGTTTTTAGGTGAAATGGTTAATATTTACATGCGTCTTTGCACCTAGCTTGCAGGAGGTTTGGAATGAGATCAGCTAGTCTGTTTCTCATTACCCATGGAGCACCCATGAACCAGTGACAAGTTTGGGCTCATAACAATTCAGGTCAGATGTGTTCTAAATGCAATATGATTTTTGCTGAAGATTTTTGAGAGGTCAGAGACATACCTGACATCCACACATCGAAGACCTTAGCTTTACTGAGGCCCTGAGCACCCTTGTCCTGAGTCATGGTGTGTGTTATTAGCCCTAGCTAGGTTGATTTTTAATATGAATTTCCATTTTTTTCCTTCTTCTGTGTTTACTTTCCTGATAGTTCACAAATAAAACGAGTAGGAAAGGAGGCACTGAGAATCATAAAACTGATTCTATTGATATGTGTCTTAAGCCTGGAAGAGTTTATTATCTGTTGCACCTACTTGTACTCTGGCTGTGGGACTTCTCTGTATCACATTTGTGTGTGTGTGTTTTTTTTTTTCCTTTTCTTTTCTGAGGCGGAGGCAGCCGCTGGTGCTAGTCCCCGATGCTCCCCACACAGTTTGAAAACTATGGAACTCTCAGCTCTCAGCATCTTTCTCTTCTCTTATATATGTCTAAATATATTATTTATTTATATTTTAGAGACAGAGCCTTGCTTCGTGGCCCAAACTAGAGAGCAGTGGTACCTTCTAAGCTCACTATAGCCTCACACTTCTGTGCTCAAGTGAGCCTCCTGCCTCAGCCTCCTGAGCAGCTGGGACTAGAGGTGTGCACCACTAAGTCTTGCTGTGTCGCCCAGGCTGGAGTGCAGTGGTGCGATCTCGGTTCACTGCAAGCTCCGCCTCCCGGGTTCACGCCATTCTCCTGCCTCAGCCTCCCAAGTAGCTGGGACTACAGGTGCCCGCCACCTTGCCTGGCTAATTTTTTGTATTTTTAGTAGAGACGGGGTTTCACCATGTTAGCCAGGATGGTCTCGATCTCCTGACCCTGTGATCCGCCTGCCTCGGCCTCCCAAAGTGCTGAGTTTACAGGTGTGAGCCACCACGCTCGGCCATATCACATTTGTTTTTAAGGGGGAATTACAATAACCAAGGTATGAAATTGTATTTTTTTCTAGAGAATATGTGTGGTGGATAATTTAGAAACAAGGCAAAAAGCAACCTGCTTTGGGGAAGGTATTTGAAGTTCCAGAACACCTTTCTCTTACCTTCTGGGATACTTTTGCCCTGTGCCTCTTTGTTCTGTGTCTTGTGGATCCAGTGGCAGTGAGTTCATCAGCGAGCTCGTTGTTTGACAGATGGAAAGGTTTTCCCTCGAGAAATAATGCAGATCCTCAGTCTTGCCAATGCTGCCTAACAGAGCTTGGTGCGTGAATGAAAATCAGATTAGGCCCACACTCACAGGTGCTCAGGTCTCTTAGTAACCCTGGACTTTCGCCCAATCAGTCGTCAATGTAACAGTTACTGCCTGGGCTTCCTGATGTATTGGTGCAGGTGATGCAAGTGCTGAGTGTGATCTGAATTTCATCTCAAACAGCCTCAACGCTCTGTAAATGGGGCTGTCTTATATGCCTTCCGAGGTGTACGTATTCCTTGTGTGCTTACAGAATTTTCAAGATAGTTCTTAGGACTTGGAACTTGAGATGTGTACAGGAACCAGGGGATATGAATTTGACGTGTCATCGTGCTATGAAATCATTATTTTAATCACTGTTAAATTTGAGGTGACATGCATGGAAATGTCTGGCAAATTTTATTCAAATTGGAGTCTTTTTATTTCCACTGACCTTGAAAGTTACCCTAAGACTAAACTATTTGAAGACAACTTTAAATTGGCACAGGCAGTGCCTCTCACATTTTATTGTATCTGCAAATGTCGATTGACTTCAGAGCATCTGGATGGGCCCAGTCTGCATTTCCAGTGTCAGGCACTGAGATGCTGCGGGTCCCCCAGAGACCAGGCAGTGTGCGTATGACCTACAGGGATTTCTGATACTCCCTTCTGACATTTGAATTGCAGAGGTTCACCCTTGAATTCTGTGCACCTACATGGCAGGGGCCTTCGCTCACCAAAATCCACGTTCTCTTCTTCCTGGGGATGCCGTTTTCCAGCCTCCTCTCCAGTGAGCCGGGAGTGACTGTGGCCACAGCTCCAGGGTTCTGGCAGATGACAAGTTGCCTTTTCAGGCCTAGCCCACACACCCCTTCCACAGGGAACCTCTCGTCCTCCCTTCCCCATCCACTGGACACAGCAAAGAAAGGGACACCTGAGTCTCTGCATGGTGGGTGGGGCTGGGCTGTCTGCTGGTAAGTTCTGGACTGTGGGGTGAGAAAACTGGATTATGTGAACCCCCTGAGATTTCAGAGTTTATTTGTTGTATCAGCCTACCCTGGCCAGTACAGCATGCAAGGCCAGACTGCTGAATTCCGGGATAATATTGCTTACCCAGAACACTGCTTATTTCAATCTCACTTCAAAATGCTTTCTCAGTTACCTGTCTAGTTGATTGATGTGTACCCTCATTTCAAGGGGAGGAACTTAGAGATTCGCTCAGGTTCACGCCTCCCTTGGGCTCCCGCTTCACTTCCTCCCGGTCCGGTCCGGCCCGTGCTTCCCACTTCCTCCCGGTCCAGCCCGTGCTTCCCACTTCCTCCCGGCCCAGTCCGGCCCGTGGTTCCCAGGTGCATGTTCCTGGGTCCTGCTCCAGACCTAACAAATCAGACTCTCTTCTGAGAAGCGCTTAGGAGTCTAACCTTAGCTGCAGGCATCAGGCTTTTCAGCAACCACGTTTTGAAAATGAGAGATTAGGCACAATGCCTGTGTGATGGAAGGAAAAAATGGATTGGAAATGACTAGTTTTTTAAACTTTTGTTTTAAAAGGGCTTTTCTTTTATGGAAAATTATTCCCCTCAGGTTTGAATTTTCTCTCTCATTTGGTCTATTCAATTATTTTCCCCTTTGGAAAAAAGTGTGTAGGAGTAAAGCTTTTATTTTATTTTATTTTGAGACAGTGTCTTGCTCTGTCGTCCAGGCTGGAGTGCAGTAGTGTGATCTCGGCTCATTGCAACCTCTGCCTCTTGGGTTCAAGCTGTTCTCCCATCTCAGCCTCCTGAGTAGCTGGGATTAGAGGTACGCACCACCATGCCTGGCTAATTTTTGCACCCTTAAAATAAATTCCCATGCATGCCCCAGGCTCTTGCCAATGCAGATATTACAGATCCTGCAACCTCTTCAGTGTACCTTCTGGGGGACAGAGCTTGAGGTGCTTCCTTCCCGGCTGTGCATGGATGTGACCTTGTTTAGGGCCTGAGGTAATGGGTGCATGGTCCCATTCTTGGAAATAGTGTTCCTTGGAAGTCACGCTCGAGTCTCTCTCCCTGTGCTGGCTTCAAGACAGTATTTTTAATAGGAACATTTTGGGGCTGGTTTCTGAGGTTAGGAGGTGACTGGTAGAAGGAAAGGGGAAGTCTGGGAAGTCCTTGGACATGGGCAGTTATCTCTTCATGTTACCCCATGGGTCACATGTGCACATGTGGGGGGAGTTAGTATGAAACATTTGATGCAATGAGGCTGTTGCATCGCCAGCCTCATTCTCTGCAGACTCTAGTTGGCCGTATTGGTTCCAATGGACTTCAGCAAGTTTTATCTCATGAGCGTTTCAGCAGGCTGTTTCTTTTCTTACCTGCCACCCTGCAAGCTCAAGAATTTCTGGTTTTCCTGGTTAGTTACTGGTTTCTTTAACTCTTTGGGGCACAGTTTCAGTTCCAACCTGGCAATGAGTACAGTCAGGCCCTTGGCATGATTTGCAGTCTCCACTGCTCTACTTCTGTGCAAGAGATCGCCCCATTCCTCACTTACAAATCAAGCAGCCCAGCCAGAGAGCCTTCTGTGTGAGACTTTTCCTTGAAAGTAGCTTGTTGATTTCTGTAGGTCCCGAACACACACAGCTGACCTCATTGGTGCCATTTGTGCACATTTGTAAGATATCTCCCCCCCCCCCGCCAAAAAAAGTGGGTTTAAGTTAACTAAAAAGTGAATGTCTGCCATATTAATTTTCTTCAAAGTTCGCAGTCCCAAGGTTTTGGAGACACGCACTGGCAGAGTGTAGCAGCTCAGCACAGGAGTCTCGAGGTGTTTGAAGTCACATTTCCAACGTTTCAATCTGTTTTTTGCTTTTTTTCTAGGTTTAGAATATTGAGCAGGTCTCCATTTTCTCAATAAAATTGTAGTAAGACGAATACCCCCTTTATATGATGCTCTCAGGGCTGAATGATTCAGTGTGTGCCAAGTTCTTAGCACTAGGTCAGCCCTCAGTAAGCATCAGCTATTGTTTAATGTACCTCTGGAGGGGCCTGAGGCTTTGGTCCCAAAGCAGGGCAAAGGTGGCAGTTCTCGCAAGGGGAGGGAATGAATGAACATAATATGTTCACTGTTGTTCAGGCCCAGATTAAAGCAATCCAAGAAGGAATTGCTGCGAGTGCCAAAATAGATACGTCCCAGTGGCCGCATGTCAGAAAACTCTCTTTTAGGGCTTAGGGCTCCCACAGAATCAGTCAGAAGCTGCAAAAAGTGTCTCTTAGTCCCCCCACCCCCACCCCTTTGTGTAAGTGCCGCCTCCATCTGGGAGGGGTGATTGTGTTGAAGTCATGGGTGAACTAGGGGACCTGGAATTGTTTGTTTTTATTAAAATATGTTTTGGCCGGGCGCGGTGGCTCACCCCTGTAATCCCAGCACTTTGGGAGGCCAAGGCTGGTGGATCATGAGGTCAGGAGTTCAAGAGCAGCCTGGCCAAGATGGTGAAACCCCATCTCTACTAAAATACAAAAGTAGCCGGGCATGGTGGCAGGCGCCTGTAATCCCAGCTACTCGGGAGGCTGAGGCAGAGAATTGCTTGAACCCGGGAGGCAGAGGTTGCAGTGAGCCAAGATCGCCCCATTGCACTCCAGCCTGGGCAACAAAGGGAGACTCCGTCTAAAAAAAAAAAGAAAAAAAAAAAAAAACATAGACCAAAGGACAGTACATGCAATTCTCTAATGTGTACTGTCTGCGGTGGTCGCGGCCCCGTCCATTTTCCGTGTGTCTGTGACGGCCCCGTCCATTTTCCGTGTGTCTGTGACGGCCCC
>NW_016807505.1:2923935-2936501 GCF_001698545.2 Rhinopithecus bieti | reverse complement strand
AAAAAAAAAAAGAAAAAAAAAAAAAACATAGACCAAAGGACAGTACATGCAATTCTCTAATGTGTACTGTCTGCGGTGGTCGCGGCCCCGTCCATTTTCCGTGTGTCTGTGACGGCCCCGTCCATTTTCCGTGTGTCTGTGACGGCCCCGTCCATTTTCCGTGTGTCTGTGACGGCCTGCCCTTACTTTAACGTGAGACTGTGGCGTCTTCAGGAGCCACTGTCAGGACTTCAGGGTGTCCAGCCCTGCTTCCAGATAGATTCATGGCGGGTCCCGGAACCCTTTCCCCCACCATTTAATCCACTCCGCAGCTGCAGGTGCGGCCGGGAGATTGGCACCTGAGAGGGGCAGTGGGGTCACACCCTGCGGGCCTCAGCGCTCCGTGCACCAGGCGCCCCGACCCCACCCCTCCTCCCAACCCCGCCACCCACACCGGAGAGAGGGCCACTGCTGGCAGGGATTTCTGACAACATGTGCGTTTATTTGTTAGAAGTACAAACGTAGGAATCCAAATACAAATACAGAGGGCGGCCCAGCCACGAGGCCCAGCTGAGGGCGCGGCGGGGACGGGACGCACGAAGCGGGGCGCGGCGCCGCCCGTGTCGCCAAGGCACGTGGGCGCAGGTGCGCCCTCATTTCACTAGGACACCAGGAGCCGCGCGGATAGCGGGAGCCACGTCCCCACGGAGGGGAGGAGGGCGGCGGGACCTCGGGATGCCAGAGCCAGGGCCTCCAATCCCTCGCGGGACAGGAACACAGGGGCTGCCGGAGGCCACTTGGTGACGGCGGGGACCCTGCTGGAGCCGGGGCCCCTCGGGGCCAAGCGCGTCCACACCGGGGCTCTAAGATGATTCCGGAATGCCCTGGGTTTCTGGAATCTCTGGGCCTACCTCCCATCTGGACGACAATGGCTTGGCAGGCAGGAAGGATTCCGAGGGAACAGAGAGCAGTCCGCGCCTCTCTCCATCCCTTCCTGCCTGGGGCGTCTCCCTGGAGCCCTGACAGTGTCACTTCCCACACAGACTTCACAGAGAGAGAGGACCCTGCCCGCACCCCGGCTGCTGCAAGCCTGACCTGACGCCTTCCTGTGACCTGCGAGGGCGACTTCCTAGACAAGGGTGGGGACGGCTGTTTGCCATCTAAATCTTGGAAACTACTTTTGGCTTATGGGTTGGACTTGACCAGAAAGCAAGAATGATCAAGAGTCGCCCAGGTGTGCACGCAGGTCACAACAGTGATGCCCAAGGGCTCTCCAAAGCAAGCAGGCTTGTGTGGACGCCAGAGGGACTCCTGATCAGGTAGTGAAGCTGGATTTTTCTTTTCTTTTCTTGGCAAGAACGTGATCCCACTTTGTCAGGAAATGTACAGATTGCCACTTTCTCTCTCTCCCTGTCCTCTCTTTCTCCCTCTCGCTCCTTTTTATCCTAACCAGAGGCTTAGTAAGCTAATACGCTATCGCTAGAAAACTGCTCCTTTCTATTTGTTTCAGCTAAATTTGGGGTGATGGGTAGAGTGACACACATTATTAATAAGTTGTTTCAGTTTTACCACTGTACGTACAGACACAAATACACAGACCACTGCATGTAAACACAAGATGGCCTCTTGCTCCTAACAACACACAGGTCTGATCCCTGAAAATAATTACTTTCCTAAAGCTGTCACAGAAAATTTACTCCTAAACAATGAACCTTTTGCTCAGTACAGGAGCTGCACATAAAGGAAAACACATTGTGTAGTTGTACAAACGTGTTAGCAGGTAAACTTGGTTCACTAGCATAAAATTAGCCATTTCAAATGTCAAGAATGATGGACAGTGTCTTTTAGAATGTTTTAATAAAAGTTATTCTAAACAGAGATCATATAATAGTCAGCACTGTACATTTCATGAATATATTTTGCCTGTGCCTATTTCTATTCAAAATAAAAATGCCAGGATAAGTTAGGGAACCAAAGCCTAGACTCAAATTAGATGTTAAGAAGCACGGTGATTGTCTTTTTGAGCTCACAAAATTTGCAGTTTCCAAAGATGCATGTATTTTAGTAAAAAAAGATAGTTCTTAGACAATTCAAATGTTATCTTTACGAAAAGGAATAAAATAGCCGACTGAGGTAAAAACCGAAAAAAAAAAAGAGAAAGCAATCAACAAACAACAGTTGAGCGGAATGTTCTTCTAAATACTAATTTCAAATTCTGATTGAGGCAGGGCAGGCAGAACTGCTGGGGAAGACAGCAGGTCTGGAAATGTTTTAGGCAAGCAAAATTTTGGAGTAGGATCTGTATACTTAATGTTCAAACTCAAATGAAACTTTCTCACTTTTTCCACAATGTAAGTTTTGATTTTGTTACAGTTCAGAAAAGGCTCTAAGCCTTTGTGTTGAATCAATAGCTGAGTACTAGTAGAAACACGGAAGGGGACAACAAGGGTGGTGATGGTGGATGTAGCATCGTTTACTTCATCTAAAAACCTTTCATATTTGGTGACAACTTAGAACTTGAGGGAGCAAGTTGTTACGCGCATCTTCTACCACATTACTTATTTTTTAATTACATTGGAAGCAATCTTTAATTGCTTAAGAATGCAACATTTTTTTCTTTTTTTCCTCTCTGTAGCTCCCAAGGTCACCCTGGAGGTGCATGGACTAGCGGGCATGGCAGGCTGGCTGAGGGTGGACTGGGTCTGCCAGCGCTACGTAGAGGAGTGGGTACCCTGCTCTCCCCGTTAGAGGGAGGGAAGTGCTGCTCTGTGTGGTGGGGGCGGGGTCTCCCCTCATTGACAAAATTGACATTGAAAATCCTTCCTATTACAAATATAAATAGTATTTTATAAAAACCTATTGTAAGAAAGCCTAACCAAATCAAAGCACTCATTATTTGCTCCTGAAAATTAGAAGCTGACAGTGGGTTAAGACTTCTACTTAAGGTGTTTCCAATAATCGTTTATAAATTCAAAGTCAAGCACTGTCCTTTCAAATAGACCTCCTTAGATTAGGGAAGCAGCTTTGAGTTCCAAGAAAGTGCTATGGGCAGGCACAGGCACATGTTCCCACACATGTGTGAATGTGCTATGGGCAGGCACAGGCACGTGTTCCCACACGTGTGCTAATGAATCAAGTGGTGAAACTCCAGTCCACCCAAAAGGAAAATCATGTCAGCCTGTGTACAGTCATGCCCTTGCCAGGAGCGATTCCACCTGCCCTTCCGGAGGCTTCAGACTTCCTGGGTGAAAACTCAGCCTGTCTCTGGTGGAAAGGGGATGCTGGCACCTTCCCACTGCCTTGCCATAATGAACTTCCCACTTACTGGCATCAGTCCTGATTATCACCATGTCCCTAGAGTGACAGCTTAGCTCCAGAGTCCACAGGTTCCTTTCCCTAAGGAGATTTAGGAGTCTGCTTTACACATTGCTATGTATTGGAAAAACGTTCAATGAAAAATGGAAATTTCAAATCTTCTTTAAAAAGTGTTTAGTGACAATGCTGTCATTTTGAGAAGACTGACATCTCAGGGACTGCAATAATTGTGATGTGGGCTCGCTCATGTATCCTTAGATACCTAAGAAACACATCTTTAAGAAAATGCAAATTGGATGTGTTGGGTACATACACATCATTCACTGGGATCGAACTTCAATAAGTGAGGCAACTGGGAGAAATCGGGGTCTAAGCCCCTCACGGGAAGTGTAAATGTTCCTTTCTCATGAAAATCAAAGAAGGAACCCTGAATAACTAGAAAAGAGAAGAGGAAATGTAGCAGCTACCTGCTCAGTCTGGGGGATTTAATTATTGGCAATCCATGTTCTTTCCCACCTGTTCAATTTAAACTGTTCAGTAGACACAGAGGCTCTGACTTCCCGGCAGGAACGTTATCGTCCCCACATTGTGGAGCCTGCCCACTGGGCTGGAAAAACCCTGTGTGTTTACAAATGTGAAAAGTGAAGTGGTGAAAGTAGGTGATTATTTTAATTGTTCAAGCAAAGGAATTTACGTTCCCCTCAATAACCTGAATGCTACACTCAGATCATGTTTGTTTTGGAAGTGGTGTGTGTGTGTGAACATATGTTTTGTCTGCCTAATTATTTTCTAGCTCATGCTCTTGTGTAACCTAATCTGAAAAGCCCACTTGGTTAGCTCAAAACATTGAAAACTTGTCAGTGACTGATTGTTCGAGTAGTTTTTCAACACTGATTTATTTAAGTTCATCTAAAATTTGACTTTTATAAGTAGCAGGGCAATAAAAGGTAGAAGGGATTTTATTGACAACAGTAAAACCCAAAGCATTATTCAGCTAGGTGGCATTAAAAAAGTAAATATAGGCCAGGCACGGTGGCTCATGCCTATAATCCCAGCACTTTGGGAGGCCGAGGCGGGTGAATCACCTGAAGGTCAGGAGTTTGAGACCAGCCTGGCCAACATGGTGAAAGCCCATCTCTACTAAAAATATAAAAAATTAGCTGGACGTGGCGGTGGGCACCTGTAATCCCAGCTACTCGGGAAGCTGAGGCAGGAGAATCGCTTGAACCCAGGAGGTGTACGTTGCAGTGAACCAAGATCGCGCCATTGTACTCCAGCCTGGGCAACAAGAGTAAAACTTCGTCTCAAAATAAATAAATAAATAAGCAAATAAATAAATAAAGGTAACTATAAAGAACGTCTCCCTTTTGGCCTTAAGACAACTAGATCAAGCTGATATCCTGAAATCGCTAGCTTGTAATCAGTAGAAATTTTGAAAGGAGGAATGGAAATGCCCTAATAGCTAGTCTTCAAAACGATTAGACATTAAGAAAAAGAAAGTCAAGTTTTTATTCTTCCAGAAATACTGAATGGCTGAGTTCTTACCCAATCATCTCAAAACATACACATTCTCTCCCCATAACGATAGAGATCTATTTTTATAATAAAAGATAAGTCAACAAGGGACCAGCGATGGGGGTGTCATTTATCCTGAAGAGTTATTTGTTGGTTCTTTGATGTGATTCTACAGAGAACACAAACACAGTGGCACTGCTAAACTCTCTGAACCTGAATGTTTCCTCCAGGCCAATTTGAGAAAAAAGAAAATAGGTACAGATTACACACTTTCTCAATTTTGGGAAATTTGAAGGGGTTTCAGCAGAATATTGTAAAATTAACATTTCCAATGTATTCATAGTTTGGTTCTTTCCCCCTTATTTCCAGAACCTTTTTGAATATCTGTTAAATGATACTGTTCTAAAGTCTAAGATGAACAGTGTTTGAGTGCAAATAGAACTTAACGTTTCAATGTATATTTACATCAGATTACGTGGATCTCAAGCCATTCTTTTTTTTTTTTTAACAGAAATTGCAGATGAAATTTCTTATGTGTAGAGTTGAAAATCGCTCAGGAAAAGCACTCGAAAAGAGTTGCAAGATCATGGAGTGAATTCAAAGCGCTTTGTGGCTTGAGAGCACTGAACTGATACAGTGATAAGAATAATGGTTGGAGACCAGGTATAATTCTTCAAGTCTCAAAGGAAATCACAGAAAATTTCCATTTTGGCAGCTGAGATAAAAATGATCAGGGAAGAAGAGGTTTAGTCTGTTTTTGTTCTAGCCCTTTAGATAGAGTGGCTCATTGCTTCCTAGTCATGGGGAGCTGGCGTCAATGCAGAATGGGTTACCGGCCCCCTCCTGTTGCTTCCAGAGTGTGGTTACATTGCAGAACAACGAAGCGACATGCCTGCAGACTTCCTTCTACTGCAGCAAGCTATCAGCAGGTAAAATGGTGTGGTGTGGAGCTTCTATAGAGACACTCATCCCCATCAGAAGGACTGTGTTGCTGACATTTTCGATTGGCCCCGTTTCCCTTACGTACAGTGAAAATGCTTTGCTCTTGAGGACAAGCATTTTCTCAGTCACAGAACCTGCAAAATCTTGGTACTTAACTGATCTGATGTAAAATTGAGGGTGAGACTGGCATATAGAGAAATGAAATCCTATTTCCATCCATTCATAAAAGAGAAATAAAACTTGGCATGAAGTATATAGCTGACTGCAGGAAATGGAAAATCTTACAAGATGTGTATTATTTGAGCTTTCTGTTTCATTTTAAGGCATATTTTGGGTAAATTGGGGGCAGTATTGGCTGGGTCCAGAGTAAATTATACTAACTTTGTCCTTCTCTGTCTGGTATGTAGGGAGGCTCTGTTCTGGTAGGTGGCGTTGGGACTTTGCAGAAGCTGAAGCTTTCTAGACTCTGAAGAGACATTTTTCTCCAATTCCATTAATGTGAAATGCCTTTTCTTTGCTTTCCCCCTCACCCAGTATGCAGCTTAAAAGACAGACAGTCACAGTTTTAAGCGTGATCCACAGTGGTCAGAAATTTGGATTCCATGTCAAAATACAGAACTGTCATCTCCTCAACTTAGAGTATTTCTGAAAGTGAGGAACACAGTAGCACCTTTGGAATGCAGATCACTCAGACTTCCACCCCAAATATTCCCCAATTCTACATGCAAAGCAGGCTGGGGCTTAGCTGTGCAAAGCAGCCTTACACCCCGTGCAATTGTGTCCCTCCTGATAAGGCGTCCTGGCAAAGGAGAGTCTTTAATGAAAGAAAGTGTACTTCCCTCCCACTGTCCCCACACTGCTCCTCTCCTTCCTCTAGACAGTAAACACGTACATGATTTAAAAGCCCCTGAGCTCTGCACCTCACCAAGGCACACGCATCTCTCCCTCATCGTGGACTGAAAAGGCTCATCTCAGGAGCTGAGACTGATACAGAGAACTTGAATTATGCAAGCCTGCGGAGAACCCGGCATGGACATGCTCTTGGGGGTGCTTTAGCTCTTTTCATTCAGACCCCCTAGTGGGAAGCCTGCTATATATGCAGGAATCCACACTATGATGCTCAGTTAGTGAAATCCATTGGACTTTCTTGAGCTGAAGGCTCTCCTTCCTAGAAAAGGAGTGCTGAACTCATCTGTTTTGATCAGGAGGGCTGCTGGGGTTGGGAAGAAGAGAATGGCTGGATTCAGAAAACTGAGGTTATTGGTGTATTTATCCTACGTGTAAAATTTCAGGAGGATTGCTAACAATATCCAAATATTGAGTGGTTTTGAAACACAAGGCATCAGTAAAATTCTTTTAAGGTAAAATCGAACAAATCTATGTTATAAAAAGTTGTTTTAGGTTGTTTTCTTCCCAGTAAGAATTTTTCTAGAAAATTCAGTTCTCTCCAGAACTTCTTTTACAATGTAGTGGGTTGCAGTTCTTCAGCTTGTTAGAAATTACCCATTCATAAGGTTGGACATTGTGTCTTAAGACTGCCCTGGGGCCACCTTCCCTTGGTGCTCAGTGCCGTGGTGTGACCTGGATTCCTTTGGTCAGGGTCAGGGTCCCTGCAGACTACCTCTGCCAAGGCTGGGGCCTGCTTATGCCCGAGAGACAGAACTAGAGTACCAGAGAGTGAAACTGTCCAATAGAGGAGACATTTCATCTAAGACAGTATTGTCAACCTGTTTCTCCACAAATATTCTTTGATTTTTAAAACTGAATTCACTAAATTGAAGCCAGTTGGCTTGTGGCTTATGTAGTAACTACCAACCCAAAAGGCAGAGAGTTGACAGGGAGAGAAACAATGGGTTTGAATGTCTCATGCTGTATAGACTCCATCTTTGGAAATTGGGTCATCATATATCTATATATTTGCATCCATTTAATATGCAACAATCTTAACAGGAATAAGCAGATGAATCTAATTTCACTTTTTCTGGCCTCTTCTGCTCCCATCTTCTGTGTCTGGTATACATCCAGGAAATTGTGTGAAATTGATCCTTTTCTATACTTTCTCTGCAAAATATTTTATTTTTCTGAGTAATTATGGTATGCACAATTGATAATTTTTAAAATTATGGTTTCTAGGTGAAATGAGTTCAGTTTTCTGTGTGAGAAAGATGAGACGCACGGAGACTCTGGTTCAGAATTTTAATAATGCCAAAGCATTATTAACTACCTGATAGGACTTGTGTTTTGCCTATTAGTGAGAAGTTTCAAAAGAGTCTTCTGCAGTTCACACTGGTGTCCAGTTATAACAAAGACCTAACAGCGAGAAGCAAGTTGGTTTTGTGTTATAAAAATATCAAAAGAGTATTGATTGGGGGATATTTTTTCTTTGGGATTTTGCTATGTATCCATATTTCAAAGTATGAAATAATCTTATTCATCAAAATATGTACTTGATGATCACCATTGCCCATTTTTTTGCATCTAAAGTTGGTTTGAGTTGAAAATCAATATTCACTAATTTTTTTTTTTTTTAATTTTGGCCAGGCATGGTGGCTTACGTGTGTAATCCTAGCACTTTGGGAGGCTGAGGCGGGCAGATCACCTGAGGTCAGGAGTTCGAGACCAGCCAGGCCAACATGGTGAAACCACCCCGTCTCTACTAAAAAAAAAAAAAAAAAATTAGCTGGGTGTGGTAGTGTGCACCTGTAGTCCCAACTACTTGGGAAGCTGAGGCAGGAGAATTGCTTGCACATGGGAGGTGGAGGTTGTAGTGAGCCAAGATGGTGCCACTGCACTCCAGCCTGGCCAGGCGAGAGAGCGTGACTCTGTCTCAAAAAAATAAAATAAAAATAAAAATAAAATTGTATCTACGTCTTTCACACTCTGGCGTATGTCTTCAAGATTAACAGGTTGTGTTCACTGTATACTTTTCTTTGCAAAATGAAGACAATTACTGAACCTATAATAATATAACATAAGCTGGACACATACTCGGGTTGAGCCTTGGTCTAGTTAAAAACAGCTCTTAAGGTGAAATGTTGTTGAACTAGTCCAAGAACCCAAGGTTCAAATATTGTTGACTCTCAGTAAGTTGGATTCAAGTAATAACCTTCTGATGTTCAGAGATAATCATCTTTGACCTCAACAACATGAGCATTTTGAAAGTCTTATTTTCTCCTCCAATGGAAACCGTGGACAATGCGAGTGTACTCTCCCCAGGCCTAGAACGAGGTTATTAGGTAAAGGGGTGCCAGCTAATGGCAATGGTATTGGAACCAGAGAGGCCACAGAGAAAGGAGACTGGGGTTGGAACCCGCTGCTGTTCACACTGGAGCACAGAGAGCCCAGGCTGAGCCAGCAGGAGTGGGTCTCGGCCAGGGGTGATTCAACACTCGTGAGCGCTGCTACACCCAGGGCTGCGAAGGAAAGATACAGAAGGACTAAGGGCCTGAGAGAGCATCTTAGACATTCACTTGCACGTTTACAGATTTCTTGGCAAGGGTAATCAGCAGCTGCTTCCAATATCCATAAACCATTCAGAAACAACACCAAGCTACAATTCAGTAGGGATCAGCAAGAATATTACTTTAAAACTCAATTAGCGTGTGTGTGTGTGTATGTGTGTGTGTGTAAAATACATAATAGAAACCTTTGCCGGTACTTCCTGTGTTGCTGAAAGGTCATTTTTAACAAGATACACTGAGCAGTGTCCTTCCTTGCTACTCCCGATTGGTCACTACTGGTCTGCGGGCGACGGAAGGTCGAGTGTGTACCAAATGCTCTCCACTGTTGACCATGAGCAACGCTTAGAGATACAGGTATCCGACCCAGTAGACCAGGTTAAAGAGCAGGAAGGACGTGGGGAAAAAGACGCGGGAGTACGAGTCCAGCTCCAGAATGTCTATGTGAATACGCCCTTTTCTCCAGGATCCTGATTTACATTCTTCGTAGCAGCAGAAGAAGCTCTGACAGTCTTTGCCATCCAGACACTCATAGACACAGGTATCTTCAAATTCCTGCCAGTAAGCGGAATTGTTTAACGTGGTCATCGCAGGTGGTGGCGGCCTCATGTCCAGGAGGGAATAGTTCTGCAGGCAACAAGAATCACACAACACCCATCGTAAAATGCAATAAAAACACCCTGAGGTATGTGAAGCAATCGGTTCATATTACATCTGTCTCCTATAGATAAAGAGGATGAGTGGGCCTGCCCATCCCTCACACTTCCCCCAACGCTGGAGAGAGTTGGTCCCTTTTTTTTTTTTTTTGGTTTTAAGGAGCAGAGAGTTTAATCGGCAAGAAGGAAGAAAGGAAGGAAGCTTCCCTGTACAGAGACGGGGGGGGGGGGGACTCAAAAGCGAGGAGAGGGAGACCCCGTCTTCAATTCTAATGCAAGGAAAAAAATTGCATTGCAGTTTCAAATCTTGTGTTTCCCGGATTATTAATGAAGAAGGTTAAGCATATTTTAAAATGTGTATTAGTCATTTGAAGTCCCTATTCTGCCTACTTTTCTGTGGATTTGTAGTAAGTATGGACGTATAATATGTTTATCCCTTAAATGTGAAACGGTACCTATATTGAAGTGGCGAGAGACAAATAGGTTACTTTTTTTCCAATTAGTGAATAGTGAAAGGTATGACGTGCAGGAATGATGAGAGGATCTTCATGTCCCATGTGATTCAGTGAAAGTGGGCTTTCAGTGTGAGGGGGCTGGATACTGCTTACCATCTTAAGAAGCATAACCAAAAACGTGCCCACCTACAATGCTTTCTTTTCTACTTCCCAAGCTCTTCTCCTGACATGGAAAAGTCCAAATGGGGCAGATAAAGGAGACAGAACAACATACTCTTCACTCCTCAATGAGAAGAATCATTCCTAACCCTGAGACATGGCTGCAAATAGACTTGTCAAGTCTTCAGACAGAGGCTGAGCTCTTCTAAAAAACTATGAAGTGTGCACTACATTGAATTCCGTTACGGGGATCCCTTTCTAAATTGGACTGAATAATGGAAGAGAACTAAACAGCATGTTTGCCTCGCTGCTTTGGTTTATCTGTGCTGGTGGATCAGAGATGGGCATATGCCACTGGCAGCCGTGGAGGCTGATGCCAAGGAGGAGGTGGAGAGGGAACCCTTCTCAGTGGGCCTCTTGACGAGGGCCTTTGCCTGGGTGTGGCACACTGCTGGGACAGAGGCCACTCAGAATTCATTAGAAAGCATCGTGACAACCTCTTATACTTCACCCAAAAATACGATTACACGAGCACATGGCACTGCTTCCCGCCTCCTTTTGGGCCTCAATTTGATTGGACATGCTCATAATCGTGGGGTCATAAACTGGAGACAGGTGAAAGTGTCGGTCGGTCACTCAGAGTCGGTTCTTATAGCCTTTGGTGTGTTCTTGTCAATGGGAAGCATGTGTGTGTGAGGACAGACATAAAGCAGGATGGCCTGGACCACATGTTCACAGGGCGTTGCTTGCTCCTCACATGTGACCACCACCCTCTGCTACCAGTGGGGCCTCATGGTGCGGCTGCCCACCCTCCTCCTCATCTGCAATCCTGATGAATAGGCAGAAATAAAAGTCCCACTGTCTCTATGGGCCTCATGTGGATACGTCTCTTCTAGGTTAATGTTCTTTGTCCTGAGTGGGTGTAAACATCACCAGGGGTTTGCTAAAACATAGCAGTTCCCTGCCTCTACCCCACTACATTGAAGGGATCTGCCTGTTTTTGACAAGCTCCAGTGGAAACATCTGCCTTTATTAACAAACAATTGCAATAAAAGTTTCCTACACGTGTGCTTTGACAGTGATCAGCCAGACATTCATCCACTCATGGTTTCAAGCCCATTCCTCTGTGTAGTCTCTTGCTATGTGGATGGGACTGGGGGCTATCGGAGACAGAGAGGAGAAGCCTGGTGTTGCAAGGCAGGGCAGCCCCACAGCAAGATTCTGGCTCAGACCAGGAGGCAGAAGGCTCTGCTGATGTGGGGATGGCTCACCAGAGATCTAAAGGGCAACCCTTGGAGGTCTCAGGCAGGGCAGCAGGATGGTTTCTGGAGAAGAGAAACCTCCATTTCACTTCATTTAGGGAACCAAAAAACACCTAGAGATCATATTTACAATATTAAAAATGGTTCTTATTATGTCTTCATAGTTCACTGCTTTGAAATGAAACAAATTACATTTTATAAGGTTGAAGCAAAATGTAAGATGTTAAGAGTCCTAAATAGCTTAAGAACTTCTTTACTTGCCTCTGTCTCATTAGTCATGAAAATTTCAAATGATGCCCAAGATAGAGATTTTAATTAACAATTCCCCAAAGTCCTCCTTGGCCTAGCTGGGTCCCCGACTCCCTCCTCTTTTGTCTGTGTGTGTAACACAGCCCTGTGAGTGTCACGGAGCACCGTGCTTCCTGGGCACATGTGGAGTTCCTCAGCCTTGCATTTGACACATTAGGAAAGGGAAACTGAGCAACTAGAACAGCTCATCCCAAGCCACACATGTGACTGTTCACAGAGCCTGGCCCATCCCCTATCACTCAGAGGCTGCTCTTTTCTGCTTCTTTGTATGGGTAACGGTGGCTCCTTCACTAGCATATGGCTTGCAGACTGACCTTTCAGAATAGAGTTGGGAAGTTGACAGTTCTCACTCAGCAGAGGACAGACTTCCTTTTTCTTTCTTTTTTTTTTTTTTTGAGACGGAGTCTTGCTCTGTCACCCAGGCTGGAGTGCAGTGGCCGGATCTCAGCTCACTGCAAGCTCCGCCTCCCGGGTTCATGTCATTCTCCTGCCTCAGCCTCCCGAGTAGCTGGGACT
>NW_016807505.1:2909476-2921546 GCF_001698545.2 Rhinopithecus bieti | reverse complement strand
TGAGCCACCGCGCCCGGCCAGACTTCCTTTTTCTTTGGCTTAGCATTATTCTTGCTGCAGGTCTCTGGCTGTGTCTTCTCACCAGGCCTGGCACCCTTTCTGTCTGAATTATTTTTCTTTGTACTTTCTTTAAGGTCATTACACTTTCCAGCTTTTTCTTTCTTTAAAATTTTTTTTTCTGTTCATTTTGTGATACCTTTTCTCTGTGTATTAAAGGATTTGTTTCTTTTTTTGGCAACATCACTTCTGTACTAAAGATGTCAATATTTCCTGCTTTCAACACCCAGGTCCTGGCTATGTGTGATGATTGCACCCTTCCCCTCTCCCCTCTGTTTTGGTCCCACGCCATTTGGAAGCATTTGCTGGCAAAATCTGTATGATCGCTGTGGCTTCCCGCAGCTGTAACAGTGATTTGCCCACTAACTTTTTGGAAGAACTCTCACGATCCACACTTGCAGAGTGCAGATAACTATGTGGTCTCCTGACAATGGGCTGGAAGTGCACTACATATGAGGTCTTAATTAGCAAGTAGCAAACCACCCGCAGCTTATGGGTGGGTTTGAAACATTTGATGTAATTAGTAAATTGTAATTACTATACATATGTATAAAGGAATAAAAGTCATGATTGCAAAAAAAAGTTGTTATATGATAAAAGTTGTAGTTCGCATCATTAATTTAAAAATATGTTTCTCGGGTTTTTCAATAAAGCTACATTCTTACCTCTAGCCAAAAGAAATTCAGACTTGTTAATAGTTAAATGTAACAAATTTGCTTTTAAATTGTCAAACCTTGGTCAGTATTTACAGGGTTTAATTTATCCACACTTCAATTTTCTGATTTGTAGAAAGGTTTGTTATGAGAATAAAGTGAGTTGATACATGAAAGCACAGAGAACATAACGTCAAGCATAGTGCTCAAAAGAAAGTGAGGGGGGGTCGTCATTTTGAGGGTAGGAAGGACCTTCCAAAGCAGAACACAAGAAGCAGAAACTACAAAAGCAAACAGTGACAGATTTGACCACATGAAACAAAATAACACACACAGAAAAAGGCACAAAATAGAACAGTGGCAATGTTGCCAATTCAAGTTGGAGTAAAAACTACATGACAAACAATATCATGAATATATTCTATATGTGACTATCTAAATTATATATTTTATAAAATACAATTTATATAATACGTAACATATATACTACGGTCAAGTTTCTACTTTAAAATACTAATAAAAGTTAAAAAAATTCAAAAGCAATTCATGAAAATAGAAATGCAAATCAAAAATAAACAAGTGACAATATTGTCAATAGTCAAATAAATGCCAGTGAGAAAAGTTTGCAGAGCTCATTTTCCTGCTTGACTGTCAAACTGAATGCACGGAAAGTTCGGGATGAGGTGTCTGGCGTTGCTGGTGGAGCTGGTGCAGCGCCATTTGGCAACGACCAAAGACCATGCAACCCCTCTGCGCAAATGTTCTGCTCCTGGGAATGTAGAACCAAGCAAACAGTCACAGGTAAATACAAATTGGTAGTGATAAGAACGTAAATGCAAGTGAAAAATGTGGATGAGCCCAGTCAGTGTCCTGCCATGACTGCCTGTGCCTCAATCATGAACATAGGATATGATCATTACAAGGATCCTATAAAACAATATTTGTGGCACAAAACTTAAAGTACATGTAAGTACCTATTTTTGAGTTATCAAAGAGGCTATAAAAAGATCATAATTCAGTTTTGCTAAAATGCATGAACATATATTATTGGAATGGCTAAAAAAGAACTATATATGCCATACACTAATCCCCATGTGGAAGGATTATGATTACTTTTCTCCTCTAATTTCCAAATTGTCAGAGTTGGATTTTTAACCTAATACTAAACACATTTTTGAAGCCAGCATGTGCATCACTCCTTGGTCTTCAATACACGCATGCATCAACAGCAATCTACCTTTCAAATGCAATGTTAGTTTAGTGAAAGTTCTCAGAAATATTGACACCTGCAATGCTATACATACGGAGGGGGCTTGTAGGCTTATTCGCTCAGGAATCCATCTTGAGGAATCTGAATGTAGTAACTACAAGAAAAGAAGAAAAATAACTAGGAAACTGTCATGAACATTTGCATCCAAGATCACTCTTAAGAGCAACCTTTAGGGTATGACTAAACCAAACCACGTCACTGGTAAGTGACACAAGAGAGCTCTTTCACATTCACATCTTCAGAATCCCTGTCTGGTTTAGAAAAGTCTTGTTGAATTGGGTATGTACATCATGCTTTATACGATCCTTAGGAATACAACTGCATTTAGGCACACACTCATCTCAAACAGCGCCGCCATTACCTCCCAGAGAACCTTTGCTACTGCAGCTCACCGATGTCGTCTTCTTCGTGGTGGTTGGTTTTCTACAGCTGGAATAGTAGTTGAGGGTGGCATACTCCATCAGCGCGGCGAAGACAAACAGGAAGCACACGGTCACAAAGAGGTCCATGGCGGTCACGTAGGACACGCGTGGCAAGGACTTCCTGGCGATGGTGCTCAGGGTGGTCATGGTCAACACCGTGGTGATGCCTGCACAGGGGACAGGTAGCATGTTGTAAAAGGATGCAACATGCAACAGGAATCCCAGACCGTCACCCACATCCCTCCACCCCAGCACGGCTGCCTTACAGGAATCCCTGATGCTGCATAACTCATGTAATGTTACTTTGAATTTTAATGTCCACACAATTTCATAAGCAATGTTTCCATGAAATTTCTGATTAGAGTCTTCACAATAACACTAAAGTGCCTGAATCAAGTGAACACCTTTCAATTTATTCAGTAATTCTCTCGTTGGACATTTTGCCTTTTAAGCATTTTTTAACATCGATGCTCTTTTTGCAGTCCTATCTATTCCCTGCTGTTCCACATCTCACACTTCTGTGCAGCTAAATCCTTTTATTTCTTTCTTCTCCTCACCTCCCCAGTTTGAAAACCCTCACTATTCTTGAAGACCCAGCTCCACTCTTGCCCTCCCGGCAGAGCTGACAACATGCACATCTGCAGTATCCCTGTACCTTCTACATATCTCAGCTTTTTTTTTTTTTGTTTTCATTATCACAGGGAATCACATATGTCTTTACGTATCTGTCTCCTAGATAGTGTGGTCTTTAAGACAAAAACAGTCCCTTACTTGTCTTTGCCTGTCCTCCAGCACAGACGCTAGCACATTTGAGGCATTTAAATGAATGCTTTACATCAAATGAATCAATTAATTGGTAACACTCAATGTTGGTTTGACTTCGACTATTTCATATGCATGGGTCAACACTAGATGTTTAATCAAATATTGTGGAAAACATTCAGAAAAGAGACAGACACACGTGAGATGGATAGCTTAGAAGGGAAAACATGAAAAAAGACATGGAGGCTGGTGAACACAAGAATAAAATGAAGAAGAGCGATTATCGTGTGAAACAGGCTAAGACTGACTCTCCTGTGGGTGAACTCCCCAAGAAATCAGGACCTGTCAGAACTACTAGACAGGGCAGGTTAGTGACCCCACATTCATGAACCCCTAAATCACAGGCATCTGAATTTTAATAGTCACCACCTCTGTAGCTCAACGGGAATACAGTAAAATATCTGCATCGCAGTACTAGTCAGAGAATAGGTACACAGGACAGATGAGGACACATTACACCTGTTGCAGCATTACAGCCTCTGTTTAGTTCCTCCCCGCACCTGCTCAAGGCAGTTCTGCCAGGGCCAGGTGGAGAATGAGTCTCAAAGCACGGGGTGGACAGCTTGTTGAGCTGTAAAGAATATCACCTGAAAGTCCAAGCCCTCCACTTTGCTCTGGGCCTGCTCAGCATTTGGCCATGAGAAGCCACGTACCACCTTGAATCATGTTCCTTAACTTGTGCAGTGAAAACAGAATGCCAGGTACTCTTTAATATAGATGGTAAAATTTCATGTAAAAATGCTGTGTAAACCGGAAAAGTCTATACTTACATCAGATGTAGTTTTATGGAAAAAGATCTTTTGAAAAAATTATTTTATTTTATTTATATTTTTTAAGTTCCAGGGTACATGTGCAGAATGTGCATGTTTATTACATAGATACACGTGTGCCATGGTGGTTTGCTGCACCTATCAACCCATCATCTAGGTATTAAGCCCAGCATGCATTAGCTGTTTTCCCTAATGTTCTCCCCCAGGGAATACTATGCAATCATAAAAAAGAATGAGGTCATGTCCTTTGCAGGGACATGGATGAAGCTGGAAGCCATTATCCTCCTTTAATAAACATCCAAATCAACTTTTAAAAATGTGACCACATCATGTCTAAGAAGTTCAAAATCTTAGTTTCTATTTCAATAGAAATACAAATTGTTTGCGTCTGCAATTTCCATAGACCTTGTCCATCAGTTGTCATGAGTGGCCTGTATTCCAGAGGTAGACAGTGGCCGTGTGCTTTATCCTCCCCACTTCCACCCCCATCCTGAAACTATACAGTGCTTCCACACCCACCCTGAAACTATATACCCTGAAGAAAAATAAAGCTTAGGCATTTCTATTTAGTTCAGGGGTCTAAGCTACCTAGTAAAGAAGGGTGCTTTGCACAAACACCTGTTGGCATGACTTCCTCTTCGGGGAAAGCCCAAGGGAGTTCAGGAAGGTTATCTCAGCTGAGTCTATTACATATAGGATGCTTTGGGGATGATCCTGGTCTCACAGAATCCTAGAAAAACTTTCTTCTTGACCTTGGAGGGATGAGTGAATATAAATGGTGGCATCTTACTACAGTCAGAAGTAAACCTCCTAATTTAAACACAAACTATAATAATGCTTTTTGACACTGGCTTTTTTTTTTTTTTACTCAGCACAATGCCATTGACACATTTAACTGCTGCTGCATCAATAGTTTGTTCTTTCCTACTGCTGAGTAGTATATCATGGCTTGGGTGTTCCATAGTTTCGTTAGCCATTCACTTGTTGAGGGATATTTTGGTTGTGTCCAGTTCTTGGTGATTACATGAACATTCATGTCAGTGTAACAATATCATCCTATTTCAAGTGACTTTCTTGGAGACACATTGTAGCTGGGTCATGCTTTATTTTTTTAATCCTCTCTGCTAACTTCGGTTTTTTCACTGGTATGTTCCAGCAATTTACATTGAAAGTAATTATTAATATTTAAGATGTAATGATTCCATTTTATATTGTGTTTCCTGTTTGTTTGTTCCTTTATAATATCTTGTTTTCTTTTTCCTGCCTTCATATAGGTTATCTCAACATATTTTAGAATTTGATTTTGCTTTATCTACAGTGTTTTTGAGGCACATCACTCTTTGTGGCCTTTTAGTGATTCTTCCAGTATTACAAATACATAATTTCTCATATTTAACATTTTACCAGTTTGAATGAAATGTAGAAACCTTATTTCCCCTTACTCTTCCTTGATTTTAATATAATTGTCTTAAATATTTCCTTTAATTAGTTTAATAACTACATCAAGTAGCATTATGATTTTTTGCTTCAACCATTATAAATAATTTAGAAAACTCAAAAGGCAAAGGAAAGTCCATTTTACTTACCCACATTTTCACTTTTTGTGTTTTTTCTTCCTTTCTTTTGTTAAAAAATTCTTCTCATCATTTTCTATTTCAAGAAATTCCATTAGCCATTATTTTAGGGGACATCTGTTAGTGACAAATTCTCTTTGTTCTTCTTAGCACGAGAATGGATTTCTCCTTTATTCTTAAAAGATACTCTCATTGGGTATAGAATTCTGGGTTGACTATTCTTTCTATTCAGCATTAAAAAATGCTGTGCCACTCCCTTCTTGCCTCCATGGTTTGGATGAGAATCCATTGTTATCCAACTTGTATTTTCTTTATAGGCAAGGCGACATGTTTCTTTGCTACTCTCAAGAATTTTTCTTCAGTTTTTAAGAGTTTGATTATGATGTGTCTTTACCTAACATTCTTTGGATTTAACCTATTTGGGATTAATTCAGCTTCTTGGATCTCTAGATTTATGCCTTTTGGCAAATTTGAGTATTTTTTATCCATTGTTTCTTTGAATACTTTTTTTTAGTCTTATTCTATTTCTCTTTTTTCTGGAACTTCAATGACACAAATGTTGGATCATTTCCCTCTCTAACATGTGTCAACATTTGGAGATATCCCTAAACTCAGTTGATTATTATTTTCAATATATTTCCTCTCTGTTGCTCAGATTGGTTAATTTTTGTTGTTCTATCTCATGGTTCACTGATTCTTTCCTGTCTTTTCTTCTTTTGTTAAGCACATCCAGTGAGCTTTTCATTTTGGCATTGTATTTTTCAGTGCTAAAAATTCCACTGAGTTCTTTATATCCTCTATTTCTTTGTGGAGCTTTTCTTTTTTTCATTTAGTTGAAGCATGTGTGCATTTGCTCATTGAAGCACATTTATGACTGATATGTTAACTAATCAGATAATTCCAACAACTGTGTCATCTTGATACTGGCATTTTCTTTTTGATATGATGAATGATATTTTACTGTATCCTGGACATTTCTGGTATTATTTTATCAGACTAAAATATTACATAGGAAATCTTTAAAGTAGCCATACTTATAACACATTTAGAACAAAAACATTAATATAAAGATTAATAAATGAAATTAAAACTTCTGCACATCAAATGCATAAAAGAGGAGAAAGATGCTATTCATTGGAAAAAGTATTTATTTTACATAACCAATGAATCTTCAGGATGTTTCGTATTATCTAACAACATGAAATACCTATTCAAGTTTATTCTCATGTCAGAACTGTTTCAAAGTTTTCCTCACCTAAGATTCACTTTCTGATCTGAGAAATCTCCATCTAATCTAACATTATAATCCTAACATTTTTCTAGAAATTTAACATTTCTAGTTTTACCATTTGAGTATAATCCATTTTAAGTAAATTTTTGTGTATGGCAGGAGGTGGATATTGAAATTCACTTTCATGATGTAATTATTAGGTGCAGAGTTCTATAATATCCAGTAGCCCAAAGACATTGATATTGTTGTTCAGCTCCTCCATTCCTTTACTGGCTTTTTGGTTTTTGACTGGTTTAATCACTTAAATAAGTGGACAAATGTGCTTGTTTGTGTACACTGCTGTTAGAAGTATATTTAAATATCAAACTGTGATTGATTTTAAAAATTTATCCTCTTCTCAGTTTTTGTTTATTTTAATATGAAGCTCTAATACTAGGTACAGGTGCATTTATGAAAGTCTTTTCTTTCTGTTGAATTTACCCTGTTATTATTATTATATGTTCTTACTTATTTCTATGTTGAATTCTCAGCTATGCCTTTTATTATATTTTCATATTTTTTCAACAGATTACAATAAGATTTCTTAACATATCTACTTAGAATTTTTTTAGTATTACTGTACTCATTTTTGTACCACATAGGAACATGGTTCCATATGTCCCCTAACCTCATTGCTATTTATGGCCTATATTTTATTGTTTCTTATGTCATAAGTCTCATCTTGCATTATTATTATTTTGACTTTAATTGAAAGAATAAAATAGAAAACTAGTTTTAAAATTTCACCACATGCTTACCATTTCTGATGTTCTTCATTACTTCTTGTAAATCCATTTTCTGTTTATTATTTCTATTAACCTAATTAGTTTGTTTTAGAATTTTTACTATGGTTTTAGATTTTCTGTGACAAATTAACACAGATTTTGTTTATCTAAAAAAACTTCATTCTGATGAAATTTTTGAAGTACATTTTCTTTGGATATAGAATTTCAATACTTTAAAGACAGCAATTAATTATCTTCTGGTCTCCATTATTGCACATGAAGAATCAGTTAGTCATATTTTTGCTCCTCCACATACGACAGGACATTTTTGTTTACATACTTGCAAGTATTCCCTTTCTTTTTGATTGTCATCATTTAGACTATGACGCTTTTCTTTGTATTTCTCCTGCTTGTATCTCACTAAGCTGTTTGAATTTGTAGGCTGGTATTTTTCACCAAACATTGGAATTTCTTAACCACATTTTTTCAAAAATATTTTTCCTCATTCTTTTTTTCTTATTATTCTGATTTTAACTATCGCCTCAGTTATAGTCAGTTATAGTTTTGTTATACATATTCGTATTGTACCACAGATCACCGGTACATTCTTTCTTTTAATCTTTTCATTCCCTTGTTCTTCAGATTACATAAATTTCATCTGATGGTCTTCAATTTTATATAACCTTTTATTTCTGCCATCTTCAATCTGCTCTTAAGTTTAGTGAATTTTTCAATCAAGATATTATACATTTCATTCTAGAATTTCTTTTTATATACTTTCTGTGATGAGATGACTCATTTGTTCATTAATTAAAATCACATTGTCCTTTAAGTCCTCAGACATTGTTATAATAGCTGTTGTTAAAGTCCATGCCTACTGAGTCAGCATTAGACTTCTCTTTGCTTTTTATTAATCCTTCTTTCTTTGTAATCATGGGTCACATTTTTCTACATCTTAGAGTGTCTAATAAGTTCTTATTATAACTCCATATAATTTAAAAAGTCTGCACAATATTATCTTTTTAAGAAGCCCTTTGAATTCTTATGACAAATAGTAAATTTACTGATGGTTCTCCTTGATCTTGTTATTGCTTGGTTCAAGCTTCATTAAAGGACATTGAGAGTACCCCCTTTACTTCTAGGCACGGACTTTTTGGTGTCTCAACTAAACACTAAACATCTTATTGTTAATAAAGTTCCTCAGTTCTTCTGGCTATAAATTTATTATCTGACCGCATTGTGAAATTCTAGCTTCTGTGTCTTGAGCCCAGAACAACTATTCTCTGTAGGATTTTCATAGTCTCAAGTTGTACAAACATAGTTATATATTATATCACTTTGAAGTTTATCTTTAGATGTCTTGTGTACAGTGACATCTAATACATGTAACCATGAAGCCATAACCCCAAGGGTTAGTCACAAAATCTGTGTTGATTCGCCTACAGTTCTATCATGTATTTTCTATCAGCATGCAAAACTAGTATAGGTAGAGGATATTACAGGCTAATTAATCTCTTGGCCCGGTCTACCCAGGCCCAGTGCTTTGTTCTTGAACACACAAATTTAAAAAAACACAGAGAAATAACAATGCAGATATGAGAGATGTTGCAGAAATTTGAAATTGAGGCAGCTTCCTCTTTTCTTTCTTTCTTTCTTTTTTTTTTTTTGAGACGGAGTCTGGCTCTGTCGCCCAAGCTGGAGTGCGGTGGCTGGATCTCAGCTCACTGCAAGCTCCGCCTCCCGGGTTTACGCCATTCTCCTGCCTCAGCCTCCCGAGTAGCTGGGACTACAGGCGCCCGCCTCGTCGCCCGGCTAGTTTTTTTTTTTTTGTATTCTTTAGTAGAGACGGGGTTTTCACCGTATTAGCCAGGATGGTCTCGATCTCCTGACCTTGTGATCCACCCGTCTCGGCCTCCCAAAGTGCTGGGATTACAGGCTTGAGCCACCGCGCCCGCGGCCTGCTTCCTCTTTTCTATAGGAATTTTTTTGAAAACAATCTCTATATTCAGTCTTATATATTACCTGTCTTCAAAAAATCAAAACATTGAAAGTTAAGCAAAATTCCTATCAGAAAGAAAACTGACATATATATGTTGCACAGTTCTAAAACTACTGAAAGTTAGTGTTTTATGAAGAAGACTTTGGGAACTAGAGAAAATTCATGAAAAGACTGAGGTTTAGTGTGTGGCTTACAGCTGAAAAAAAATGATCATTTTCTCGTTTGCTGGTAAAGTTGCTATATACAAGCAGAGCTTCAATTATTGATAAAATATTTTACCAATATTATGTCCTCAGTCCTCAGAGGTGTGTGGTAAATTCTGCTTCCTGACATTATGTAGGGGACTTTTGAGTTGACAGGTTCTGGGATGTGCCTGTGTTTTGGTGATCATATCAGCCTGTGATACAGGATACTATCACAATTTATTTACTGTGAATCTCCTACCCCATCTTGATTTATGTAGCACACATAGAATCCCATTGTGAGAAAGAATAGCCTCACTTGGCTTCTTGAGAGAAAAGTCTAAGCACAGTTCAAGTAACCTTCAAATTAGATCATTCACATTTAAATAGTTTTTTACATTGAAGGCATTTTTTATGAATGCTTCTATATTAAAATTACACAAATTTATGGAAGAGATTTTTTGAAACTCACCTAATGCTGTTCTTGCTGGTGTAGCATCTTTTTTGATCCAAAATGACACCCAGGATAAAACCACAGTCAGTATACAGGGAATGTATGTCTGAATAGTGAAGTATCCCATTCTTCTACTCAATTCAAAATATATAGTCATGACAACATAATCACCTGTAATAAAATATTGTCAAAATTAAGACAACTTTGATGGATCAAAATAATTCAGGAAAATAATTTTATAATTTATTTTGTTAAATGAATGACTTGGATAAAATGCACAACTACAACAATATCAAATCAAGAAATGGTCAAAATGCTGGTTTTCTTAAATTTAATTTTCATAGTATCCATGGCTGTACCAGGCACTTAATCGGTCAGTGTAAAGGGCACAAAACGAACATATTCATGGATACAGTGAAAACACATGCAGATCTTTTCCATGACAGGCCATGACTTGATGAGCTATCACTGCTTGAGTCCTTCCATAGGTTGTATGATTAAATTCAAGAGTAATAGGTAAACTCAACCCTCAACCAGACCCAGGGTCATTTTAAGGGATGCTTTTCCAATAATAACAAAGCTATCATATCTTACAAAACTTGTGTAACCATTTGATATTTTATTTATTTATCTCATTAAGTTTTGCTTATCAACTTTGCACTTTGTTTTACTTTATGTATATTTATCTTATCCTTTTATTTACTTATATCATTAAGTTTTGCTTATCAACTTTGCACTTTGTTTTACTTAACGTATGTATATTTATCTTATCCTTTTGTAACTCCAGGATTTAAGTTGTGCCAACCCAGAAACAAACAGAAGTGACCCTTTCCTGACATTCCACTCTCTTCTACCAAAGCAGAGCCACACCATAAACAAGTTGGGAGCAATGGAGATGTTATTGGAGATACATTTTGTCCCCAAAGCATCTCCATTCATTTCTTGTCCAGGCCAGCTCCTGCTGAGATCACCTCCTCATCCTCATCCTCCCCATCTCCATTCATTTCTTGTCCAGGCCAGCTCCTGCTGAGATCACCTCCTCATCCTCATCCTCCCCATTTGAATCCTCCACCCCTTTAGCCTGCTGGATTCAGCCATCCAGCGCCTGAAATCCACCATGTCCAGAACTGAACTATCACCTTCCCATGCCAATACTGCTCTTATTTCATGTCTGTCTCTCACTTGTTCAAGGAGGAAACCAAAAAGCCACCTCTGACTCCTCCTTTTCTCTTCTCAATGGTTCTATCTGATCCATTCCTCTCAAATCATTTCCCCATCTAGTCCAAGCTACCACCTTCTGCCCATAGATCCAAGCTTGTCTCCTAATGACCAGTCCTTTTGGTTCTAATTCATTCTACCTACTGCCATCAAAAGGAACTTTCTAAAACACAAGTATCATTTTAGCTTTCTCCTTATTAGCTGCCCTTGTACAATTGTGACATTTTTGTGTGGTCCACATCATTCTGCGTTAAACACTCCTTGCCCTGTGCTCTCTACACTCTTGGCATGTGGTCTGCCCAGACCCTCAGACTTGCCAAAACCCTTCCCTACATGCCTCTGAATCCCTTCCCATCTGCAAACATGCTCTTTTTTTTCTTTCCCCAACATCTAGATAGTTCCTATTCAATCATTTAGCTTAAAAATCTCTCAGTGCCCCAGGAAGTCTCCCTGACACCTTCCCGTAAATGGATGGATTTGTTTCTGTAATTACTGATATAATATCTGTCTTAAAACCAATAAACTGGTTGGTTTATAGAATATGTCTCTCTTGTTGACCAATGTTGGCTAACCATAATACATTAATTAATATTTGCTGAATGAAAAGACTCACTGACGTCCCGTTTTTTTTTTTTTTTTTTTTTTTTTTTTTTT
>NW_016807505.1:2891410-2909330 GCF_001698545.2 Rhinopithecus bieti | reverse complement strand
TTTTTTTTTTGTATTCTTTAGTAGAGACGGGGTTTTCACCGTATTAGCCAGGATGGTCTCGATCTCCTGACCTTGTGATCCACCCGTCTCGGCCTCCCAAAGTGCTGGGATTACAGGCTTGAGCCACCGCGCCCGGCCTGCTTCCTCTTTTCTATAGGAATTTTTTTGGGGAAAACAATCTCTATATTCAGTCTTATATATTACCTGTCTTCAAAAAATCAAAACATTGAAAGTTAAGCAAAATTCCTATCAGAAAGAAAAACTGACATATATATGTTGCACAGTTCTAAAACTACTGAAAGTTAGTGTTTTATGAAGAAGACTTTGGGAACTAGAGAAAAATTCATGAAAAGACTGAGGTTTAGTGTGTGGCTTACAGCTGAAAAAAAATGATCATTTTCTCGTTTGCTGGTAAAGTTGCTATATACAAGCAGAGCTTCAATTATTGATAAAATATTTTTACCAATATTATGTCCTCAGTCCTCAGAGGTGTGTGGTAAATTCTGCTTCCTGACATTATGTAGGGGGACTTTTGAGTTGACAGGTTCTGGGATGTGCCTGTGTTTTGGTGATCATATCAGCCTGTGATACAGGATACTATCACAATTTATTTACTCTGAATCTCCTACCCCATCTTGATTTATGTAGCACACATAGAATCCCATTGTGAGAAAGAATAGCCTCACTTGGCTTCTTGAGAGAAAAGTCTAAGCACAGTTCAAGTAACCTTCAAATTAGATCATTCACATTTAAATAGTTTTTTACATTGAAGGCATTTTTTATGAATGCTTCTATATTAAAATTACACAAATTTATGGAAGAGATTTTTTGAAACTCACCTAATGCTGTTCTTGCTGGTGTAGCATCTTTTTTGATCCAAAATGACACCCAGGATAAAACCACAGTCAGTATACAGGGAATGTATGTCTGAATAGTGAAGTATCCCATTCTTCTACTCAATTCAAAATATATAGTCATGACAACATAATCACCTGTAATAAAATATTGTCAAAATTAAGACAACTTTGATGGATCAAAAATAATTCAGGAAAATAATTTTATAATTTATTTTGTTAAATGAATGACTTGGATAAAAATGCACAACTACAACAATATCAAATCAAGAAATGGTCAAAATGCTGGTTTTCTTAAATTTAATTTTCATAGTATCCATGGCTGTACCAGGCACTTAATCGGTCAGTGTAAAGGGCACAAAACGAACATATTCATGGATACAGTGAAAACACATGCAGATCTTTTCCATGACAGGCCATGACTTGATGAGCTATCACTGCTTGAGTCCTTCCATAGGTTGTATGATTAAATTCAAGAGTAATAGGTAAACTCAACCCTCAACCAGACCCAGGGTCATTTTAAGGGATGCTTTTCCAATAATAACAAAGCTATCATATCTTACAAAAACTTGTGTAACCATTTGATATTTTTATTTATTTATCTCATTAAGTTTTGCTTATCAACTTTGCACTTTGTTTTACTTTATGTATATTTATCTTATCCTTTTATTTACTTATATCATTAAGTTTTGCTTATCAACTTTGCACTTTGTTTTACTTAACGTATGTATATTTATCTTATCCTTTTGTAACTCCAGGATTTAAGTTGTGCCAACCCAGAAACAAACAGAAGTGACCCTTTCCTGACATTCCACTCTCTTCTACCAAAGCAGAGCCACACCATAAACAAGTTGGGAGCAATGGAGATGTTATTGGAGATACATTTTGTCCCCAAAGCATCTCCATTCATTTCTTGTCCAGGCCAGCTCCTGCTGAGATCACCTCCTCATCCTCATCCTCCCCATCTCCATTCATTTCTTGTCCAGGCCAGCTCCTGCTGAGATCACCTCCTCATCCTCATCCTCCCCATTTGAATCCTCCACCCCTTTAGCCTGCTGGATTCAGCCATCCAGCGCCTGAAATCCACCATGTCCAGAACTGAACTATCACCTTCCCATGCCAATACTGCTCTTATTTCATGTCTGTCTCTCACTTGTTCAAGGAGGAAACCAAAAGCCACCTCTGACTCCTCCTTTTCTCTTCTCAATGGTTCTATCTGATCCATTCCTCTCAAATCATTTCCCCATCTAGTCCAAGCTACCACCTTCTGCCCATAGATCCAAGCTTGTCTCCTAATGACCAGTCCTTTTGGTTCTAATTCATTCTACCTACTGCCATCAAAAGGAACTTTCTAAAACACAAGTATCATTTTAGCTTTCTCCTTATTAGCTGCCCTTGTACAATTGTGACATTTTGTGTGGTCCACATCATTCTGCGTTAAACACTCCTTGCCCTGTGCTCTCTACACTCTTGGCATGTGGTCTGCCCAGACCCTCAGACTTGCCAAAACCCTTCCCTACATGCCTCTGAATCCCTTCCCATCTGCAAACATGCTCTTTTTTTTCTTTCCCCAACATCTAGATAGTTCCTATTCAATCATTTAGCTTAAAATCTCTCAGTGCCCCAGGAAGTCTCCCTGACACCTTCCCGTAAATGGATGGATTTGTTTCTGTAATTACTGATATAATATCTGTCTTAAAACCAATAAACTGGTTGGTTTATAGAATATGTCTCTCTTGTTGACCAATGTTGGCTAACCATAATACATTAATTAATATTTGCTGAATGAAAAGACTCACTGACGTCCCGTTTTTTTTTTGAGACAGAGTTTCACTCTTGTCACCCAGGCTAGAGTGAAAACGGTGCAATCTTGGCTCACTGCAACTTCCGCCTCCCAGGTTCAAGCAATTCTCTTGCCTCAGCCTCCCAAGTAGCTGGGATTACAGGCATGTGCCACCACGTCTGGCTAATTCTTTTTGTTGTTGTTGTATTTTTAGTAGAGATGGGGTTTCACCATGTTGGCCAGGCTGGTCTTGAACTCCTGACCTCAGGTGATCCACCTGCCTCGGCCTCCCAAAATGCTGGGATTATAGGTGTGAGCCACCACGCCCAGCCTGAAGTTCAATTTTTACTTAAAAGATTGATAGGGAGATGGTATTGGGCTCAGATGAAAACTATGCTTCCAATAAATTAGAAATTTTTGCAGGATGAAATATTCTGTTGTAGCAATATTTAGAGTTGTTGATAGAAACATCAACTTTGATACCATTTACCAAGAAACATTTAAAAATTTAAACAAATTAGTATTTCAGTACAAAGGAATTAGGATGATTAGCCTGCAGCAGTAAAAGAGCACAAGTATATATTTTAAAGTAATGTGAATGCCAAAATTACATCATTTCCTAAGGAAATGTGATTTGAATTATGTGTGATTCTTAATGCCTATTAATTTTTTGCAAAAAATTGCAATCAAAACCCTAGAGGAATAAACAAACAAGCTAATATACAGAAAAACAAAGCATAATAAATCACTCTAGGAGTTATGCACAGTCCAAATGGAACATCCAAAGAGTTGAATAATTTCAATTATCACCATTGCAGATTACTGACAAGATAAACAGAAAGACAACTCCAGACAAGATGCACAATTTATTACAGCAAATCCACCTGCTTTCTCCCTGCCTGGGGTGAGAGGGGCTCCCCATGCCTGTCCTCAGCATACTCCCTTGCCTAATTCAGAAGTCTACCTGGGTATCCATGGTTACTAGCTTCCATGGGCATCCTACTGAGGCTCTGCCTTTCCCAGACATGGGTGCTTTGCAGGAGGAAGGCAGCAGCACCAGTGAAAGTCCCAGTGTTGGGTGCATGACTGGAGGTATGCACAATATGGAGGTGTGCAAGATACTGGCAATGACGGAGGAGGTGGCACCAGTCAAAGTCCCAGTGCTGGGAGCATGACTGGAGGAGCGCACCATGCTGGGAATCATGGAGGAGGCAGCATCAGACAAAGTCCCAGTGCTGGGCGCATGCATGGAGGAGTGCACCATGATGGCAATGATGGAGGAGGCAGCACCAGTCAAAGTCCCAGTGCTGGGCGCATGTATGGAGGAGTGCACCATGCTGGGAATGATGGAGGAGGCGGCACCAGTCAAAGTCCCAGTGCTGGGAGCATGCATAGAGGTGTGCACGATGCTGTCAGTGATGGAGGAGGCAGCAGACTGACCCGTGAAGATGACTCCTTCCTCGGCGCATGTTCAGAGGAAAGGCAGGACCTGAAGCTAATTATTTCCAATCCCAAATACTTGTTTTATTTATTTCATTAGGCAGCAATCCATTCTCAATAATTGCTTTTTAGCATTAAACGTAGAAATAAAATTTCCCCCAGGATGATGTTTTGAAACATCACAGTGGACTAGCTGCGGCTTTTCTATTTCCTTATTTATTCATTTATTTCAGAGTTAGTAAGTTCCACATCTGGTAGTTCCCACCACCAGAGAGAGACTGACACGCATTTATTTGCTCTCAGTGACTCCAAGTTCACATTCTCAGAAAGCCTCTGACAGGGGCAATTTCAGACAGGTCAGAATCAGATAAATAAAAGCAGTGGTGTAGAAGATTGTATTAGCTGAGGTTAGATCGCTGCCCATCTTGGACACATCGACTTCAACTAAGGCAGGTTCAGGTAAGACCATGGCAGCTCCCAGGTTGGCTGTGGAAGGAGGAGCAGCTCCCAGAAGATGGGGCTTTATCCCCAGAAGAAGGACAGGTTGACGGGTAGGGATAACAGAGGAAATCTGGCTTGGAAACACCAAAGGAAGTAAATGTACAAATTTTCTTTGTCATATCATTTGATGACTCTATATTGAAGTACATTTCCACGTTTCTCAGAGAACATAAAATTATTCTTTATTCACACTTCACACAATTAGTTTCTTGTAAAATCAAAGGACATGGTACATTTAAAGACCTTTTCTTTATTTTACTAAACTCTACGTTTGTAAAATTATTATTTTAATGAATCATTAGGTAGAAAATTTATTATTGAAAAAGGAAGTTGGTAGGGGTGTTATTTCTTTTTTCTGAAAATGCTAACCAGTTGCTAGATGACGTCTTGTGAGCCACGTTAGTAAATTACCAAATATGTAAGCAAATTTACAATTTTTAAATTCTAGGTTTCTGTTTGGAAATTTGCTAGCAGCATAGTATCTTGTGCTTTAAAAGTCCAGTCGTGTTTCAGGAAGAGATCTTCACAGAAAGAGGAAAACCCTTTATAGGATGTATTTCTAATGTCTGAGCTCTAAAGATGTTCCCACCTGAATTTATCACATCCCATTTAATCAGTAAGCTTGGAAGTTCATATAAATATTTTCAATACTCCAACCCCTGTACGGAGTAGGTGAATCTTCTGTAATTTACCCCAGCATTATCCTCAGAGGATATATACTATCTCAAAACCATTCCTAACTCATGTCATAGACACCACATTTCTTTATTGCATCTCTGGCACCAAAAACACCCTTTGAGTCTCCTTTAAATGTTGTTACTTCCCTCCATCTCCTCTCCTTCTCATGGCCATCTCTTCCCCCTGCCCATGACAGATACACCCAGCCTGGTTTCCTTTCAAAACTGCCCAAGCTTAACACTCTCTGAAAAGCCACCTGAGGCCTGGAGATTAGCAAGCAATGCTCAGCCAAAAAGCCTAATGTTCTCCATCTTGTTCTTCAAGTTCACCCTGAGGTAACTTGTCTTTTTCATCTCTTTATTACATTTATTTATAAAAAGAAGTTCCAGCCGGTCACGGTGACTCAAGCCTGTAATTCTAGCAATTTGGGAAGGCGAGTTGGGTGGATCACCCGAAATCAGCAGTTCAAAACCCACCTGGCCAACGTGGTGAAACCCCATCTCTATGAAAAATACAAAAAGTTAATTGGGTGTGGTGGTGGACGCCTCTAATCCCAGCTACTCAGGAGGCTGAGGCCGGAGAATCTCTTGAACCTGGGAGGCAGAGGTTGCAGTGAGCCGAGATAGTGCCACTCTATTCCAGCCTGGGCAATGAGAGCAAAACTCTGTCTCCAAAAAAAAAATTAAGAAACGTTTAAAAAGAAGTTCCTAATTTTAGGGAAATTAAATTTATCAACGTTTTATTTTACCATTCATACCATTTGTGTCATGCTTGAGAATTTGTTCCTTAACCCAGGACCATCAAGTTTCCTTATACAAGTTTTGCTTTTCTCCCAGTTTCCCTTCTATGCAATTACTTCTTCTCCAATTCAAGTTCTCTGAATTCCATGATTAGTGGCTGCACTATTGTGTGTTCGTATCTGTACGAATCTGTACGAATCGTGCGTTTTGATTCTGACACATAACCACACTGTCTTAATCAGCATAACTGTGGCAGACACATGCTAAAGGGGCCCCCAGTTAGTCATATAGTCGTATTGTTCCCTCCTCGTGAGTGTGGGCAAAACCTGATTTGGTTTCACTTAATGGATCAACTCCCTTGATTGAATTTCTTTATATGGCAAAGATGAATAAATTTTGCAAATGTAATTAAGACCCAAAAAACTGTTGATTTCAAGTTAATCAAAGAAAGATTATCCTGGGGGACCCTGACTTAATCAGGTGAAAGATGTTAAAAGAAAGACTGAGCCTTTCATGAACAGAGAGACTGTCCTCTGGTCTCTACAGCTGCAAATAATAATTCTGTCAACAACTTGAGTTTGGAGATTTGATTCTTCCCCAGTCAAGTCTCCAGATGAGACTGAAGCTCAGCCAACTCCTTAATTGCAACCCTAAGAGCCTAAGCAAAGTTCCCAGCTAAGCCACACCTAATTCATAGAAATTACAGGGTCATACGTGTGTTTTGTCTTAAACTACTGAGTTTGTGGCAATTTGTTAAACTGAAATGGAAAACTAATACAATAGCACTGGTCACAAGTACAGAAGCTGCCAATCTTCGTATTCTTCTCCATGGATGCCGTGGCTTTTCTTGGGTCTTTGTGCTTCCATAAAAATTGTAGAATCTGTTTGAAAATTTTTCACAAACACTGTTGGTATTTTGATTGGAATAAATTATGCATCCTCATTTATTTAGATCATCAGTGTAGCTACCTGAGAGTACAGCAGTTAAGAACAAGTATTTGTCATCATGAAGTTTTATCTATTTCAATTTGAATATCCTTCAATGAAATGTTGAATTACTTCCATAGAGTTTTGGCAAGTCTTTTGTTAGATTTAGTTCTTGATACATGTATATTTCTGTTGCTATGGATGATATATTTAAATTAAATTAAAATTACATTTATATTTAAGTTCGTGTTTTAATTTTTTCTTTCTTCCTGATTTGTTAGAAATGTATCAACATGTGTCTCATGTCCTGTTTTCCTGGGACCTGGTTGGCAGATTCATGCCTTCCTTCATTTCAGGATTTTTTTTTTTCCAATACGGCCTTGAAATATTTTGTTCTATTTGCTTTATTCTTTTCCTCGTCTCACAAACATCAATTATGTGTTTGTGAGCACTCTGTTTGATTTACACATCCATCTTTTTTTCTTGCTATTCACTGTTTGAGTGCATTCCTCAGTATTACTAAACCTGTTCTTCATGTTCCTGACAATATTATCAGCAGATTAGATTCTGGAACAGCTACTTGTAATGTGGCTTTCATTTATTTATTTTTTATTATTATTATTATTATTATTATTATTATTATTATTTTGAGATGGAGTCTTGCACTGTCACCCAGGCTGGAGCGCAGTGGTGCGATCTCGGCTCACTGCAAGCTCCGCCTCCTAGGTTCACGCCATTCTCCTGCCTCAGCCTTCTGAGTAGCTGGGACTACAGGTGCCCACCACCATGCCCGGCTAATTTTTTGTATTTTTTTTTTTTAGCAGAGATGGGGTTTCACCATGTCAGCCAGGATGCCCTTGATCTCCTGACCTCATGACCTGCTCACCTTGGCCTCCCAAAGTGCTGGGATTGCAGGCATGAGCCACCATGCCCAGCCTCAAGTTTGGACTATTTCTAAGTGGCAGAATCAGGATCTGAACTTGCATCTTCTCATTCCAAGTTCAACACATGGTGACTGCCATCTAAGAGGTGAAGCAGAGGAACTTCCAGAACATTCACTAGTTGCAATGTCTGGCTGATAAAATTCGGACTATCTGGGACATGACTTTTTATTAGGATCCAGGATGGCTGTTTTCACCAACTCATCATCCTCACTGGAAAGAAACAGGCAACAGGCATTCTGGGTTCACCTGGAACCCAGGGAGCAACCGTTTCCATGCAACTGCTCCCAAATTGGTGACAAAAATCAGTTTAATTATTTTAGAAAACAAAATCGAACCCAGTTTTAGCATCACAGAATGTTTAAGTGTCGCTTGTGTTGTTGCTCAGTAACTTTATTCAGCTAGAAATTTCTACCTAATCACTACATGCTGAGTCTGGGGTGGCATGAAAATATGAAGCGTCTGGTTGCCACAGGGATAAGGGTTTCTCATGCTCTTGCCAATTTCTCATCCAGAAACACCACCATGTTTTTAAAGGGAGGATCAAGGAGAATCCTGAGAAAGCCTCCCCATGGGGTCGCCCGAGAGAGGATGACAGAACTCCTTGTGAGAGCTCCACCCACATCCACGTCACTGTGTCCCCTGCGAAGCAAATGTCTCAGTACGCAGGGAGAAGGGCAACAAAAACTGGTGCAATAGGGGAATGGTGGAAATCTACTTCAGCTGTGCATGTGCGCCTGGAAAATCAGGCAAGCACTACCCCTTGGGGAGAGATGGCAGTACCGTTAGGCCCAACATTACATCTGGAGAAGGAATAGGAACACTTGTGAAGGTCACACTCTAAACACTAGGTTTACAAATCATGCCTAAGACGGAGCCTTACTCCAAACATTGATAACATCTCACCCTCCCTTGGTCCAACCACCCACACACAACAAGCGTAGAATGAAAACAGCAGTGTAGTCCAGGTGGTGACTGCAAGAGACAGATGTTCCCTGAGAAGAGTGCAAGGGGAAGAGTCAAAACTGAGCCACAGGACCTGGAGTCAAGCAGATAGTCAACTTCAAACCTGGCTTAACTTCTAACTAAATAAGCAAGAACCCTCACACTAAAAGCAGAGCAAAATGAAAGGCATGCTTATTTCTAAGCATACATAAAATTTATCTGAGTATCTACTACTCTATAAAACGTGTTTGGCTTCCAAATAAAATTATGGGACAAACCCAAAAATAGCAGCCTGGAAAGGCAAAATAATTACTAAGAACAGAACAAGATAGGAAAGAGGGTATTTAAATAATTATTTAATATGTTAATGGCTCTAATGGAGAAACAGACAACATGCAAGACCAAACAGATGATTTGGTCCATCAATGGAAATTAGCATGATGGAAATTAGCAGATCAATGGAAGTTACAAGACAGAACCTAATGGAAGTGCAAGAAATCAAAAATGCAGTAATAGAGGTTAAGCATGCTTTTGATAGGCACATTAGTAAACTTATCACAGCCAAAGAAAGACCCAGTGAGCTTTACTATAGGTGACCAGAAATTATCCAATCTAAAACACAAAGAGAAATATGAGTTTAAAAATCGGGACAGATAAACCAAGAGCTGTGAAAAAAATAAGGAACTGTCTAATATGCATATTATTTGAATCTAAAAAGGAGAAGAGAAAACGATATATTTGAAGAAATAATGGCTAAGAATTTTGCAAAATAATGACAGACACCAAAGTACAGATCCAAGAAGCTCAAACATCAGCCGGAATCAAAAGAAAACAAACAAATAACAAAATCTTCCACCTATATACATCATATTAAGTGTTGAAAACCAGATACAAAGGGAACATTTTGAAAGCAGCCAAAGGAAAAAAAGGTACATTTTGTTTTTTGCTTTTCCCCTACCAGAGGAGCAACAGGGCAAGATTCACAGAAGACTTTGCTTCAGAAATCATGCAAGAAAGAAGACAATGGAATGAAATCTTTAAGTTTCTGAAAGAAAAAAGTCAACCCACAATGAAACTCAGTAAAAACACTTTCTGAAAGTGAAACAGACATAAACACTTTCTCAGAAAAATAAAAACTGAGGGAATTCAGCTGGGCTCAGTGGCTCACGCCTGTAATCCCAGCACTTTGGGAGGCCAAGGCAGGCGGATCATGAGGTCAGGAGATTGAGAGCATCCTGGCCAACATGGTGAAACCCCGTCTCTACTAAAAATACAAAAAAAAAAAAAATTAGCTGGACATGGTGGTGGGTTCCTGTGGTCCCAGCTACTCAGGAGGCTGAGGCAGGAGAATGGCGTGAACCCAGGAGGTGGAGCTTGCAGTGAGCCGAGATCACGCCATTGCACTCCAGCCTGGGTGACAGAGCAAGACTCCATCTCAAAAAAAAAAAAAAAAAAAAAAAAAAAAAAGAGGGAATTCATTGGTGGCAGATCTAATCTATGAGAAATGGAAAGGAAGTTCTTCAGAGATAGGGAATATAATATATTCAGAAATTTTCATCCATGAAAAGAAATGAAGAGTGTTGGAAATGTAATAAATGAGTGTATTTATGCTTTGGTAATATTGACTTTAAAAGTTAACTGTTTAAAGCAAAAATATACAATATATTTTATGTTTATAGCATAAGAATAAATGAAATGTATAATAGCAATTATACAAGAGATGGAAGAAAGTAATAGGGAATATACTGTTAAAAGGTTTTTATACTGCATAGGTATCAGCATAATACTATTTGGAGGTCAACTTAGATTATTTAAAACTAAAAAGTTTTAAAAGATTGTTCTACACAGTAAGTCTAAACAGAAAACAAAATGGGAGCATTGTTAATTAAATGTAATGAAAGCAGCAAGAGGGAAAATGAAACAACAGCTGGAAGACATTTTAAAAAATGAGAGTGAGATCGTATATTTTAATCTGACCTTATCAATAATCACTTTATATGTTAATGATCTAAACATCCCAGATGAAACACACAGGTTGTCAGCTTGGATAAAAATCAAGACTAAACTATATGCTGCATAAAAGCCACTTTAAGTATAAAGGCATGTTTAGGTTAAAAGTAAAAAATTAGAGAAAGGAATACCATGCAACACTAAGCAAAAGAAAGCTGGAGTAGTTATATGAATTTTGAACAGAGTAGATTTCAGAACAAAGGTTATTTTTAGGAATAAAGAGGAATGCTACATAATGATAAAGGGATGGATTCTCTAATAGAACATAACTTTTAATGTGTATGTACTTATCAACAGTGATTCAAAATATATCATGCAAAAACTGACAGATCTGAAAAGAGAAACAGACACAAAGAAATAAATGTAGTTGGAAAATTTAATAATCTTTTCTAAGTGATTGAAAGGACAGATAAACAGAAGATGCGTGCGGATATGGAAGACTCGAACAGTCCTATCCACCAGTTTGACATTATTTATAATTATATAATACTCCAGGCAGCAAAACAGCAGAATACATATTCTTCTGAAACACATCTAGAACATTCAGCAAAACAGAACATATTCTGGGTTGCAAACCAAACCCTAACATATTTATTTATTTATTTATTTTATTTCTCATTTTTATTTTTTGAGACAAAGTCTTACTCTGTCACCCAAGCTGTAGTGCAGTGGCAGGATCTTGGCTCGCGGCAGCCTCTGCCTCCTGGGGTCAAGCTATTCTCCTACCTCAGCATCCTGAGTAGCTGAGACTATAGGCTCACACCACCATGCCCAGCTAAGTTTTGTATTTTTAGTAGATATGGGGTTTCACCATGTTGGCCAGGCCGGTCTTGAACTCGTGACCTCAGGTGATTCACCTGCCTCAGCCTGAAAAGTGCTGGGATTACAGGTGTGAGCCATTGTGCTAGGCCAAAGCTTAACATATTTAAAAGAATATAAAGCAGACAAAGTAAGTCCTTAGACTATACTACAAATAAACTAAAAATAAATAACAGAAAGATAAATAGAGGTTTTCCAAATATTTTAAAATTAAACAACACGTTTGTAGGTTTTTATAGGTCAGGAAGAAAATCTTAGAGGAAATTAAAAATATTTTGAACTGAAAACTAAAATGCAATCTACGAAAATTGTGTAATACAAGTAAAAACTGCTTAGATGGACATTTATAGCATTAAATACTTACATTGCAAAGAAAAAAAGACCCTTGAGCCAGTATCTAAGCTACCACCTTAAGAAACTAGAAAAAATAGCAACTTCAGTGAAAAAAAATCAGAGAAATGAAAACAATTAAGATTATAAAAGAAGTTAGTAAAATTTAAAAGAAAAAAACCCAAAAGTTGCTTTTTCCAAAAGTAAATAAAATTAATATATTAGTTTTTCTATTGCTATATTAACAACTGGTTACAGATGTAGTGTTTTAAGAAAACACCCATTACTGTGTCACAGTTCCGTGGGTCAGTCGTCCAGGCATGATATCACTACACTCTCTCCTTAGGGTCGCAGAACAGTGAAATCCACATACCAGCAGGGCTGCATTCTTTTCTGGGGGCTCTAGTGAAAAATCTCCTAAGATCAAGCAGGTTTTGGCAGAATTCAGCTCCTTGTGGCTACAAGATGGAGTCCTTTGTTTCCCCACTGTCTGTTAGCCAGTGGTTGCACTCAGCTCCCCCTTTCCTTTCCATATTTAAGCCAGCAAGACCATGTCCAATTCTTCAGGTGCCTCAACTCTCTGAGTTCCCCTCTGGAACCAGTCGGAGAAAACTCCATTTGTAAAGGGCTTGCATAATCAAGTAAAGCCCACCCAGATAATTTCCATGCCTTAAATTCAACTGTGTCATATAAATAACTTAGTCATGGGAGTCAAATCCATTAAGTTCATAGTATTGAAGATTATGCAGCAGGTGGGATATCCTGGAGGCCATTTTAGAATTCTCCCCATTGCAACTGATAAACCTCTAGAGAGTCCAAGCAAGAGAAAGAGATAAGACACAAATTACCAATATCAGGAATGAAGGGGGTATGGCGGCAACATTACGGGATGGTAAGGGAACAATGCTGAATGCATGACACTATGCCAATAATTCTGCAACTTAGGTGAAATGAACATATCCCCTGAAAAACACAAACTATTAGACTCACTCAAGAAGAAATAAATAACCTGAATAAACCTATATCTATTAAGTTAAATTTTAATCTTTCTAAAAATGCCATTCAAATCACGGAAGGCTTCACTAGCAAATTATACTGAGGATCTATAGCACCAATTCGATATAATTTTTTTTTCTCAGAAAATAGAACAAAAGGGAACTATACCCAACTTACTCTATTAGGCCTTAATAGCAAAACCAGACACAGGTACTTTCTGAAAACTACAGGCTAATATACTTAATGTAGACACAAAAACCATCAACAGAAAAATAGCAAATTGAATCTAGCTAAACACACACACACCACATGACAGGAATACAAGGCTGGTGACATTCAAAAATCAATCACGATAACTCAACATATTAACATACTAAATAGGAAACAATTATTTAGAAAATGTAAACAAAATTTTGATAAATTGAAACATCAATTTATAATTAAAAGCTTCTAGCAAACTACGAATAGAAAGGAACATCATTAACCAATAAAGCACATCTACAGAAACTACAGCTAACATTATCTCCTTAATTGATTACAGGCTAGACTTCGTGACTCACTACTAACAAGTAGAAAATTGCAAAGAAAATATTGTAACTTTACAGTGGCGAAATCTGGCAGACAGAACTTTAACCAAGCCATCAAGATTAATGCCACCAGTAATAAGCTATATTGGCATCATGTAGTCCCTGTGTGATACGGTGAGAAGCGCCTAACATGAGAAGACAGACAAGACCAAGTTGAGGACATTCTACAAAATATTTCACCAGTAGTGATCAAAAGTGTCAAGGTCATAAAAAACAAATTATCATAGATTTGAAGAAACTAAAGAGATATGAACACCAAATGCAACATGGTACCAAGAATTGGATCCTAGAACAGAAAAAATACATCAGTGGAAAAACTGGTCAAGTCTGAATAGAGACTTAGTTTAGCTAAGAGTATTGTGCCCATGCTAATTTTTTAGTTTTGATAACCTTGCTATGGCAAAGTAAAATATTAACATTAAGGGAAAGTGAGCAAAATGTAAATAAATTCTCTTGTAAATCAAAAATTATTTTGAAGGATAAATTTTTTAAAAACCTGTTAACTTGTAAGCTTATACTCAGCAAATATATGTTCAAAGAATGAAGGCAAAATAAAGACTTTCCTAGACATGAAAGCTGAATTGATCATTAGCAAACCCACACTACAATCAATGTTAGAGGAAATCTTTGGGGGTGGGGGAAGGCAAAAAAAGATACCAAATGGAAATCTGGATCCACACAAATGAAATGTCAGTCCTGGAAATGGTAACTACAGAGGGAAGTAAAGTTTATTTTCATTCTATTTAAATCTCCTTAACAAAAATATTAACTACGTAGTATGATATTTAACATATGCAAAAGTAAAATGTATAATCACAATAGCATAAAGTTTGGGAATGGAAAAATATAAGTGTACTCTCGTAAAATTCTTACATCATACATAAAGTGGCAAAATATTTAAGGGTACCCTGTAGTAAGTTCAAGATGTATACAATAAGCTCTAAAATAAACTGCTAAAATAACAAGTCAAAAAGTTATAGCTCAAAAGGTAACTATGAAGATAAAATGGCATCATAAAATATGTTCAATCAATATGAAGGAAGGTAGAAGAAGAGGAAAAATGTGAACAAAAAATAGACAAGTAGAGGAGAAAAGAACAAAAGATGAGAAAAGGAGAAATAGAACAAAAAAGCAAGATCACAGATTAAAACCAAAAGTGTCAATAATTACATCAAATTTAAATTGTGCAAATACTCCAATTAAGTCATAGTTTTTTGATTTGGATATATAAGCAAGACCCAACTACAGGTTACCTATAAGAAAAAGAGTTTAATAATAAAGATAATAGATTAAAAGTAAAAGATTAAATAAAAGTTTTACCATAGTAATAATAATCAAAGGAAGCTCAAGAGCCTATATTAATCTCAAAGTAGATTTTAGGGCAAAGAACATCATGAGAGATAAAGAAGTTCTTTTCCTAATTTTCATTAGGGTTCAGTGCCACAAGAGAAATAATCACCCTAAATATTCATGCACCTAATAATAGAGCTTCCAATTTCATGAAATAAAAATGGACAGAATTGCAAGGATAAACAGATGAATCTACAATTATGCTTAGTGATTTCAGTACTTCGCTCTCAATAAATGCTTGAACATGCAGACAGGAAATAAATGAGAATACAAAAGATCTGAACAACACTAGCAATCAACTTGACCTAATTTGCATTTATAGAACATTCTGCCCAATGTCAGTAGAGTACACATTCTTCGTATGTGCACATAAAATAGACTGTATTCTGAGCCCTGGGATAAGTCAAATTATTGTACACTCAATAACTTGGACAAATCTCCAGAGGATTATGCTGAGTGAAAAAAAAGAAAGAAAAAAAAAAAGCCAAATCCAAAAGTTCCGTTTTATATGATTCCATTGATACAGGATTCCTGAAATGGAGAGCAGATGAGGGGTTGCAGCGAGCTACAGAGGGTGTGCGGGTGGGAGCAAAGTGGGTGTGGTATAAAAAGGTCTCAATGAGAGGCCCACGTGGTGATTGAAATGTTCTCATCTTGACTGGATTCATGCCTGTAATACGGTTGTGGTGGTCCCCTTTTCCCCAAAGCATTACTATCACATTGTGAAATATGTATTTGGCTTCATCCCCGTTTTCTGGCATGCAACTCCAAAACAATCCTTGGCATCTCCCAGGTGACGCCTGTTTTGTGTGCTAATAATTGACTGATGGCTGGCAGCCTCTAGGCACCTTCAGGATGGGGCTGGTCACTTGAAAGACCAAGGCAGGATTAGAAGGCTGGGACTTTCAGCCTCACTCCCCAACTTCGAGGGAGAGGAGAAACCTGAGAGTTAAGTTGATCACCAATGGCCAGTGGTTTAACCAGCCGTGCCTGTGTAATCAAGTCTCTGTGAGAGGCCCCAAAGGACAGGGTTCTGAGCACTTCCAGATGGCTGAACGTGGGGAGGCTGACGGGAACAGGAAAGAGAACTCACCCACGTGTGGATGCACCCCAACTCCATGGTGGGGAAGCTCCTGCCCTGAGACCCTTCCAGACCTCGCCCTACATATTATCTCTTCATCAGCCTGGTTATCTGTATCCTGTAATATATCCTTTGTAATAAATTAGTAATCTGAAATAAGTATTTCCCTGAGTTCTGTGAGCTGTTTTAGAAAATTGATCAGTCCCAAAGAGGGGGTTGTGAGAACCCCAACTTGGAGCCCATTGGTCAGAAGCTCCGGAGGCCTGGACTTGCCACTGGTGTCTTAAGTGTGCGGTGGTTTTAAGGATTGAGCCCTCAACCTTTAGGATTTGATGCTATCTCCAGGTGGATAGTGTTAGAATTGAATAGGAGGACACCCAGCTGGTGTCCCCTGCAGAACTGATTGCAAGCTTGAGGTGTAGGGGAAAGAGCCACACATTTGGTCACAGAAATCTGTATTGATTGTTGCTGTTGAGTGAGAGAGTAGGAGAAAGCACTTTGAGTGTGTGTTTTTCCAGATACAATTACCACTGGAGCAACTGAATACAGGGTGCATGGGATCTCAGTACTTTTTCTTACAACTAAATTTCAATATAAAATCATTTCTAAATAAAATCATTAAACAGCCTATGGATCAAACAATAAATCAAAATATAAGCTACAAAGTATTATTCATTGAACAAAAATGATACTGCATATAAACACTGAATGAAAATAAACTTAGTTTACATGATCAATGGTTGTAATTTAGACTTCATGTTCAATTTGATTAGCTTCTTTGACCTAAGGCATCTAATTTTTATTATCTACATGTTACACACTCTCCTACCTTGAGCCTGACCTTCCTTTTAGAGTGCTCTGATGCTGGTGATTGTGGCTTCGGTCCTGGAAAGACTCACCTTGTTACTTGGCCCCTATGGGTTGAGATCCCTGAAAGCCAATGTTTGAGAATGCTTCAACATGGGTATGCAAGACTCATGGGGAAGGAAGCAAGTGTTGTCCCCTAAAAGCTGTCATTGTCTCAATATCGCATCACACTCTTCTCCTGCTTGTAGGTGATTCCAGTAAAATAAACCAGAGGTGTACCTGAAATGAAAACTCTTTGTTTCTCATCCCTAAGTGTTCAAAGGTGTTTGCACACAACCAAACGAGACAGAACTTGGACTCAGCTCTAAATATCTGAAGGATGCAGAAGATGAGGAGAGCCAGGCTGAGATGTTTCATAAGCATATTTTCCTCTGTATAAATCCGTTCCAACCTTGTGTCCTAAGGCTTCGGGATTTTTCACAGGTGATGGAATCTGTTCAACCCCAGTGTGAGAGATGAGCTGTCAGGTAGGAGCCTGACTTAAATACAGTAGACTGCAGGAGAATGAGCCCCACTTGGGATGGAACTCATTCTTTCTGGGAGAAGGGTTTAAAACGTCTCCAAGGTGACTGACATTGAGGCTCTAAAAGGCAGCTTCGAGGACTAGCCTGATGCTCGTTTCATCCCATAACTGTCTGCAGGGAATACTCCAGGAAGACTTGTACAGCTTGCTTAGAAAAGAGTCTGTTCTGGTGACATCACTGTGGTTGATGTCTGTGCTCTTCAGGGACAAAGGTGCTAATCTGCTTCTACCACCTATTTCAACATTTAGAAACACACATTACTTTGGCCGGGTGCGGTGGCTCACGCCTGTAATCCCAGCACTTTGGGAGGCCAAGATGAGCAGATCATGAGGTCAAGAGATCGAGACCATCCTAGCTAACACGGTGAAAACCCGTCTCTACTAAAAATACAAAAAAATTAGCTGGGCATGGTGGCGGGTGCCTGTAGTCCCAGCTACTCCAGAGGCTGAGGCAGAATGGTGTGAACCCGGGAGGTGGAGCTTGCAGTGAGCTGAGATCGCGCCACTGCACTCCAGCCTGGGCGACAGAGTGAGACTCCGTCTCAAAA
>NW_016807505.1:2883653-2891197 GCF_001698545.2 Rhinopithecus bieti | reverse complement strand
AAAAAAAAAAAAAAAAAAAAAAAAAAAAAAAAAAAAAAAAAAACATACATTACTTCTTATTTTCCTCAGACAGCCTCCCCAGGCTAAATCTAAGGTCATCTTTTACCTTTCCATTCCCCCTTATATAGGATTCCTAGGTTATTTTTTTTTTTAACAGCAAATACAAATTACACCTGCAGGTCATCAGAAATATCAGAAATGTAATGATACGGTGCATGCAGATGATCAGACTGTGGTACTGAACACTGCAAAGTTTGCACTCACTTAACCGATACAACGGGGAATGTTCCTAAAATAAAATAAATGAGAACATGGAGTAGGCTGGGTACATTTTTAGGACTAAATTAGCAGGTGGGGCTTAGGGAAGATCCCAACAGGAAAGGCGTCTTAGGGGCTGGGAAGATAAGGGCCTGCTTTATTTAGCACATGTTTATGTAACGTCTGGCTGGTGCTGGGCCTTTGCCCACAGATCGTTTCTCACCTCTCTCCTGCACCACTCTGTGCCTTTCGAAGGCTGACAGATGCAGCTGTTTCTGCAGCTCCCCGGTGCATGGCTGAGGGGAGTCCCGGTGGGAAGTGTAGCCGACAGGGTGGAGCAGGAGGGAAGTCAGGACGGTTCTCCTCCCCGTCTGCCTCGGGCTGTGTGTCGGCTGCTGTCTTGGCTTCCGGGAGATGCTGTGAACCAGGCCTCTAGCAACAGTGCCTGCTGCCTCTGTCCTGCCAGGCTGGGCATGAGGGTGCTTCCATCCTTGTTCATCTCTGGGTTATCTCACTATCCCCTGTTTGTCTTCCCTGCCCTTCAGTTCATCCTTGAATTCCCTGCATTCAGTTCCCTCGTGCTCATTTCCTGGTCACTCTCTGCCCAGCTCAAATCAGCTGATACGTAAGGTCCACTCCCCAATGAGCTTGCTTCTCCGAGTGCTGCTCTTCTGTGCCTCCTTGCTCTGTGTGTCCCAGACACTGACCCTCTTTTTGCAGCAGGGACACACTGTGCATCCTTTGCCAGGGGACTTGGCTCTCGAGCAGCCCAGCCGCCCAGAGTCACCTGTTCTACCAGGTCCGATGCAGCCTTTGCCTGGCAAGCTCCTCCCGTCCTTTGGGTCTCGGTTTCAAGGTCTCTTTCTGGACTTCTGGGGTGAGCTCAGGCTCCCGTATCCACATCCGCTTGTGGAGAATTCTGCCTGTGGGCTTCCCTCAGCTCATCACAATTGTGACTTTGTACCTATCTGTGACACTGCGATTAATGTTCATCCTCCCGACAGTGAGAGCTGGGCCTGTGTTTCCTTCCGTCACTGTTTCATTGTCAGTGCCTAGCATGAGATATTACCGATACCAGATGGTTATGCAATGTCAGGCATAAATGAATGGCGTGCTGGATCCCCACTTCAGTTGGCAGCCACATGGATAAGTAGGTTAAGGGAGACATGACCTAAGTAGGAACTGCTGTGGACTCCGGTCTCCCTGCCTTTCTCACCCTTTCGCATATTCTCAGCACCTGCTGACTTTCTGATGTGCCTTGCAGATTCAAATACAACTGTATTGTTCTCCGTGCCTATCAGAATTGCCTGTTTGTTTGGTCACCCATCATCAAAACGCATATTCTGTAAAGCAGCAGTCTAGCACGATACTTAGACGCACAGCCATAGGGACTGCACTGCCTGGATTTTGGCTGTGTCCAATTTCTGTTCCACTTTCCTCATCAGGGAAAGGGGAATAATAATAGTATCCATGTCTCATGGTTTTTGAGAAGAAATCATAAACGTAAAGGCCCCACAACAGGGCCTAAGCCGTGGAAAGTATCAGCACGTGTTAGCTTCGTTTTTAAAATGTGCTGAAGTTGTAGACATTGTGTGATACTTTTCAGGCTTTTCAGAATGAGGTGAGTGAAATTTATGATTTGTATCGAATTCCTTCAATAAGAGCTACAAGCTTAATTGATGCTCATGCTTACCGCTTATCACAAATTCTCAGAACTGCACTGCCTCTTACTCCGACATAAACATTTCCATTAAAACAATAGTTTTATATCAAAAGGGAGTTGGCTGTTGAAAACAAATGCAAGCCTAATCCTTGGACTGGGGCTGGACTTTTTTTTTAATTGAGAGTCCTCTCGCCAGGGACTGCATCATTTATAGTCAGTGATTTGTCTTGCTGTGTGGCACCATTGTTTCAATAATGGGAGATCTGAATGGACAGGAGAGCATCAGGAGGCCAGTCTCCCCATGCATTGCATTTTGTTTCCTGAGACTCCTCTTGGGGAATTTTTGGTCTGAGATCGATTAGTGCTTAGAATAAGAACAAAGAACCACTTCATTGATCTGGGTTTTCAGTATCCTAGAATTAGTCTCATAACTTCTTATCAAATTAAATCCTGAACATGCTAAGAACTGTTTTAATTTGTAATTATAAATATGACAAATGCATACCCTAAGGCATATGGGCTTGGTTATCTTGGGATGCCAAAAACACCGCCCTTAGCACCACTGTAACTGACGAGGTCTGCTCCATGAGAAGGTACTGATGAGCAGATATCTTCTTCCCAAATTACAGCCAAGGCTGGACTAAGCACAGTCACATCATGCAAAAGGTGATGCTTATCGTGGGAGTCAGAGACAAGCCTTCTGGACAGAGTGGCGGACATTCACAGTGATCACCGTGAAAACTGTGAAGCTGCCATCTTTCTGATAAGACCTAGGATTCAGCTTTCTAGGGAGTTGGAGTCAAAGATGAACCCACCTCTGGCCGGGTGTGGTGGCTCATACCTGTAATGCCAGCACTTTGGGAGGCCGAGGTGGGTGGATTACCTGAGGTCAGGAGTTTGAGACCAGCCTGGCCTCAAATAGCCTGGCCTCATGGTGAAACCCTGTCTCTACTAAAAACACAAAAAATTAGCCAGGCGTGGTGGCTGGCACCTGTAGTCCCAGCTAGTCGCGAGGCTGGGGCGGGAAAATCACTTGAACCTGGGAGGCGGAGGTTGCAGTGAGCCGACATCACGCCACTGCACTCCAGCCTGGGAGACAGAGTGGGACTTTGTCTCAAAAAAATAAATTAATTAAAAAAAAAGATGAACCCACATCTAATGGAATTGGAGTTGGATGTTGCACACAATGACCAAAGAAGTAAAGGAGAAAATGTTATGCAGAAGAAAATAAAAACAAATGTTACAGTCAATCACAAAGCTTTAAAATCAGAAAGAAACAAAGAATTTGGAAGCAGAGAGGAGAGTTTCCAGCCTTCTCCCCAGAAGCCAGACTAGCTATGGAAAGGCAAAGTGTAGCGTAAAAGCAGCAAACACTAGTCTCACAGTCTGAGGGAAGACAGGAACAGACACTCCATGCCAGGTGGTGGAGGGAAGGAAGGAAGGAAAGAGGGAGAAGGAAAGAAACGGAAGGGAACATGGATAGGCATAGCACATAAATGACAAGTGAAGACATAAATCCGAAGAAAACACAACTCAGAGAAAAGGAAAGTGACTTCCTGGAGTTTATTCACACAGTAGCATAAGAAATGAATAGTTTATAAAAATAATTTAAAATGAGATAATGAAACAATATAATGAGACAAACAGGATATCCTGATTGCAGACCTAAGTAAACAAACGTAGAACCAAAAACCGATTGCAGATGATGACCTTTGTCAGAAACATTGAGGAACGAAAAAGATAATGGTGAAGTTTCAATAATGGACTTGGAAGAAATCACAGTGAATGTAGCACACACAGGGGAAAATGGAATTAAAGCCATTAGAGATAAGACAAAAATATGAAAGCCAGAAAGGCAATCCAATCTAAATTACCTGGTGTTCGTAAGGTAGGAAACACTCATATAAAACACACAACATATCAAAAAATATCATACATGAAACTCTACCTTAATCAAAGAAAGAACCCTAAATCTGCCAGTTAAAATAATACATACTTTTCTGAACTCCAAATCATGTTCACATGTAAGCTTTTTCAAAATAAACTTTTCTCAATTAAGAATAAAGAAATTTAGGCATTCAGTAAAATAAGGAAATTTTTTCCAAGGTGAAAACATGACTTCGGCCTCCAAGTTCTCCAAAACAGTAATCAAGACCTGAAGACACCAGAACAATGTCTATCAAATATTGCGGGAAAGAGACTGTGACTCAGTCAAGGTATAAGTAAAGGATCAATACATGGGCAGGCATTCTCAAAAGGAAACCAATTCTGGAATAGAGCACCCGTGAGTCTTTCGTAAGAGAAATTACTTAAAAATAAATCCCACCCAAGTGAAGAACTCAGAGAGGAAGGAAGTAGTATATCAGGAAGCACAGTAATCACTGAATTCACTTAAATATAAACCAGTGCAAAACAACCTTGGAAAACAGAATTTCAAAAGAGAACTTGGCATGTATAGAACCTAACAATGAAAAACTAATAATCTAAGCACAAACTAGTCATGAGGGGGATATTGATGAGAGGAAATCTGAGAGTGGCCATGTCTGTGAGAGACAGAACAGCAGCCTCCGGCGTCTGGGTGCTGGATTGGTGCAACCATGGCCAGGGCGTGGTGCTGCTCAGACCCGGCCTGGCACTCACAGACTTAAGTGTTTTCCTTTCGAGCATAACGTTTTCACAGAACATCATCATCAGACAAGGATGTTTTGTGACCATGATATATCAAGACCAAAAGAAGACCACTTTATCTAAACAGAGACAAAGCATAAACACTGTCTAAGCCACAAGAATCACCAAACATTTTTCTACATCCCCTATGTAGGTGGCTACTGCTCCTCTACTGATGACAGACTCAGCCTCGGCCTTATCTTCCCTTTTAGATATGATTTATTATGATACCCAAGCCTACAATCACCTCTTTTCTGGACATTTGCTTCTGAGAAGATGAAGTCTACATCCTTTACCCTATCTACTAAGCTAAATAAAACCAATAAACCCACACATTGATATGAAATAAGCATAATGCTTTGAAATGCAGAGAAGACCAGCTAGGGACTTTGGGACTTGAGGAAAGACAGGAAAATTATTTCCCAGGGTTGTCTTTTTGCATCACATAACCCAGAATAGGGGCTGAAAAACCCAGCAACCTGGAAGCACCAGCAAGTACAGACCAAAAAACAATACCCAACAAAGGCTGATTCTCTTTAGGTAAAAACACAAGAAAGTGGCAGCCTCACACAACAGAACACTTTTAGACAATAACTGCCCGAGTCCATCCAAACACCTAAGACCTACAATAATTCCTTTATTTCCCTCTTACTGAGGTGCCCCATGGTTCCCCATGATATGTGTTCTTTCACTGCAACAAGTAATCATCCCAATCAATCAACTGTCAGAGTATTCTTAACAATCTCTGGCTGGAAGGTATTGGCGTTACTTCATTTTTCATAGTGTTGAGACTATTGATTCTGTCTAAAATTGAAGAATATAGCTAATAATCACTCTCTCTCTGAATCTTTTGAAAATGTTTTTCTTCAGAGCAATCTTTCAGATAATAATATATTTCTATCTCTGAATCTTTAAAATTGTTTTTCTTAACTTCAGAGCAATCTTTCAGAAAATAATATATTTGTTGATAAAAAACCCACTTGTTTGAAGTTTTAATTCCTCTATTTTCTATTTTGTTCTTTTTTCTTTTTTTATTCTAATAGAATCCAGAAAAATCCCGTTTACTTTTTAAAATAACATCAGTCGTACAAAATTGTTATCAAACATTGCTACATTTTCTGTTTGCATATTGGCCTATGAATCTGTCTGTGTGAATTCAGTGAAGATTGTTTTTGAAAGACATCTACCTGATATTAGCTGTGATTTTTACTAGGAGATAGAATTTAAGTTTTTTTTAAAAAAATTATCATGTTTATCCTTTTCTCCATTTTTGAGGTTTTTTTAAAAATATGAAATCAAGTCTACTGTATGAAAAAGAGTATGTCTCATGGTAAAACAAAACTCTGGAAACATATATACCAAGATATTAACAAAGACTGGTGGAGGTGGAGATTTGTTGTTTTCTTCTACATATTTTTCAGTGATTAAACTCTGGAAACATATATACCAAGATATTAACAAAGACTGGTGGAGGTGGAGATTTGTTGTTTTCTTCTACATATTTTTCAGTGATTTTAAAGATTTTTTAAAGCAAAATTTTAAATCATTTGGAATATGCATCAATATTTTAAGAAGAAAGAGAAACATTATGAAGATATGAGAGAAAGCCACCACTACAATTTTGTCACAAGGGTATTTTTAATTTTGATGCATATCCACACCCCAGTACAAACACATAAAACAATATAGAAGATTTTATACAACTATATTTACCTAACATTATATTATCAGCATTTTCTTTTTCAAAAGGACTAAATCTTTGTTAGTCTTCTTATTCAATACAAATTGCCCTTTTTTTGGGGGTTGTTGAACAGCTTGTGAATTGAAGACACAGAATCTCATAGATGGCAGACAAGTTAAACAGGAAGTGCAGGGCCTAAGGCCGGCCTTTACATGCGCAAAGTGAGTGCGCAGGTGTCTGTCAGTGGTTCTCTCATCAATACAAACAACAACATGAATATATGTCTTGAACAAATGGATATTCTACTTTATAAAAGCAAATCTACTTATGAAACAAACAATATCACTGCATGGAATCAGCAGCTATTTTGAAGACTGATTCCCTCAAATACACTGGGGCCTCCAGCTTAGTTAAAATGGCAGAAAGAAAAAGAAGCCCTGTGCTAGGCAGGGGTGGGATAGGGCTTCCAGGCCCAACTGCTCTCTCTCCTTAGACTTGTCCCGGATCCCACAGCCAGGGCTGGCAGCTGCTGCAGTCACCCTGGGCTGCATGCTTAGCCATCTTATGATGTCCTGGGAGCAGCGCATTCACTTCACATCAGCTTCAGATTCTTTTGAAGTGAGACTTAAACCGAGACCAAAGCATGCTTTTTATGCTCCTTTTATCTGTGACTTTATTACAGAAGAAATAAAGAGCCATTGGAATGTGCCCTCTCTTTCTACTTGACACATACTCAGGGAGCGATGATGAATTCCAAGCCAAGTCTATGACTCTAAGTCCTCATTAAAATTGGGGGCTGGCTAGCTACTTTTTAAAAAGACTTTGTTCTAACTTGAGCGTAATTAGTCCTGACAAATGAGCTAATCACAATGCTGTGCAACTCTGGATGAACTCCAAACCGCTAGAGCTTTATGTTTTTTATTGATGAAACAAAGGCTTTTGGTATAAAAGACCAATAAATTACCCCAACATGGTTTGATAACAAGGCTTTGATAAATAAAATTACACAAGTCATATGGGATATGACTAAAACATAAATTCTGTAAATAACAGTAGCATTGGGCATACAGGGTAATAAGAAGAAAATTTAGAGCCATGCAAATGGCCCAAGCAGCCCACATATTTGAAGTATGAATACAGGGAGTAACAGAGTGACTTTCGAATGTCCTTGTCATTCTTACTGCAGTGAGGCTCTTCCTCAGACTCTGCGGCTTCTTTTGGTTCATCTGTTGTTTGTTCTGATCGCACTTTTTTTTTTTTTTTTTTTTTTTTTTT
>NW_016807505.1:2812742-2882003 GCF_001698545.2 Rhinopithecus bieti | reverse complement strand
TTTTTTTTTTTTTTTTTTTTTTTTTCTGAGACGGAGTCTCGCTCTGTCGCCCAGGCTGGAGTGCAGTGGCCGGATCTCAGCTCACTGCAAGCTCCGCCTCCCGGGTTCCCGCCATTCTCCCGCCTCAGCCTCCCGAGTAGCTGGGACTACAGGCGCCGCCACCACACTCGGCTAATTGTTTGTATTTTTTTTAGTAGAGACGGGGTTTCACCGTGTCAGCCAGGATGGTCTCGATCTCCTGACCTCGTGATCCACCTGCCTCGGCCTCCCAAAGTGCTGGGATGACAGGCGTGAGGCACCACGCCTGGCCTGATCACACTTTTTTACTGGTAATTACTTCTTTGAGGAATAGACACTGAAGCATTACATGGACCCTCTAATTTTACATTTTATTGTCCTCACACTTGAATTTTACCCTAAAATACTAACCGAACACAAGTATATGCTGGTCTTACTGCCAATCAGCAGATGTTTGAAATCCAAAGATTCATGGGTGGATAGCTTAAAGGAAGTAAGAAAACAAATATCAACTGTAGAATCTAGGTGGTAGTAGAATTTTTTGGTTTCTGTATGATGACACATGAGGTGATACTCAAGGAACACCCCTATGGACAGGAAGATAGATGTGATTTTGAGTTGTGATTACCAGGAAAACTTTAGCCAGGACTGGACTGGGCTGCCTGTCTGAGACTGGGAGGTGTTTGGCTGCCAGCAGAGCTGACTGCGTGGCTTCTTGAATTATGATTTTTTCTTCCCTGGGAAGAGTAAATAGGTTGACTGAATGACTGTTTGGATACCCTCTGGGAAAGGGAGCCCCCAGGCCTTTGAAGGCAGAGGCCTCAGTGTGGGGCTGAGGCTATGCCAGTGGGGGCTGAGGGCGCGGGGCTTGCATGCGTCCATCCAGACCAGCATGAGCATCTCAGCAGCACAGCCAGGAAGGCGGGCATGAGAGTGCCCTTGCCAAGAGCCAGGTGCCTGCAAAACAACAACATTCCTGCATTCCTCTCATGTGTGGTGTTCTGATACATGGAGTGAGTCTCCTTCTGGTTTAGAGCAAATCAGAAGGAGAAGGTGAACTACTAAGTCCAATGTAGTACGACTCTGACGACAGACATCTTCAATGGCCACGGAAAAGGGGCAAGAGCAGTGTGTGTGGGGTGGGGGTGGGGGGCAGTGGCAGGACAAGGGCCACATGTGGGGCCACACAATTCCCATGCTCCTGTCTCTGTCAGTTGTTTAGCAAATGAGTCTAAAAGATAAATATATCTTTATTTGTTATGGAGAGCGAAGTGAGAACCGAGAAACATCCCAAGAGCAGTGCTGTTGTCCAAGGAAAGTTGGGGTCTGGAAGGAACTATTTTGGGTAAATTCAAAATTTCCTGCACAGAAGTATCTGATCAGTGACAACCAGTTGACATAGAACCATTAAGAAAAGTTTCATTGGACAAAGAGGAAACGCACCCAGGTTATCTAATTGATGGCTACCATGACAATAATGGCAAAGAGAGATTGACCCTGGCTGGCAAAGGCTTCATTATCTCAGGAAACAGGCCTGCATTTCTTCAGATTCTATGTTGATTAAGACGGAAAATGGACGTCTGGCCAAGAGTCTTCACGTGAGCTGGATGGACATCACCTATGTAAGCTCCCGAGTCCCCAGGGGACTCCTAAGGAATCAATTCCTCACCGAGGCAGCCAGCCTCCAAATAGGTCCGTGGCATCCCTTGTCTGCACAGAAGCCATGTGGACTGTTAAAATCTGAATCCTGCTGAAAGCTTACAGTATTTTCATAGAAAACGAATTTGTGGTAAGCTGCATGCCTTTAATATATGATATTTATTAAAAATAAATATCAACCAACTAAAATCAATCTGCTCTGCCCCTTTCAAAAATTTTGGTTCATATATTTGTATCCATATGGCAAAACTAGGCTTATCTGAAAAGTACATAAATGGTGTCGGGAAAACTGGCTAGCCATATGCAGAAAACTGAAAATAGACCCCTTCTTTATACCTTATACAAAAATTCACTCAAGATACATTAAAGACTTAAATGTAAGACCTAAAACCATTAAAAACCCTAGGAGAAAACCTAGGCGATACCATTCAGGCATGGGCAAGGACTTCGTGACCAAAACACCAAAAGCAATGGCAACAAAAGCCAAAATAGACGAACTCTGCACAACAAAAGAAACTATCATCAGAGTGAACAGGCAGTCTACAGAATGGGAGAAAATTTTTGCAATCTATCCATCGGACAAAGGGCTAATATCCAGAATCCACAAAGAACTTAAACAAATTTACAGGAAAAAAAAACAAACAACCCCATCAAAAAGTGGGCGAAGGATATTAACAGACACTTCTCAAAAGAAGACATTTATGCAGCCAACAAATATATGAAAAAAAAGCTCATCATCACTGGTCATTAGAGAAATGCAAATCAAAACCGCAATGAGATACCCTCTCACGTCAGTTAGAATGGCGATCCTTAAGAAGTCAGGAAACAACAGATGCTGGAGAGGATGTGGAGAAATAGGAAAGCTTTTACATTGTTGGTGGGAGTGTAAATTAGTTCAACCATTGTGGAAGGCTGTGATGATTCCTCAAGGATCCAGAACCAGAAATACCATTTGACCCAGCAATCCCATAACTGNAATTTACAGGAAAAAAAAACAAACAACCCCATCAAAAAGTGGGCGAAGGATATTAACAGACACTTCTCAAAAGAAGACATTTATGCAGCCAACAAATATATGAAAAAAAAGGTCATTAGAGAAATGCAAATCAAAACCGCAATGAGATACCCTCTCATGTCAGTTAGAATGGCGATCCTTAAGAAGTCAGGAAACAACAGATGCTGGAGAGGATGTGGAGAAATAGGAAAGCTTTTACATTGTTGGTGGGAGTGTAAATTAGTTCAACCATTGTGGAAGGCTGTGATGATTCCTCAAGGATCCAGAACCAGAAATACCATTTGACCCAGCAATCCCATAACTGGGTATATGCCCAAAGGATTATAAATCATTCTACTATAAAGACACTTGCACATGTACATTTGTAGTAGCACAATTCACAATAGCAAAGACCTGAAACCAACCCAAAGGCCCATCAATGATAGACTGGATAAAGAAAATGTGGCACATATACACCATGGAATACTATGCAGTCCATAAAAAATGATGAGTTCATGTCCTTTGCAGGGACATGGATGAAGCTGGAAACCATTATTCTCAGCAAACTAGCATAAGAACAGAAAACCAAACACCGCATGTTCTCACTCATAAGTGGGAGCTGAACAATGAGAACACATACACACAGGGCAGGAAACATCACACACCAGGGCCTGTGGGGGGTGGGTGGATGGAGGATGGCTAGCACTAGGAGAAATATCTAACGTAGATGGCAGGTTGATGGGTGCAGCGAACCACCATAGCACGTGTATACCTATGTAACAAACCTGCACGTTCTGCACATGTATCCCAGAAAAGTATAATAAAAAAAATTTTAAAAGTCCCTTGTTGGATAAATTTTAAATAATGAAACTATTAATACAAACAGGAGTGAAATGTAGCTACTAAAATATCAAAACAATATCTTCACTCCTATATCTCCTTAATGCTTCTGTATTAATTTTTCTAAGATGACAACTAAATGTTTGCAAAGGGATATATTTATCCTTTAGACTCATTTGCTAAACAAATTAAGGGTTATTTTCTCTTCCAAACATTCACGTACTTTCTTTGAGCTAATTACTTTGCTAGCTCCCTGGGATACCAACAGGTGGATTCATTGGGAAGGGTGTAAAATGAATGCCAGACAATGATGGCTGTCTGCTTTCAAGCTCATTAATCCTCACAAGGTCCTTATCTCTGAAGCCAGCACGAGAATTGTCCTGCCCATTTTGCAGATGAGGAAACTGAGTCTCAGAAGTAAGACAGTGCATCCAAGACGACATATCTTATGAGTGCAGGCCTGGAATTTAAACCCAGGTAGGATGGCTCCAGCATCATATTCTCAACCTCTGTCTTCCAAGTCCTCCTTGGTTACAATCACGGTATGATGCTATGTGCTAAATGTCACCATGCAGCAAAGTCAGGGCATTCTGTAAGTAAATGGCTGTCAACCTGTCCTGGGCTTTGAGGGGCATGGGAGCAGCTCCTGAAAATGGCCTCCTGGAGGAATGACATCAATGCTTAAAAGCCCAGGGACTACTAAGTTATCCAGGTGGGCTGGGAGGGTATGGGAGTGTGGCACGAGTGCTTGCTAGGATGTGGGCAGGAACGAGTGCTCCAGGAGCTTCAGCTCAGGTGTCAAGGGCTGTTTGGCTTTTATCCAGTGCAGGTTTCTCCTAGAGTGCTGTGCTCTACAGCTATCTCGAGGCTATAGGATGGCTCACCCTCGCATTTCATGAACAAAGATACTTTTAAGATTCAGATTGTTATTTGTGTCATGGGATAGTGGCCTAGCTACCTTAAAGGGTTGTAGTATCATCAAAAAAGCATGTAAAACAATGAGTGTTCCTGAGCATCTTAAGCGTGGCGATATTCCAGAGAAATACTTTCCAGAGCCCTAAATCTCAACAAGAATGTCCTTTTATAATTTTAAATCATCATACTCGCTTATGTCATGATACAGATTTAAGACTTTCCTTCCGACCAAATATTGGAAGCAGTAATATAATTCTACAGTGGAAAAATGATACAAAATATCATCCACGCCAGGGGATATATTGTTTGGTATATACAGTCCAACACTGGGTAGGTAAATAAAATGTTCTGGAAACCAGGGGTCAGATACTGGAAGTCAAGTTAACTCTTTGTGGCACTGACATCGTGGAAAAGCCACTGGCCTCAGAATGAGAGGGTCTAATGCTAGCTACAGCACATATTGGGTGCACCACTGAAGGCCATGCCTGAGATCTTACTGAGACTGGTTCCTCATCTATAAATAAAGATATTGGCCCATGTCCTACCTTGCTCAAAGTAGAAAAGCGAGAGCCAAATGGAAACCATAAAATGCTCTTATGCAGACATATTACTGTCATCATATATTAAATGCTATAATTTATTCAGGTGCCATGGAAGGAGTAATTAATTAAATCTGATTTTAAAAGAACAGACATATTCAGATATGATTTGTATCACAGGATTTCAATATTCTTAGCAGACGAGCAGTTCATTAGACCAAGAAGAGGTTTTCTCCGCATTTCCTGTCTGAATTAGAGATGGAGGATGACTCACAGCGGGTGTGAAAGATTTTTCACTCAATCTTGTGAACAAAGATACTGACGCTATTTTAAAATTATGACTTTCAAACCCAGACTGATACATTACCCAGATTGCATTCAGAAAATATGACAAAAGCCAAGAAGAAACCACTTTTTGAGTTTCTTCTACAAGAGCTATTTAAACATATATTCCTATTTGCATTCAAGATATAAATCTCACTATAGCATCCTGCTGGAGCACGTCTCATTGAATACAGTGCTGGCAGCTGACTTAGTGGATGATTACTGAAGAAGACAATGCGTAAATCTCTCAATTCTCCCTCACAGGAACTACATTGAGTCAATAATAACAGGCAATATTTGTATATATACTGGCAATTATGTACTTGGCATGCATTCATTCACTGAAATTCACAATACCCAGATAAAGGAGGAGGCAGTTTCCCTCTCACTTAGGAGGGCAGTGCACGGACGGGTCAGAGGAACTGCCCAAGGTCACAGAGCAGGTAAGTGGTGCAGATTCGTTCAAGCAGAGTGTGGTCTGACTCTAGCACTGGAGCTCCTGCGCTCTGTGCTCCCTCCCTCCCAGTGGGCACTGCCGGAGGAAATACATGTATTTTTTAATGAGCTGGAATATTACACACACAATATCAAAACCTTTATATAGAGAATCATGTTTTGGAGTTTGGAGAATTCCTTAGAGAAGCTTCTACACATAAAGACTGAATCAACTTCCAAAACATCAGATGTCCACATCAAGCCATGTGGCTTTTGCCACCGCCATGGGAGAGCAGCCTTTCTCCTGACTGTTTTGACCATGATAACTAGTTTCTGAGGGAGCCTCTTCATGGTGGTGTAATAAACCAGGCACCAGAGGGAAAGCTCCCGGTGCCAAGAAGCCCCAGGCTTCTTCCTTGATCTCTTCCTGTGACGTCAGGGAGCCTTTCCTAGGATCACTTCCACTACAAAGCCGCTTCTAAGCATGCTCTGAGCCTGACCTGAGCGCCCCTCAGCTTGCCGTAGGTATATGCCCATTGCAAAGCAGCCTTCATATTTCCAGTCCTATCTGACAAACCTGCTGTGGGTGAGGAAAAAGCGCCGCGCATTCTACCCAAATTATTTTAGACAACTGGACTCAGGTTCAAATGGGCATTACGGGCAGCCTTGATATGGCAAAGATATGGATTAACCTGCAAATGTCATAAAGGTTTTACACAAGGGAGAGAAGCAGCTTGCTAGAGATCATAGAGTCAATCTCTTTCTCTCTTCTTGTTTTTCTTTAGCCTGAACACGTCATTAGTTCACCATTATTTTTATTGGCTTTTTTATAGAATATTCTCTGTTTCTTTTCACATTTGGAATTCCACTGGCTTCTGGTTGCCATGATTTCTGGTAAAAAGTCAGATACCTGTGTTATTTTTGGGTTTTGATCATTTGGCCACAGTGCACTTTTGTATGAAAATCTGTAAAAAATAAAATTTTATTATCCTTCAAGGGGGGACTCTTCATTCTCTTTTCCAGGCCAAAGATTGGGAGTGATCACCTTCATACCATCAGGGGCTGGGATGACTGAAGGCTGAGCTGTAGTCTGACGGGTTTTTTAGTCTCTTTTGCACTTGCTGTACAGATAACTCCAGGGGCTCTAGCTCCAGTGGCATGTTCACCGCGACCCCCCTTCCTGGTGCATCCTCAGTGGTGCGCTTTCCTTATCTTGCCCTCCCTGACAGAGTCTACTTTTCAGACCCTTTCTCCTTGTTTTCTTCACTTTCTTCTTTTCACAGTTTTGAAATTCAGAAAATGTCTGGAGTATAGAGTCCATTTATCTTTCCTTCCTTTCTCTCTGAGATAATGGCCTCATGCGTATTTTAATTATTGACTCACTGATGCACTAACCCAAGAGGATAACTTTCCATAGCCACCTTCTTTCCAGACTCATAAAGTGGATTTTCATTGCATCATATGCAGGGTACACAGGATCACCATGTATAATCACTGACCATGTTCACCGATCACCTGGCCGAGTGGTGTTCACCAGACGTATCCCCTGTGCATCTTCTTCCTTTGTCTCCTCCTGTGCTCTTTGGAAGAAAGTCACCAGGTGCAGCCCACAATTAAAGAGTGGGAGCTATGCCCTGCCTCCTTGAGGGAATAACATCTACATAAATCATGTGAAATTCTGCATGGGGGATTTGTCTGGGTTCTCCCATGTAGGTATGTATGTATTTATTCATTTATTTGCATCAGTGTGGCCTCATGGATATTGATTTTTTTTCTTGGGTTATAATCCAATACTACCATATTTATCTTGCTGCTCACATTTTTGGCTTTGACCATTGTAATATCTTTTAGTTGGCATCTGTTGATATGGCCCCATGATTTTGTGTGTAGGTGGGTGGGTGTGAGGTGAGTGGTTAGCATGTCTTAGTTTCTGGAACTGCAAGATTCTCTAGGCTCACATTGTATATTCCCTGCTGCAGCCTCACAATCTGCCACTTTTCCAAGGAGCCCTGGTTCCTTTAATTGGAGAATGATATTAGAAGCCAAGATCTGGGCACTAAGGGTACTTATTGCTCCTGCAGCGTTGTTGCTCCTAGGACTTCTCAGCTGACAGCGCAGGAAATATATGTGTGTATATCAACTCATACATGTATGCATATCCATATATACTGAGCTTCTTTTTAATTAACAACATTTATTGAAAACCAAAGCTGAACGTTTTACCATCAGCCTGTTTCTGATCATTCCAAGGTATACTTCCTTGAAATCGCTGCAGATTATTCTCAGTGATGGTATGCCTACAGATATTTTAAATTATTAGAATAAAAAAAGTAAGAGGTTTACTTCCTATTGCAATTGGTAGATAGATATAGAAGAGATAACAAAAAGCTTGATTTGCTGGGCACAGTGGCTCACATCTGTAATCCCAGCACTTTGGGAGGCCCAGAAGGGTGGACCACCTGAGGTCAGGAGTTCGAGACCAGCCTGGCCAACATGGTGAAACCTCGTTTCTACTAAAAATACAAAAAATTAGCCGGGCGTGGTGGCAGGAGCCTGTAATCCCAGCTACTTGAGAGGCTGAGGCAGGAGAATTGCTTGAACCTAGGAGGTGGTGGTCGCAGTGAGCCGAGATCATGCCATTGCACTCCAGCCTGGGTAGCAAGAGTGAAACTCCGTCTCAAAAAAAAAAAAAGAAAAAACAAGTCTCTGATTTTTGTTATGCACGGTGGCCTCTAGCTAGTGCAAAGGAAAGGTCAGCTGCAATTGTTCTTGGAGAATAGTTGAGGAAGGCACAAAGACTGCACAGAGACTGTTCAAGACCATCAGTAACCTAACAAAGCACACCGTTGTGCCAATCAGAAGTCCAAGACACTTGGACTTACTGGGAAGTCCAAGTAAAACAGATATGTCTGGGACAAAGAGAACATCTCATTTCCCAATGCAATTGAAATGCTACTCTTCATAATGTGCTAAACTTTCTTCATTACTGCCATGGGTTAAGTTGTATTCACCCAAAGATGTTAGAGTCCTAACCCACAGTACTGTGAACATGACCTTATTTGGAAATAGAGCCTTTGAAAATGGTTAAGTTGAGGTCATGAAGGCAGGGCTAATCCAATATGACTGGTGTTTCTATAGAAAGAGGAAATGCAGACACAGAGATCGACACCTCCAGGGGGAAGACAATAGAACAGAATTCACTTCTTGAATTCGCTGCACATTAGAAGGACATGGAGAGAATACTACCTGCAAGCCAACGAGAGAGGCCTGGGGCAGATCCTTCCCTCACGGCACTCGGAAGATGCCAAGCCTGCCATCTTGATTTTAGACTTCCAGCCTCCAGAACTGAGAGACAACATGTTTCTGTTGTTTGAGCCACAGTTGGTAGAACTGTGAAAGCAGCTCCAGGAAACTAATTCAGTGACTAATGTTTTTGAGCAGTCTCTGTGCATTTTAAATAAACATATTTAATATATTACATTCAAGTCTCAGAATGTCATAAATAACATTTTTGATATTCACGTTATCCCAACAGAGAAAAGTGAGTCCAGTCAAATAAATGCAGATGTTTAGGGCTGTGCCCAAAGCATGGCGGGCCACAGTAGCCACAGTGAGAGGATGGTGGGAGGCAATAATAGACACAGACCACCTCCCAGGGCCTGGACTTGGCAATGCACCTGCAGGCTTCATATCTCGTTCTCCTGATTCTGAGGTTTCCCAAAGTGTTTCCATTTCACAAATAAGTTCCCTAGTAGAATTATTTACATAAGCTTGAAAACTTGGCACAATCATATCCATCCTTTTCAAACTTTACAACGACTTGTGAGAACCAAGTAGACAGTGTTGCAAATGCTTTCGTTTTCTTGGAAAAAAGGGATTATGTAAGTAAGTGTGTTATTGCCATAGTCATAATTTTGAGTTAGGAGATGGAGAAACAAGGAATAACATTTGCCTATAAAAAGGCATTTTTCTCACAGGGATCCTTTCAAATGCCATCACAGCCCCATGGGTGATCCTCCACATTGTGAAAATGTCAATCACATTTAGCAAGCAATGGTGTTTCATGAATATTCATTAAACAGTGAACTGTTGACACCTGAATTGACGCTGGATATGGCCTGAAAACACGCAACAACACACCCCAGTTGCAGGCACAGCGTGACTTCTCATGCTTGTGGGCTCCAGCTACCATGCATCCGTCACGAGCATATGAAATGGGAAATTTTTTATTATCCAAAGGACATTTTCCTTACAAGTGTAATTATACAGAAGATCGAATATGGTTGTAAAACTTACTAAAAATATGACTTTAGAGATCGATTATAATTTAAGAGCCACAGTAACACCCAGCACAAGAATTGCTCAGACTGTTGCCTCAAATCTGTTGTCTCCTTCTATTTGTCACTTTTCTGAGCTAGTATTTGCTTGCAATCAATTTCAAAATCCCCTCAGTTAGTTGGGCTCCGCTTAACTTTGCATTTCCTTTTGTTTTGAGAACACCAGGAAAGGAGAAGCAGTGACTTTTGGGATGTAAATGCTAGAGCAGTCCTCCCTGCTGCTTGGTAACTCCCTTCAGGCAGCCTTAGACCCCAAAGGTCTGCTGGTGCATGGCAGCCTTTAAGACAGGGAATTACATGACCATGGTAGGTGCCTCTTAATTGGCAGCAAGCATCCCAAAACATTTTCCTTTGCACTGCCTCCGCAGTTCATTTACATAAATTGTGGTGTTCCATTATTTAACATTATCATTGTTTAACATTTAAACACAGATCCCATTTCTCAAATTTTCCACCATGACACCCATAGAGAATCTTTTGCTTTTCTCCCTTAATCAGGTAACTTTTTCAGGACTTTTCTTGATGTGTCAATAACTCTCTATTTTACAGTGGTACCAAGAATTAAGACCAGGCTTTAAAGATATTTACCATTAATTCTCAAAACTGGCATCTTAATCTACTCACCAATAAAATAATTAGATAATTTTAAGAGCCAACAAATTCTTCATACTAACAAATAATATCAGTAGAAAAGCTAACTCTACCCCCATCTGCACCCCACACCCTGCCAAAGGAAAATCAGTTGTGAAAAAGTAGACCCTAGGAATAATGAAATACCCAAACCAGAAAACAACAACATAAGACATAAGACAAAAAGCAAAACAAAACACATTCACATATATTCATAGGCAGAAGAAGAACTCTTTTTATTTAATTACAGGATTTTGAATATGCATGTAATAATCACTTCATAAAATCAAATTGGTAGGTAATTATTGTGCTCAATCATTGAAAAAGAAACTCAGAGTTAAAGATAAAACTTAGAGTAAATAAAAAGAATTGAAACTCAAAGGGCATGTCAAACCAGCTTCTTTTATGTGTGGATTCTCAATAATATCTGATTCTTCTTGTACCTGGAAATTTGCAGAATTCTCCCCTTCAGTAAAATTGGTTTGGGTAAATATGGTCAGTAGTGAGTTAGGTTAAGTTTATACCTAGGTTTATAGATATTATGCAAACACAGCCTGGATTCAAAAATATGAATTAATTCTAATCATCCCTCTCCCATACCAATTAAAACATTAAAACACAGTTTCACTTTGAATCACTTGTTTTGTCTCCAGTATCACTAATGTATCATGGTTACCCGAAAGGCCGGGACATTAAGGATATGACTACATATGGCGTTAGGCCTCGCGGAATTTGGAGAGCTGTGCCTCTTTCAGTAAATTCCTACCTGCAGACGTCGTCACGATTTCTGTGGTGTTTCTGAGGCCCATGAAGTCAAACTGATAAAGCCGCCATGATTTCTGGTCAGCCGCCTCCACTGAATTTTTTCTCCATCTATAAATCATTTCTTCTTTGGGATAGCCATCTAAAAATACAGAGCAAACATTAGCGCTTGAAGGTACACATTTATAAATCATTAAAGTGAAAATTATAATTCTGATCAATGAATAGGAGTTAAACTTTTAGGCCATATGTGCTCTCTCAGTTTTCTTCCAAGACACAGAAACTCGAAAAATGAACGGCCGAACGCCACCTAATCCCACTGCAGATTTTCACGAATGGCCAGGCGCTCCACCACATAGGCCTGGCCACTGACAACACACAGGGGGTGGTGTCTTCATTTCTTTAACCTTGGAGAGCCGTAGCTGCCGTCGGCCTTCAAGGAGTGGAGGTGCTTGTCAATGGCTCCCAGACTCTGAGTCCTTGCCATGCAGATCTAACTACATGGCCCATGCCCATACACCTTCCACCCTTCCCCAACATGTGTTCCATCCAGATCTCAGGAAAGAGGAACTCAGTAAGGGAATCACTCCAGAATTCGATAGACCCTTTCTCCTATCAGTCTCCAGCTTTGATAGGTGAATATTGACCTGCTTCAGGGACCCTTTCTCACGTGGTTAATTACTCCAGGAAGGGTAAGCCTGGCGTTTCTGCTGCCTAGGGCCCAAGTTGGTGACTGCCTAGATCATGACATCAGGCAGGTGCTCTGCCCCGCCCTGTGGGCGCTGTCACCAGGGCTCCCTGGCTCCCTGAGCCAGAGGTGAATATTTGCCAGATGCCTGCTTTTCTGCCTGCATCTGTACTCCTGAATTCCCCACTTCTGAACCATGCTTGGGATAACACCATCCCCTCTCTGCTGGAGCTCTATGGCCTGGTGCAGCTGCTCTCTTTTTCCTGCCTGATCTGCAGGCTCTGCAGCTGTGTCTGCCCCACAGGGCGTGCCCTACTCTCAAGAATAGGTCTAGGCCTTGTGTCATCGGCAACACGTGACAGCATTAGCGTTCTCCGCCTTCACTGATTCATACAGACACTGATGGCATGACTCTGGAAGAAATGTATGCACCATCTTGATGAGTTATCCTGAATACTAAAAGCCCTGCCTTAGTGCACACATATGTATGCAAACATATTAATAAAGTGGTTGAAATGTGCTGATTAAACATTTAAATCAGTTTGCAAAATTCTTAAAGGCAATCTGCCTTCTTGAGTTTTTTCCCTCTTTGCCTGACGTTGCTGGCTTGGCTCCATCATTGAAAGACTAAAATAAAGCCCAGACATGCCCCGCTTTCTGATTGCGGGTTGCCCGGTGAAATTATTGTCAACACAGCAGGGACACATGCTCTCCTCGCACTTGAAAATGCTACGCTCAAGGGACCCAGAGCCAGTCTGAAGCATTTCTAGGAAGGAATCACTGTACTTGGCCATTGGCCATGTCCCAGTTGCTTTCTATCCCCATTAGGCTGTCATAATTACGAAAGGTGCTCTATGCTAGAATTCTTCCTTTTAACTTTGTTTTAAATCACCTTTATTTGAGATATAATGCACATACATAAATTCACACATTCAATGTGCCCAAATCAGAGGGTTATCACATATTCTCTGAATGGTGGAACCATCACCCTCATCTAATTTTAGAATATTTTCATCACCAAAATGAACCACCTGACCAAGTCGTGGTCACTCCCCTTTTCCCCCCTTTTCCTCCCCACACCCACCACCCACCTCACCTAGTCCTAGGCAGTCACTTATATTGTCTGTCACTACAGTTTGGTCTATTCTGGACATTTTATATAAATGGAATCATATGATATGTGAGCTTCTGTAAATAGCTTATTTCACTTAGCATAATGTGTTCAAGGTTCACTCCATCGTAGCACATATCAGTACTTCATTCATTTTTTTTTTCTCTTGAGACAGAGTCTCACTCTGTCGCCCAGGCTAGAGTGCAGTGGCGCGATCTCGGCTCACTGTAAGCTCCGCCTCCCGGGTTCATGCCATTCTCCTGCCTCAGCCTCCCAAGTAGCTGGGACTACAGGCATCCACGACCAAACTCAGCGAATTTTTTGTATTTTTAGCTGAGATGGGGTTTCACTGCGTTAGCCAGGATGGTCTCGATCTCCTGACCTCGTGATCCACCTGCCTTGGCCTCCCAAAGTGCTGGGATTACAGGCATGAGCCACTGCCCCTGGCCCTCCATTCTTATTTATTGCCAAATAATATTTCATTGTAGATGTACCATACTTTGTTTATCCATTAATCAGTTGGTAGACCTTTTGGTTGAGTCCATTTTTTCATGATTATGAATATTGTTATGGGCATTTGTGTACAGGATTTTGTGTTGATACATGTTTTCAGTTCTCTTGGTTATACACCTTGGAGTGGAATTGTTGAGTCTGGGGAACTACATTTAACATGTTGAGGAACTGCCAGATTGTCTTCCAAAGTGGCTGGAACTTAAAATCCTATAGCAATGTACCAGGGTTTCAATTTCTCCATATCCTCTGCAACACGTGTTAGTTTCTGTCTTTTCAGTGATAACAATTGCAGCAGGTGTGACATGGCATTTCACCATTGTTTGGATTTGTATTTCTCCAGTGACTGATAATACTGAGCATATTCTCATGCTTTTATTGGCCATATGTATGTTTTCTTTGGTGAGATGTTTGTTCAGATATTTTGCTGATTTCTTAATTGGGTGGTTTTTATATTGTTGAGTTTTAAGAGTTATTTGTATATTTTGGGTACAAGTCCCTTATCAGATACATATTTTAAAATATTTTCTCCCTTTCTGTGGTTCATCTTTCCTTTTGTAGTGACTGGCATTTTTTTATTGTAGTAGTATATACATAATGTAAAGTGTATCATTTGAATCATTTTTGAGGACACAATTTGGTGGCATAAGGTACATTCACAATGGTGTGCAACCACCACCAGCATCCGTCTCCAGAATTCCTTCTTTTCTTTTTCTTTCTTTCTTTCTTTTTTTTGAGATGGAGTCTCGCTCTGTTGCCCAGGCTGGAGTGCAGTGGCACAATCTCAGCTCACTGCAACCTCTGCCTCCTGGGTTCACAGCATTCTCCTGCCTCAGCCTCCCAAGTAGCAGGGACTACAGGCGGCCGCCACCACGCCTGGCTGTTTTTTTTTGTTTTTTGTTTTTTGTTTTTGGTATTTTTAGTAGAGACGGGGTTTCACCATGTTAGCCAGGATGGTCTTGATCTCCTGACCTTGTGATCTGTCCTCCTTGGCCTTCCAAAGTGCTGGGATTACAGGTGTGAGCCACTGTGCCCGGCTTTGTTTTCTTTTTAATAGAATTTATTTTTGAGTGTACTTCTAGGTTTACAGCAAAACTGAGTGGAAAGTTCAGAGATTTCCTGTATACCCCCTGCCCCACACATGCACAGCCTCCCTCATTATCAATATCCTGCTGCAGAATGGTACATCGGTTACAACTGATTAATTATGTCGTTGTTACTAAGAGTCCATAGTTTACCTTAGGGTTTACTTTCGGTGTTGTATGTTCTATGGGTTTGGATAAATGTATAATGACCTGTATCCACAACTACGGTATTGTACAGGGTATCTTTCCTGCCCTACAAATCCCCTGTGCTCCACCTATTCATCCCTCCCTGCCATCCTTCGCCTTAGCAATTACTGATCCTTTTACTGTCTCCATGGTTTTCTTTTCTAGAGTGTCTTAAGGTTGGACTCATATAGCATGTAGCTATTTCAGCTTTGCTTATTAGTAATGTGCATTTAAGTTTTTCCCTGTCTTCCTGGCTTAATAGCTCATTTCATTTGCTGAATAAATTCCATTATCTAGATATATCACATTTTATTTATCAATTCACCTACTGAAAGCCACCTTGGTTGCTTCTAAGTTTGGGCATTTATGAATAAAGCTTTGTGATAAACATACAGGTGCAAGTTTTTGTGTGGATGTGACTTGTCTTTTGATTTTTCCTTCTTTGTTTTGAGGATAATTTGGCTAGGAATATAATTATTTGTTGACAGTCATTTCTTTCAACACTCTGAAGGTGTGATCTAATATTCTTAATGGCTTCCATGGTTTCTCATTAGAAATCTGCTGCTAATCATATTGTGATTCACCTGTAAGTAAATACTGCTTTTCTCTTGCTGTTTTCAAAATGTTCTCTTTGTCTTTAACATTGTTAGTTTCACTATGATGTGTATAGATGTCAATCTCATTAAGTTCGTTGGGGTTTGTTGACATTCTTAGATGTATAAATGAATTGTTTTGTCAAATTTTTGGCCACTATTTTTTCAAGTAATTTTGTCCCTGTTTCTGTTTTCTCCTCTGAGATTCCCATTATGTGTTTGTTGGTATTCTTCATGATGTGTCACAGGTATATTCATTTCTCTATATTTTTCTTCATTCATTATTCATTTTATTCCACTCACTTGATAATCTCCATTGGTTTATCTTCAAGTTTGCTGATCCTTTCTTCTTTATACTCAGATCTGTTATTATGCCGACCCAGTGATTATTTTTATTGCAGTAATTGTACTTTTCAACTCTAGCATTTCTACTGGGTTCTTTTTCAACAATTTCTACCTTTTCACTGATATTGTCTTTGTGGTGATATGTAGTTGTCATACTTTCCTTTGATTTTTTTTAGGCATGATTTCCTTAAGTTCTTTACACATATTTTTAAAGTATTTGTCTGACACATCCAATATCTAGAATTCTTTAATGATAATTTCTATTAACAGCTTTTCCTTTGTGTGTGTCATGTTTTTCTGTTCTTTTAAGGTTTTGTGATTTTTGTTGCTTGTAGACAACATATTGGAACAACTCTGATATCAGATCCCTTCCTCCACTCCAGAGTTTGTTGTTGTCCCTGTTTCTGTTGTTTCTCTTCTTGCCACTTATTTGCTAAGTGACTCTCCTGGACTAATTTTATAGATTATGTATTTGCTGTAGTAGCCACTGAGTTCTTTGCTGGTTTTTTGTGGTTGTTGTTGTTGTTGCTTTTATATTCTTACTTTAATCTTTGAGCCTGGTCAATGTAGTGGTCATCCAATACTCAGCCACGATATTTCCTTGAATTCCTTGCCTCTACTTCTTCCTACCTTTGACATCATCACTGTCATCATCACTATATTCACCACCACCACATCACTATTAACATTATCACCACTACCATCATCATCACCATCACAATCATCAGTACCATCATCACCATCACTATCATAATCATCATTACCATCATCACCATCACCACCATTACTATCACCATCATTGTCACCATCACAATCAATACCATCATCACCACCACTACCATTATTACTATCACCAACATCATCACCATCACAATCATCATTACCATCATCACCATCACCACCACCATCACTACCATCACCAACATCATCACCATCACCACCACCATTACTATCATCATCATCATCATCACTACTATCACCATCATCTTGACCACCACCATCAACAATATCATCACCATCACCACTACTATCATCACCATCACCATTGCAATCATCATTACTATCATCACCATCACCACCACTACCGTTACTATCATCATCACCACTATCACCATCATCATGACTACCATCATCAACAATATCATCATCACCATCACCACTACCATTATTATTATCACCATCATCATCACCATCACCACTACCATTATTACTATCACCATCATCATCACCATCACCTACAACATGATTACTATCACCAACATCATCACCATTACCATCACAATCATTACCATCATCACCATCACCACCACCACCGTTACTATCATCATCACCACTATTACCATCACCAACAATATCATCATCACCATCACCACTACTATCGTCATCACCATCATCATCACAATCATCACCATCATCATCACGGTAATCATGATCATATCACTGTCCATACAACCGTAACTATAGTCTACGAATTGTTCCAAGGGCTTTCTATATAGTACGTCTTACAACAATTCTAATGACATAGACATGACTGTCCCCACTTTACAGATAAGAAAGCTGAGGCACTGAGACACTGAACAATGTAATAATGAAGAGGCAGAGTATAAGGTTAGGATGTATGACTCCAGTGTCCATCCCTTCACCCTCTGCACAACACTGGTCTCCATTTGTTCTTCTGATTGTCATGTTCCCCAAATTCAAGTTCCTCAACTTAGAAAGATTTTTTTTGAGACAGAGTCTCACGTGTAGCCCAGGCTGGAGTGCAGTGGTGCAATCTCAGCTCACTGCAACCTCCGCCTTCCAGGTTCAAGCGATTCTCCTGCCTCAGCCTCCTGAGTAACTGGGATTACAGACGCCTGCCACCATGCCTGGCTAATGTTTGTGTTTTTAGTAGAGACGGGGTTTCACCATGTTGGTCAGGCTGGTCTTGAACTCCTGACCTCATGATCCACTCGCCTCAGCCTCCCAAAGTGCTGGGATTACAGGCGTGAACCACTGCGCCCAGCCAGCCACCCTTTTTATAAATCCACTTTTCTCAAGAGTAGAGAGGTGATCATTTCCAAACTGCTTATTGTCTTGACCTTTATGGAAATACAGGTAATGCTTCAAAACAGCATTAAGAATCATCAATCATTTAAAAAACAGTCTGTCTTCCATAGTTTTCTCCAAGACTTAATAGAAATACTTTTGTTCTTTGCAGGGCTTTTTATAAAACACTTCCTACTCTTGAGAAGGCTTCCAGATCCCCAAATCAAGGTCATGAATGCTTTTGATCAGAGATTGACATGCCACTAAGCTAATGAAGCTGGGACTACACAGCCCTTGCTTGCAAGGGCCCTTCCAAAGCGCTGGAGGGACACAGCAACTTTTTTGTGGATAATTTTGAATCATTAGAAAAGACCTCCTGTCCCATTTGTTTCCTCTCTTGGTATTTTTTGTTGGATGTTCAACATACTGAATTTTAACATTCTTACATTAAATTCATCATTAATTTCTATATTTATATTTGTAAAGTAATACTTCCCCGAAACATGCTTAGATAGTTTTATATTTCATTTGTTAGTCATTCTGAAATTATTTTGGTCTGGCCCTTTCTACTGACTGCCAATTGTGTATTTTTGTGATATTAACATATACTACTTGTCACCAAACATTTAAAGAAGAAAATGCCTGTGGTTAGGAAAATGCAGTCTTCATATCAGCAGAAGTAATTCCTAATCTGCTCCATCTGTCTGTCTGACCTCATGTGGTGGCAGTGTGGCTGCAGTCAGCCCTCAGGGCATGACCGTGATGGCTGGACCTGTTCGGGCCCATTCCCTGGCTCCTGGGATGGAGAAGTCCCTCTTCAGGGCCTCTGTGTAAAGCCTATGAAACAAGGCATTTCCTGATTTTTGAACCTAGAAACCAATATTAAGAAAACTTTAAGACAGACAAGACAGAGTTTAACCCTTACATATACTTGGTGTTAACTTCATGGTTGCCTTGTGTTTTCATGAAAGTGAAGGGATACTGTCTTTAACTCTCAGTTCTTTCACACACATCATGAGATACAGCCTAATACACAAATTATCAGTTTGAGTGTAACATCCACTACAGCATCCCAGAGAAATCACAATTCTAGTCATAATCATAGATTCTTTTGGAAACCTGATAAATTTCATTTATTACCTGACTTATCAACCTATGATAAAAATATGAAAGCCATTTCTTTTTTCTTAAATAACAATAAAATATGCAAAGTTAGGCATTTGAAAAAAGACAACTAAAAACTGATTAGCCAGCTTATTAAATTTAATACTTCATAGATTAAGTAAAATATCAATGATTTTGGACCAGACATTTATAATTTCAGTGGCTGGTCAAATCTGTCACAAAGGTAATCATTTCTAACTATCTTCTAACACAATCAGCCTTAGTCAACATAGTACTGCACAATTACATAGCATTTTCCCCTGTAAAAAATTGCACTTTACAAGTTCTACTTCTCGATGACAGGTGTATTTCTCCCCTTTTCCATAGTTTCAAATTTCCTTGCAAATCAACTTGGGTTCTACAGAAGAAACATATAAGGGCTGCAAAAAGAGGGCAAGTATGAGAAAGCACCAGGCCAATGGGTATGCAGGGAATTCTACCAAACCTTTAACATTCAGATGCTATTCGTGCCATTTCAGCCCAGAGAGTAGGAAATGCAAGAAAAATATCTAATTATATTTTTATATAGTGAGTATTACAATGATATGCAACCTAATAATGAATGCACAAGAAAAGCATTCTTGCTTGAAAATATGAATGTAAAATCTCACGTAAAATGACAGTGAACAGAATCCATCAGCACATTTAATAATTAATACATTATGATCCAATAGGATTTATGCAAGAATGAGAGTAGAAATTCATGAATATAATCCATCATACATTCATCTCCATAGAAAGCAAAACATATTTGATAAAATGCAGTGTATGTTTGTGTTAAGAACACTGATTAAGCTAAAATTTAAAAGGTATTTTATATATATACATATATATGAGACAGAGAGAGAGAGAGAGAGAGAGAGAGAGAGAGAGAGAGAGAGAGAGAACATATATTCCTAAGATCCAATAACTTAAATTAATAGGAAAATAGAGTTCCTTTTCCTTTTAAAATTGAAAGCAAGGTAATATCCATTGCCTTCCTTACTATTTGTCATTACATTTTATATATTAGTTAACATACTCTTAGGAAAGTAAATAAATAAATATGTAAAACAATTAGAGGCATACAGACTAGAAAGCAATATATGTTGCCAGGAGTGGTGGCTCACACCTGTAATCCCGGGCCTTTGGGAGGCCAAGGGGGGGCAGGTCACTTGAGGTCAGGAGTTCAAGACCAGCCCGGCCAACATGATGAAACACCATCTCCACTAAAAATACAAAAATTAGCAGGGCATGGTGGTGTGTGCCTGTAGTCCCAGCTACTTGGGAGGTTGAGGCTGGAGAATCACTTGAACCCGGGAGGCAGAAGTTCCAGTGAGCTGAAATTGTGCCACTGCACTCCAGCCTGGGCAACAGAGCGAGACTCCATTTTCAAATAAATAAATAAATAAATAAATAAATAAATATTTACATATCCAGAAGACAGAAAGGAATTAATAAACTAGTAGAAATATTTTCCTACATTATCATAAAATACCCAGGCATAAACTTAACAGAAAACAGTCAAATCCTATGAGAGGAAGTTCATAAGTTACTACTGTGCCAAATATAGACTAAAGAAATGTAAAGACACACCATCGGAAGACTGTATGACATACAACAGAAAGATGGTGATTCTCTCCAAGTTTAATTATGAATTTCATGTGACCTCAATAAGAAGATTATTAACTTTTTTTGTTTCCAAAGTTGATGATAAATTTTATTCGTAAGAACAATCAAGCAGGAATGGCCAGGAGAAGTACAGTGACTGGGGCTAGCTTTTCACAGGTTATTAACTATTATAAACACTCTACACTAAACCTATTGTGTATTGGTGCTTGACTGATCAAAGAAACAGGAAAGATGAAAATTCTCTTAGGATTTGTTTATGATGAAGGCAGTTATTTAAATTAGGAGGAAGAAGGTATTTATGATCAGTGAAAGCCATATGAGAAAAAACCAATTTGGATCTATTCTTATATCATATATGAGAATAAATTCTGAAGCCACATTTGGAAAAATTATAACAGCAAAAAAATTATGATAGGGAAACAGATATGACCTAACTGACTCCATCTTGCGTTTAACCTCCAAGCTACCTTTGTTCACCTGGGCATGGGCCAAAATAACTTTGGAAGAAACTTCGTTTATAGTTTAAATGATAATAACCTTTCCCAAAACTAAACTTCCTTTATGAAACTAATAAAAGACCACAAATTTAGGATTGTGAGAGGGGCCTGAATTCTGTTAAGACGTACATGTAGTTAAATGATAACCAGCCACTGTCTGGAGGTCACAAGATTTGTAATTTCAAGTACTGCTGTAAATAACATCTCTATGGTGGAACTTATGATTGGCCCTTTGAAATGTCTTCTCAGACTTTTGCATTTCCAATGCCTGGATGACTCCACTGGGACCAGCCACTCCTCCGGTGCCCACACCCAGAAGCAGACTCAGCCTGACGACCAGTTTCCACACCCTATTGAGAGGTGACAACGTGCTAGCAGCCCTCGCTCTCCGTGACCCTCGGCCTGGGCACCCATTCTGGCCGTGATTGAGGAGCCCTGCAGCCCACCATGGCACTGCGGGAGCCCCTCTCTGGGCTGGCCCAGGCCGGAGCCACCTCCCTCTGCTCCCGGGGAGGTGTGGAGGGAGAGGCATGGGAGGGAACTGTGGCTGCGGGCGGAGGCGCTCACGGGCCAGCGCCAGTTCCTGCTGGCACGGTGCTGGCCTGGCTGCCCAGACACAGAGCGGCCTGCGAGCCCCGCAGGCCCAGGGCAGTGAGGGGCTTAGCACCCAGGCCAGCAGCTACAGAGGGTGCCAGCAGGCGGGCACTGCACTCGAGTTCTGGCCTGGCCTTATGCCTCCCTGCAGGGCAGGGCTCAGGACCTCCAGCCCCTCATGCCCAAGCCCTCCCTCTGCCAGTGGGCTCTACGCAGCCCAAACCCCCTCGATGGGTTGGCCCCCTGCTCCGGGACTCCAGGTCCTATTGGCTGCCCAAGGGCTGAGGAGGGCAGGCACAACTCTGCAGCCCAGGTGAGGCATCCACTAGATGAAGCCAGCTAGGCTCCTGAGTCTGGTGGGGACTTGTGGAACTTTTATGTCTAGCTAAGGGATCATAAATGCACCAATCAGCACTCTGTGTCTAGCTCAGGGATTGTAAATGCACCAATCAGCACTCTGTCAAAACTGACCAATCAGCTCTCTTTAAAATGGACCAATCAGCTTTCTGTAAAATGAACCAATCAGCAGGATGTGGGTAGGGCCAGATAAGGGAATAAAGTCAGGCTGCCCAAGCCAGACTTGGCAACCTAGTGGGGTCCCCTTCCACACTTGTGGAGGCTTTGTTCTTTTGCTTTTTGCAATAAATCTTGTTGCTGCTCACTCTTTGGGTCCATGCTACTTTTATGAGCCGCGAGGGTCTCCGGCTTCATTCTTGAAGTCAGGGAGACCAAGAACCCACCAATTCCAGACACTGATTTCATTCCCAACTAATCAGCAGCATCCATTCCCTAACTCCCACCCCCTAAACTATCTTTAAAAACCCTGGCCTCTAAATTTTGGGAGAGGCTGATCTGAGTAATAATAAAACTTTGGTCTCTTGTTCAGCTGGCTCTGTGTGGATTAAAATTAAACTCCTTCTCTAATGCAATTCCTCTGTCTTGATAAATCGACTGTATGTGGGATGCAGACAAGATGAACCCATTGGGCAGTTACAATTCCAAATGGATCAGGGATCTAAGTAGTAAAAAAGAAAAAACAGCCATATACTAGAATTTGAGAAATGTGAATAAATTCCTTTATAGCTTTGGCTTTGGAAAAACTTTTCTAGCAATGACTCGAAAATCTAGAAGCAATTAAAAACTATACTAACAAATTTGTCTACATGAAAAAATGATTTAAAAAAGCACGGAAAAAAAGTACTGTACAAGAAAAGTAAAAACGGCAAGTAACAATTTGGGGAAAACAGAGTTAATATGTCACAGGAAAAAGACGACTAATTATGCTAATAAAGGATGATTTATAGACACAAGAAAATAAGACCCAAAATCCAATAGGATGAAAAGGTAAAAATGGTGAATAATCAGTTAACAAAGGAAGAAATAAAAATGGCCCATAAGCCAATTAAAAAAGATACCCTCACACCTGTAATCCTAGCACTTTGGGAGGCTGAGGCGAGTGGATTGCCTGAGCTGAGGAGTTCGAGACCAGCATGGGCAACACGATGAAACCCCATCTCTACTAAAATCCAAAAAAAATTAGCTGGGCTTGGCAGTGTGTGCCTGTAATCCCAGTTACTTGGGAGGCTGAGGCAGGAGAACAGCTTGAACCTGGGAGGTGGAGGTTGCAGTGAGCCGAGATTGTGCCATTGCATTCCAGCCTGGGCGAAAAAGTGAGATGCTGTCAAAAAAAGGAAAAAGAATAAAAGACACCCAAATTCACTCCTAATAAGAGAAATGCAAGGTACTGGGCACCAACAGATCACACTGAAGTTTGATAAAGGGAAAGAATTAAGCATTTTCCCTGTCTTTCCTGTATATACTGAATTTCAGGCTAAATAAGTAGTGATGTGCAAGTTTTTTCAATAGACAAGCCACTAACAAATGCAGGAGGAATGATGTAATTAAAATATGCCACTTCACAGCCTCCGATGAATCTGGGAGCACCAGAGGCCGAGGCTGTTACCCACTGAAGAGTCTGTCTTACATCGCCAAGGCAGCAGGACCAGACATTATGCCCTTTCCATTGTAAGGCAAAGAATTATACGGGGATGCCTATGATGTTCTTATCCAAAGAGTTCAACTTGAAGCCAAGCAAAGTTCTAGAATTAACTACTGGTTTACAGAAAATATGGGGGATAGAGAAACACCTTACATGACACCATGAGAATATAGTTAGCCAAACGTAGGATGTGTGAGATTTGATGGGCAAAATGGCCTATTTTCTGCCCAAATGAATAGAAGGAATTTTTATTGATTAAAAGAGACTTGAGGCCGGGTGCGGTGGCTCACGCCTATAATCCCAGCACTTTGGGAGGCCGAGGCAGGCAGATCACCTGAGGTCAGGAGTTCAACACCAGCCTGACCAACATGGTGAAACCCCATCTCTACTAAAAATACAAAAATTAGTCCGGTGTGGTGGTGGGCACCTGTAATCCCAGCTACTTGGGAGGCTGAGGCAGGAGAATCGCTTGAACCTAAGAGGCAGAGGTTGTAGAGAGCCGAGATCGTGCCACTGCACTCTAGCCTGTGCAACAGAGCAAGATTCCGTCTCTAAAAAAATAAGATAAAAAAGAAAAGAGACTTGAGAGAACTATTAGCAGGAGGTCATGTGTAGGTCTTGACTGATACTGCTACAAACAAGCCAACCATAAAAAAGACGACTGCAGAAATGGCACGTGGGCTGAGTGTTCTATGATAGTAAGGAACCCATACTAACTTTGTGTAGTAATGACATTGGATTAACAGAGGCATGTCTGTTAGATGTAGCTAATGGAGCACAGCAGTCCGCTGCAGTAGCCTCCACAGGGCATATGTTCTAATACCCTCAGTGGAGGCCGGAAACCATGGATAGTGCTGAATCTACTGCCGTTGGTTGGAAGGTGTTTCTATTTATATTTTCTGCCTACATATTTAATGCCTTATTCATCTCAACTAAGAAATTGTCATGCACTATGGCTGTAACTTTTGCAGTTTGAGGTGCAAGAGCAATACTATCACAAATTTCTTTTTCATTGTTCACAATTTCATGAATAGAAGATTCTCACTGTAGCTATTAACAACCACAACATATGACTTTTTTCTTTTCTTTTCTTTTTTTTTTTTTTGAGGTGGAGTCTCACTCTGTCGCCCAGGATGGAGTGCAGTGGCCGGATCTCAGCTCACTGCAAGCTCCGCCTCCCGGGTTTACACCATTCTCCTGCCTCAGCCTCCCGAGTAGCTGGGACTACAGGCGCCCCCCACCTTGCCCGGCTAATTTTTTGTATTTTAGTAGAGACGGGGTTTCACCGTGTTAGCCAGGATGGTCTCGATCTCCTGACCTCGTGATCCGCCCATCTCAGCCTCCCAAAGTGCTGGGATTACAGGCTTGAGCCACCGCGCCCGGCCAACTTTTTTCTTTTCTTATTAAGCTGATAACTTTCATTTTTTTCTCTTAAAGGAAGCACTTCATGGCTTCTCTTTGACATATCCAAATTGCCAGCATCACTACTCTTGAACTTTGGGGTCATTGAGTCAAATAAAAATTGTACTTGAACACAAGCACTGTGATACTGGGACATAATAGTACAGTGAGGAATAATACGGTGTGGTCACAGGAGAATAGAAAATCCTAGCATTAGTTTCACATCATGAGCAAAAGGAAACGTGCAATAGCTGCAGATGCTATGAGCTGATAAGACTCTGAAATACCAGGAGGTGGACCAAGCTGGCTAAGACCAACTGGAGTCAACATGGCCCTGAATTTGACGTAGGTTTCCTGTAGGGCCTCATTATCAACTCATTAACCCAGTAAACCACACAGCCACCAACCCCATGACAGTTCCAGGAACACCCATATTTGGTGTAAAAATGGGTGGTACCACAGTTCTGAGAAGTCTCCACCTTTTTCGAGGAATATTCCACCACTTGGTTAAAGAAACTCATAAAGATAAAAGCTGCAAACCCCATGGCGTGACTCTCTCTTGAGTACGCCACATTCCCCTTTCTTGAGTGTGTACTTTTCACCTTGTGATAAATCTCTGTACTTTCACTGTATTCTGACTTGTCTTTGAATTCCTTTGCACAATGGCGTCAAGAGCCTGTACACCAGCAAGGGTGGAGGTCGCACAGGCGTGTGGGGTGTACCGGCCCACTGGTATCAATACTGTGACCATTGATTTGATAACTGAACGGAAGTGACTAATGGGTGGGCAGTGTGTACACCGTGGATACCCTGGAGAAAGGGACGATTCGCATCCTGGATGGGATGGAGCTGGACGGTAAGAGACTTCATCACACTACTCAGTGTGGTGCCCAATGTAAAACTTATGAATTGTTTATTTCTGGAATTTTCCTTTAGCATCTTTGGACCCAGGTTGACTGAAGGTAAGTGAAACTGCAGAAAGTAAAACCTGGATTAGGGGAGACTACCACATTTCTAGGAAAATCCATACAATGTACCATTTCCTTTGACGTATTCTTTAACACATATGAGAGGAGATACATACAGCCAAAACAGAAGAAAGTTGATGCTGAATAACTGGCACATGAGGTTTCATTGCACTCTTTTATCCATGAAAAATAGAACTAAAGGCTATATTTAGCCAATGAAATAGTTGTTTTGATGCTCAAGAAGTTTATCAACATAAAACAATATAGGTAGGCCCCAAACAGCAGTACTTGCCATCTTAGGCCCTGAATTCACACTCTGTCCTGTACTCACATGTTGTAAGACTATGATTCCATTAGTATTCAAGCCCTTTCCAGATCTCAGGCCCCCTATCTGTGAACTGTAGAGAATGTGGACGGGACTCCCACCTCCTAATAGTGCAGTGGTGCTGAAGATGGCACCTAACTATATGCTATGGTCTGAACATCTGTGTCCCCCCAACAAATTCATCTGTGGAAGTCCTAATCCTCAATGGGATGGTATTTGAAGGTGGGGCCTTTGGGAGGTTAATGAGGTCATGACAGTGACCAGATGGGATAAGCGCCCTTATAATAAGAGATATGAAAGAGATGATGTTTATCCCTCCGTGTGAGGACCCAGCCAGGGCGCACAACTGCAGGCCAGGAAGAGGGCCCTCACCAGACACCGGGTCTGCTGACACCCAGATGATGGTACTTACCAGCCTCCAGAACTGTAAGACATGCATATTGGTGGTTTAAGCCACCCAGTCTTTGGGTTTTTGTTCGAACAGCCCCAGATGACTACGACACTATATAAAATGCACAGCAGTATTGCACGCCAGTCATTGCTGAGCTGAGGTTAACTGTAGTGTTTATTGTGCTTCCAAAAAATATAAAAATTACATCCCTTACTCAAAATACCATACTAAAAAGTTCTTTTTTCACTGGGCTCTCTGGAAAGCTCTCCCTCTACGGGTCTCCAGCCCTTGGCTGCTAAAGGGGGTGGTGGGGAGGCTTGGAGAGCATCAGTTACCCCACTGTCACCATGCTTACCCTTGGGGTCCCCTCCTGTTCTCTGCCACTTCCCTCCTCTTTCTGTGCTTTCAACTAGGATACAACAGTTTAAGAGGAGCAGCAGCCTCAGAGAAAAATTACACTGTGCACAGCCTTTTGTCTAGAGAAGAGTGATATTTGTTTTGAATGATAAGTGTTAAGTGGTAGCTTCCCGGTCTGATGCTTTTGACCTACTTTAAGAAATGTTTAGAAGGAAAAAAAGACAAGCATCGATTTAAAAGGTGCAATATGAAGCTGTTTCAAATTCATTTTTGTTTCTGTGCAATAAGAAATAAATTCAGCTTTGGAAATTGGGATCATTTTCTTGTCTGTAGTTGTTAATGTGTCCAAGTATAACAATAATTTTGCTGATGCTATGAACAATGCTATTTTCCCATGCACATGTCACACTAATGTCCCAGGGCTTGGAACTGACTCCGGGGAATCATCAGTTACACATTTACCACTGTTGGGGGTAGAAGGTTCTAGAGATTAAGAGACATTGTAGATTCTACTGAATATTCTGTGGTCTTCTATGGAATCTTATAGAGTCTGCTGCTGGGTAACAAGCCCTTCGCCCACTGTTTAGAAAGTATGCCAGACTCTTCTTTAAATTTCTTCAGAGATTTCTCAACTCAGTGCGGTCTGGCATTCAGTGTTTTTCATTATGAAATAAGGGGCCTTGAATTGAAGCCTACAGGTTGTTTAGCCTCAGCTCCTTGCTTACCAGGTTTCTAGATATTAACCAAGTCACTCAATCTCTTGGGGCTTTATCTTTTTGAAATATAACAGGGTGGTCTACAACAGTATTTCTGAAACACTGGGTCTTTAGAATCAGTTCAGTGGATCATGTCCAGCATTTTAAAATGAAATACAGTAGAATACAAATACAGTAGAACACAGGAGAAATACAGTAGAACATATCCAAAGGCATCATGCAGAGTGCTAGTAAATATTATTTTGTGTTATATTCAGTATGTGTATATAACTGTATGTATCCTTGTTCTGGAATGGAAAATGTATTTTCCAGAGAGACTTGGTGTGAGCCACTGAAAGAGACTACCTAGAGGTGAATTTGCAAACTCAGTGCAGGGAGGATAAATGAGAGACTGGGTGACTGGAATGAAGTGTAAGCACCACAGGGACCTGGAGCCACTGCCCTAGGCAAAGAAGTGTCCCTCCTCTCTGGCAAGAATCGGCCTGTGGTCACCAAATCATCTGGCCTTTCAAAAAGAGGCAGAAATAGGGAATTCTGTATAAAATCTCTTGACTTTTAAATGTTGGCCACTGACTCGTCTTTTAAAAAAACAAGCAAAGTGTGTCCTTGGAATGGATGCTGCATTGTGGGGCCAATAAGTACCAATAGGTACCAATGGAAGAATGGGTGAAGAATGGGTAAAGAAAACCACATACTGTATAATTCACTTTATATAAAATGTCCAGAATAGGCAAGTTTGGAGGAGCAGAAAATAGATCAGTGGTTGCCTGGGACTGGGAGGAAGGCGATAGGGAGTAACTGCTTAATGGGTACAGGGTTTCATTTTGGGGTGATGACAATGTTATAAAATTAGGAAGTGATCATGGCTGAGCAATTCTGTGAATATATTGAACACCACTGAACTGCACACCTTTCTGGCAAGGTATAAAATTGGTGCATTTTATGGTATGTGAAATATGTCTCAATAAAGCAGTCATTTAAAAAAACCTGGAGTAGTATGAAAATGCGGAGTGCTGGTGCTCCCACAGCTGTTTAGGGGGCCACGATGCATGGGTGACACCAGCTCATTTTGTCACTTGCACACCCACACACAGCTGCTCATGTGTGACATGAACAGTGATGCCCTATGGGAGGGGCACGTGGGTTTGCTGGTCCTGTCTGAACTGAGCCCACTCCCTAAGAGAAGAGCAGAGAGAAGCTGGAGTGATGTAGTGAACATCTAGCTTTAAGGAGCAACAGAACAGCTGTCAGCCTCCCTCTGCACAATACGTCTAAATTGCCAGGCATTTCACGGCACCCCCAAAGGAGCAGTGTCTGAACTCAGCTCCGTGTCTCCAGGAGAAGGCACAGCTGTGAAATGCACACACCTCACATCCTAAACGTGGCCACAGCACATCCCCAGAGAAGGTGCTAGGGAGGACACTGGGAAAGGGGTAGGGCTGGTCACACAGCATGGTTTCAATATATCACTTTTGCAAACTGTGCTAGGGCCTCTCCCAGGGTCTTGGAATCAGCTGTGTGAATGAGGGCCAGGGAGTTTCAGCTTTCATCTTCACAGTCAGCTACTTCTGGCTCACTGCTGAAGATCCATCCTTCAGTGATAACAAAAAATAAATAATTTTAAAGAAAAATTGGAATTCTGATTGAAATATTTACATACCAAATTAGTGATGGGAGGTCAGACATCTCTGCAATATCAAATCTTTCCTGTCAAGAATATATGCCTATCTTAAAGGACTTGTTTCATATTCTTCAACAGAATTTTAGTAATTTTCTCTCTATATATCATGAGTCTTAGAACATATGTTTGCTTTTGCCTTCCTTTTTTTGTCTAATATAAAGAGGTGTTTTTCATTTACATTTTTATACAGATGTTTGTAATGCAAATAAAATCTGTTAAACCTTATGTATTAATTTTGAATCAAGCTCACTTCAGAACATATATTCATTTTAATAATTTTAGTAGCATGCATTATTTTTTCAAGATATCTAATCATATCGTCTATGAACAATAATAACAACTTTTACAATGTTTGTGCTGCTTATTTTTGTTTCCTTCATATATCACTGAAGCAGAGACAGCGTCCCTGATGCCTGCCATGTGTTTTACATTTAATATTTCTTCCTTTAATACATATTTAGTGTTTTTATTGAAATAAGTCACTGAATCATATTCTTAAAATTTCAATGTGTTTATTTAACAAATTACTTTGAAAGCTATTCTAATGTTGCATTATTGTCATCTTTCTGGAATTACAGTATGCCAGTTTTGCAATAAATGCTGAATTAAGCAGACAATACATTAATCTTTGTAGATTTAGTAGTATACTAAATTGTGGTATGCCATGTATTTCACATTGTAGCACAAAAGTTATTTTAAAACCCTCTATATCAGGTGATAGGAGAAGTTAACATTGGAATAAAACACATTATTTCAACTTATAATTTTAATTAGAATAATAAACATTGGTTTCTTAAAAGTTTGGTAGAATTTATCTCTAATACTATATATAAGACTAGGACCTTGAAATAATATATGCATGCAGAGTATCATATATTATATATACACAGAAAAGCACTTTTTATTGAAGTACACTTATATATACACAGAAAAGAACAGGAATCAAAAGTACTCAGCTTGATTTATTTACAAAGTGTGATATGTCCACATACCCAGCACTCGTAAGGAGCAGAACACTACAGACCCCACAAGCCCCTTAGACCCCATCCACCTTAATTACCTCCTCCCAAGAGAAACCAAAATCTTACTCTCAGCCACATGACTGCCCTGATAAGACAGGAGCCCTCCAGCCTGCTCCTTCCTCTGAATCACAGTCCTGTGCCACAGATAACCAACAGCCTGACTAACCAGTCCTTCCATTTTCAAATACATTGTTCTAAGGTTCTTACATTATTTCTTTTGTGGTTTTTAAATGAGTGTCATTTCTGTGTTCTTTCATATTTTAGACATTTCTGTTTTACTTTTCTCTATGAAATCTGCTGGGGCTGGGCTTTTATTTAGCTTCCTTCCAAACCCAGAGTTCTGGTTATTTATTGGTTTTGCTCTTTGTTTCCATTTTATTCAGTTCCTGGCACATTTCTAAATGCTGCAGAAACAACACGGACATAGCAAGGTCCCTGCTCTCCTGGGCTTATCCTCAGGGACAAGATTGCACACAGGCATATGCTGATAAGCTTAGAGTGCAGGCAGGGGATGATGGGGGTGGGAGTGAGGAGCGGGCTCAGAGGGGAGGTGATCCGAAAATTCCCTATAGGACTCAGAAGGCGATGAGGACCTCTCCAGAAAACCCTCGAAGGCTGTGAGCAACGGGCTGGGTGTGTTTCAGGAAGAACAAGGAAGACAACTGAGCGAGGGAAACAGGTGAGTTAGGAGAACTGGTTCTGGAAGCAGCAACTGGTCAAGAAGCATGGCAGACAATGGGCATGTTCACCAAGAGTCCAAGAGTCAGGGAAATGAAAATAAAAACAACCGAGGTTCACTTTTCTCATGAGATGGGCAATTTTTAACACATGTATGGAAACATCCAGTGTAGACAAAATGGTGAAAAAGAAGTCTCTGTACACCATTTTTGGCTCTAGTATTGAATGCAAAATCATGGTGAGAGGTGAAACCCACAGGGCTTCTATGTCCCTGAGGACTTGGAGAACTTTTCTGTCTAGCTAAAGGATTGTAAATGCACCAATCAGGGCTCTGGGTCTAGCTAAAGGTTTGTAAATGCACCAATCAGCACTCTGTAAAAACGGACCAATCAGCTGTCTGTAAAATGGATCTATCAGCAGGTTGTGGGTGGGGCCAAATAAGGGAATAAAAGCAGGCCCCCGGAGCCAGTAGCAGCAAGTCCTTGGAGTACCGTTCCACATGTGGGAAGGTTTGTTCTTTCTCCTGGCAATAAATCTCGCTATTGCTCACTCTGGGTCGGCAGTACCTTTAAAAGCTGTAACACTCCTGGTGAGGGTCCACGGCTTCATTCTTGAAGTCAGCGAGGGCATGAACCCACCTGAAGGAACCAATTCTGGACGCAGTGGCATGGAATGCAGTACTATCAAACTATTCAATGTTTGTAAACTTTAATTTGTGAAATTTGCTTGACAGAAATACAGTGCCAGCAAAAAAGAAAAACAAAAATTAATGAAAACAACACACAGGTGGGTTGCTGTGCTAGTTTTGACAGCTTGAAGGAAGGCAAGAATTCTCCATCCTATGGGAGAGGACACCTCCATTAATAAGGAAGCAGCACTGCACTAAGGGGAAAGGCGCCCACCACACTTCATGAACTGCGGGACCCCGAGTGGTGAGGAGGGAGTGAGTTCATCTTAGCAAAAACAATCTTGTGTGTTCAAGTGTGAGAGTAGATATGTTTGTATAAGTCTGCATGAGCAAACAGATGTACAGGAAGGAGGAGAGACCCCTTTTAGGGTCTGCCAAATGCGCAAAGCATGGAAATAAAAATCTTGAGTCCCTCTGCGGGAAATCCGAGGCACCTAGCTACCTATCCCTGAGAAGTAAATAAGCAACCTGATAGCCAGAAGGAACCTAGACCCCCACCAAATGGGTGGGCTGGAAGGCAGACCTCAGGGACAGGAGCTGAGGGCTGTACTTCAACTTTGCTCTTTGTTCTCAATTTCTTCTTGAGGGGCCTGGAGGTAGTCATGTCTTCAGGCCAGATCTTAACATTCCTTTCTGTCAACCCCAGATATTTTAGACAAAGTTTCACTTCCATAGCCAGTCGCAAATCAGTGTCTCTGAATCCACCTCTGACCTGTAAGCCTCTGGTTCAAGATATCCTCCTGCCTGTTTAGGCCAAACCAGCATATCATTTCCATGTATTATGTACTGACTTGCAGTTTTGCCTGTTGATTCTACTTTCCTGAAATTTACCCTTGCCTTTAAAAACTCCTGCTCACAGTCTATTGAGGAGGTCAGGTCTTCAGTGTGAGCTCCCTGGTTCTCCTTGGGTGATGCCCTGCAAATAAACCCCCTCCTTTCTCCTGCTCAAAACTTCGATGTTTGTGTTTGGCCTCACTGCACCTGTGAAGCAGACCCCAGTTTGGATCAGTCACACCAACCAGGGCTCAACCTCCAGCAGGGATACAGGTGGCATGAAGAGGAGTGGAAAGTTTTTACTCTGCATTTAGACTTTGTTTGAATGGCTGGGGTATGCAACTTACCACAAAAAAGTCAGCCTTGAAATCTTGTTGTTTTTTTGTTGTTGTTGGACAAAAAATATTAACAACTGTGATGTATTTGAGGTACTTCTGGTTATAATACTGTTATAATATTTAAATTTATCCAAAGATTAGCATTTAGGTAAACTCAATCTTCAAGAAGGCAGCTGTGGCTTCAGAGACGTGGCCTTCAGAGTAATGACAACAGTAATACTGCAGTCCAATTCCATTCAAAGGACCACCATTACGAGAGAGAGGGGCTCCTGTAAGTCAGCCAACAACATTCACCTTTCCCTCCCTCTCAAAATCCAGAAACAACCAACTATAAATAAATGAACAAAAATGCAAGTTCCACTCTTGGATGATAATGAAAAGTTACACTTGCTAGCAGGAAATGAGAGGGAAAAACTTCTGAAAATTGAACCAAAAGGAAATGTGTATCAGTCTGAGGTATTTAATTTTACTTGCAAGGAAGTGTGTGTGTGCGCACGCGCACGCGCACGCAACTCTGAAACTGCAAAGACCATCTAATGACCAGTGTTGAAATTTTCACTCTGATCAAGGTTACTATGCTAATTATATTTTTTATAGTTTCCTTTTTCTTTTTTAAAAAATATTTTGGGCCGGGCGCGGTGGCTCGCGCCTGTAATCCCAGCACTTTGGGAGGGCCGAGATGGGCGGATCACAAGGTCAGGAGATCGAGACCATGGTGAAACCCCGTCTCTACTAAAAATACAAAAAACTAGCCGGGCGAGGTGGTGGCGCCTGTAGTCCCAGCTACTCGGGAGGCTGAGGCAGGAGAATGGCGGGAACCCGGGAGGCGGAGCTTGCAGTGAGCCGAGATCGCGCCACTGCACTCCAGCCTGGGTGACAGAGCAAGACTCCGTCTCAAAAAAAAAAAAAAAAAAAATTTTGTCAGGTTTATTGAGATACAATTTACATTAGTATAATCATCCTTTTCAGGTATACAATTAGATTTTTTAAAAAAATTTTATTTTACTGCAGTAAGAACACTTAATATGAGCACATGAGATCTGCCTCTTAGCAGATTGTTAAATGTGTAATACAGTAGTGTTACCGACAGGCACAATGCCGTTTCCCAGTTTCATTTTGCCTCTATGGAGGTAGAGGATGACATGGTTTGGGTGATGATACCCTAGAGATGAATTTTTCTTTCCTTTTGGAAAACTCCTGAATTGTCACCTGTGCCACTTGAGGTGCACAGCTGTCCATGCATGTAGTGATGTGTGCTCACCTTGATGCTCAGGGACTCCCCAGCAGCAGGAACACAAGAGTCTACTGTGTGGGACCGAGCCTGCCAAGGCTCCCTTTCTCACCAGGAGAGCAGCATTTTGGAAAGACATAGTCCTCTAAGACATCACACATCACATCTAAACCTTGTTGAGACAGAGGGCAGGAAACAATTGGCTTTTGAGGTTCACAAACACATGCTGAAGGGGAAGTATTTTGGGGAAAGGTGGAGAGAGAAGACTTAAGGGTGTTGGAAGAATCAAGCAATGATGCATGCAGAGGATGGGGCACACCAGAGCCAGAGAGGAAGAGAATGTGCCAGCGACGGGACAGAGACACCAACCAATGGGCCCAGGGCCTGATGCCGGCTGCACCCACTCCTACATGCCCAGGGCCACAGGAGCCCGAGCTCATCTAGAAGACTGGGCAGATGAGGCTCTCGTCATTGCAATGGCAGCCTCTGCTGTAGTAACCTGCAGCCATTTCCATCTAGCTAGCTCACATTAGAAATTGCCTCTGGAAAATAAGCCTGGATTTTTCTCCTGTTGGTTATTTTTTTGTCAGGCATATGGAGAAAGTGAGCCCTGCTCAGTTCACAGAGCCTTTCCTAAGAGGGACACGTTATTGCTGCCCAATCTCTGATTCGAAGGTGCCACCAGGCATTGATTGCCTCTCAGCCGGATAATGAGATGGAGCTTGCATCTCCTCAAATTTCGAGGCAGCTGTGGATACCTCTCCAGACTTGACGAGCTTGTGAATGGGGATGCAATTTCAGGGAAAGATGATTGCATTCCCAGTAACCAAGGCTGTATTAAATTAGGCCATTTCGACTGTTTCAATCAGGGTGAGAATTGGCTAGACAAATGCACGTCACCAGTCAAAAAGTACTATTATTAAATGGCCTTGCATTTCCTCCCCCTGACGTGTAATGAAGATAAACAGCGTCAAGGCCAATACAATTTACGAGGATGGAGCGATGTCATCGTACATGTCAGCAGCTTTGAAGAACAGGAGAGACACTTCTCCTACAAGCCGCCTTTTGGTGGCCACACTTGTCACGATCTGCGGGTGCTTTCGGTGAAGATGCAGCCTGGATGTGCGCGCACTGTGTGTGCCCCAGTGTCCGGCGTGTGCCACACAGCTGACCAATACAGGGAGGGGGGGCTGAGACAGGTGGGGACTCAGAGGAGAGGAGAGAACCCAGGGTGGGAGGGCCTGAGCATAGTTCCTGCACTGTCCCAGGAGTTCACGACAAAAGTAGATGGTCAAATCTTTCAGCTACATCAATAAGGTCCCACGAGAGACCCCAAAGCCCTGACCTGGAAGCTTTGTTTGAAGATGTGGAGTCAGGAGAACCCTCCAATGGAAAGCTGAAGATCTCCCTGAGTGGGAGTCACTGCACAGATGCTTTGATAAATACACTCTGTCCTTTACAGTCCCTCGTGAAGCCCAGGCAGAGCAAGCAATGGCACTGCTTAGGCCACTGGCCAGAAAACACGGCGACGGCAACTGCCAGGTCAGAGTCAGGAAGACTGGACCAGGTGTCTAGGCAGACGTGAGGCTGCAGACTCCAAGGAGGCAGCTCGTCCTAGAGAGGGCAGGGCTGGTACAGTGGATTAATCCTGGCCAAGCCACTTTAGATATAGGGCAGGAAACGTGTCCGTATCTAATCACAGGTCCTCCTCTGCCTAGTGTGAATCTCTTCATTGAAAGCCCAGACCCACTGCTGTGTTAAAAGATTGTTTATCTCAAGAAAGAAATGTGCCCAAGAAGATGGTCAGTGAACAACGATAGAGAGGGATGTAGGGAAAATGGAACAGGTAGCCTTTGGATGGATGTAGGTCTGAAGGTGGTATTTCTACAAATGCAAGAGACAAAACGCCAAATGCTAGCAGGGACTTAGTCCAAATATCTTCCAAGCCTCCTTCCTGTGAAATGCAAGTAGAAAGGAAATGCCTCCTTTCTCTCCATCACCCCTCCGGCCCTGCACTGTACATCTGTAGGAGTGTGGGCAGTTCTTGCAGCTTTGCAGTCACTCCCAGTCCAGCTGCATGCCACCACTGTGGTCTCTAATGAACGCTACAACTCCCCACCCTCCACTCACACCCACTGTGTTGGTGTCAAGCTGCTGGAGAAGGAGAGGCCTATGGCTACCCTCCTCCAGCTCCTTCCACCTCCATGCCCTTGCTGTTTCAGGTCCTTCTGAGGTCGGCTGGTGGGTGGGGCTCGGGAAAGTGGGGAGCTCCTCTGGGACTGGTAGGATGGCCACTGTGCCTGTGCCTTGGGGCTGGCTCCTTGACCTCTGGGCAGCACTGCAGGTGCCTGTGGTATGGAGGGCCCTTCTTCCTGCTGCTGCAGGTGGCAGCCCCTCTGAGGACTTTGGGCTCCTCCTGGCACAGGCAGCAAGCCTCCTAGGGAGGGGCCCTGATCAAGAATTAAGGAGCAGGCTCTCTTCTAGGCCCACAAGTATCTCAGACCCAGGAGACGGTGGGTCCCATCACCCAGTACAGCCAGCCTATCTCCCCTGCTGTGAGCCCAGCAGTCCCCAACTCCAGGGCAGCCCCCAACTCCAGGGCAGCCCCCAAACTCACTCCAGGGCAGCCCCAAACTCACTCCAGGGCAGCCCCAACTCCAGGGCAGCCCCAAACTCACTCCAGGGCAGCCCCAAACTCACTCCAGGGCAGCCCCAAACTCACTCCAGGGCAGCCCCCAAACTCACTCCAGGGCAGCCCCAAACTCCAGGGCAGCCCCCAAACTCACTCCAGGGCAGCCCTGTCACTGTTTTCAGTGGGAAGATATCCTCCTTCCTTTGTCCGTGGGAGGGGAGGGAATGCTTCACCTCTGCATTCTTGACCCACCGGTGGACTCTTGCCCTCTTCCTGTATAATGTGCAGCAGGAGATGAACGACATGCATCACAGTCCCTCTGCGAGTTCTTCCGGGGGGTCCAGTGCCTTTATTTGGGGTGTGAAGGTTCTCACGGGGCCCCTAAGGATGCCAGGGGACTCACACTTCACGTCCTGCACACCATGCTGGTCACTCAGCGACTCTCGGGAATTAGCAGTTGACTCAATGTTTTCAGACATTCTCTCATCTGTGGGTGTCATGACCAACTATTGTCCGACAGTTCTTGAGACCTACAGAAGATGGCAGCTGTCATGGCAAGGGGTAAGACTTGAGGCCTGGGTTTCTACCTGTCCAGGGCAGTAGACATGACAGCCCAGGCCCAAGCAGGCAGGGAGGTGACCACTGGGAGGCCCAATAGCAGTTACTGGCACCTGGTCATAGTGAGTCAGAAAACAGAGTCACTTGCAGGACCAGAAACAGTGCAGGACCATAGTCACCCAGTTCAGAGCAGGTCTCAATCACAGAAAGCTAAGGGTGGGCCCCAGATGTCAGAACACACTGGGGTAAGATGGCTGTGGACTCTCAACCACAGGCTTCTCCAATCCGTGTCCAGTGGCCAGGCTTATCCTCGAGTCTGGACACAGGCACAATGGGACAGTGACCGGAGCCCCAGGGGTCCCAGAATTAGAGGCAAAGCACCTTCAGAAAGTGTTTACACACACCACACACACAAGCCACCCATGGCATACACATATCATGCACATATATACAAATGCACACACACATAGCACACATACACACCACACACAAACTCACAAACCACACAGGACATACACACACCATGCACATATACACAAATGCACACACACAGCACACATTACAACACCACACGAAACTCTACAAACCACACACAAGAAAACCATACACACAGCCATGCGACATAACACAAATGCAGCACACACAAGCCACACATACATAAAACGAGGAGAACTCACAACCACACCACGAGCATACACACACCAGTGCCCACAGTTTATACACAAAATGCACCACAACAACAGCACACATATCACACCACCGACACGATACCAGCCAAAACCTCACAAAAAATCAGACGTGGCATACGATACCATGCACACATTACACAAATTGCACGATGCACACACGCACACACACCCCATGCAAACTCACAGACCACACACGGCACACACACACCATGCACATATACGCAAATGTGCAGGTGCACAGCACACATACACACCAGTAGATTAAAGGGAGGAAGGTGTAAGGTTTTGCAGCAGTCAGAGCTGACTTAGTCTTGGGGCTGTTTATCAGCCCCCCCTGCTGCTAGCCCACAGGACGGTGCCAGGCAGGAGTGTCAGCAGTGTATCACCTTCTAAGACCCACAAAGTCAAGATTCTGTTAAGGGAAAATTACTTCAATGAAAAGAATATTCTCTTTAGACAGTTTCAGGCCTCAGGAAGAACATTATTAAAATGATAATGGAAAATGTTTACTGAGCTATCTTAAGATGCCTATGTTTATTGAAGTCAAAGAGAATGCACATAGAGCCAACTGCCCAAAGGGAGAGAAAAAGAGATGAATAATGACCGTGTAACATTCCAGGCATTGTGGTTCATACGAGATTTGGTACAGAACTGAATGAACTCATTATTGCTTCCTGCGGGGGGTTACTGCTTGCAATTTTCTACTTTGTCAATATACGTACGTGTTGACACTAAAGCTTTGCAAGGGGCAGAAATGAGCGCTTTTCCAAATGTGGACAGGGATGACTTGCTAAGGACTGAAATGCATGAATGGAATACCCATCATAATACAGCAGCTGCTTTGTTTCTGTGGCCTGTTTGTTCCAGGTAACTAAAAAACAAAATGTGATGTGTGGGCTTCACCTTTCTGAATCCTCCCAGCATGAAAGACATGGCATTACATCAGCAGCAGCTGGGCGTCAGGGTGGTGATGCATGACTGAGTCATGAGGGGCCATGGGCTCTGGGACCATATCATTCACTCTGCTGGAGAGAGACTCACACCCATGGCACCAGGGTGGTCAGTGACCTTTCTACCATGTTTTTTCTTTTAGAAGCAACGTTATTAAAAATCCGTTACTCAACTTTCCTGCATGTAGACCTCTACTATCAAATCTCCCAGGATAGCCTTGTAAATGCTTAGATAAGGCATGGGCTTATGATGCTGCATGGCTTTTCTCCCATTTCTGTGCAGGCAGAGGGACAGACTACGGAATCCATTCAGGTCCATGTTGGACCACATGCTTCATTTTTCTGAAGTGTTCAAGGAAATGGTGTCTAATTCTTGTGAAAATATTAAAGGCACACCAAAAAGCATATCTTAAAGACAGGCACACCCTGGAGTCACATAAACAAAGGTACTACCCCAAATTGACCTTGTGCAAGACCTTGTGCTGGATTTCCTTCCTTTTTAAGACTGAATAGTATTCCTATGTCTGTGTGTACACAGACATTTCTTCATTCATTCATATGTGTATGAATGCTTAGGGTGATTTTGCTTATTGTGAATAATGCTGCAATCAACATGGAATTGCAGGTATCTTTTCAGCACACTGATTGCACTGCCTTGGATATAAAGTGGACTCTTGCACGACATGGGTTTGAACTGCACAAGTGCACTTACACATGGATTTTAGTCTGTTTCAGTTATCCCTGAGACAGCCAGACTAACCCTTCCTCTTCCTCCTCCCCCTCAGCCTACTCAATGGGAAGACAATGAGGATGAAGACCTCTGATGATCTACTTACTTCCACTTTCTGATTTTCTTAACAACATTTTATTTTCTCTAGCTTATGTTATGGTAAGAATACAGTATATAATGCATATAACAAATGAAATGTGTTAATCGACTGTTTTTGTTATAGGTAGGGCTCTCAGTCAACAGTAGGCTATTAGTAGTTAAGTTTCTGGGGAGTCAAGAGCTATACATGGATTCTCTACTGTGAGGGTATTGGCCCCCGCAATCCCCATGTTGTTCAAGCGTCAACTCTATATTGGGATTGCCGGATCATATGACGGTTCTATTTTTAGTATTTTGAGGAACCACCATACTGTTTTCCATCACAGCTGTATCAATTTACAATCCCACCAACAGCACCCAGTGGTTCCCTTTTCTTCACATCCTCACCAACACTTGTTATCTTTTGCCTTTTGGATAACAGTCATTCTAACAGGTGTGAGGTGATATCTCATGGAGGTTTAGATTTGCATTTCCTTGACAATTAGTGATGTCGACTGTTTTTCATATGCCTGTTGGTCATTTGGATGTCTGCTTTTGAGAAATGTTTAGGTCCTGCGCTCTTTTGTTCAACTTAAAAATTTTCTTTCAATTTGACATTATTTTAGGCTCTAAGAAAAGTTATAAGAATAGTACAAAGGTCTCTCAGATAACAAGCAGATCACCAAATATTATTACAACATTTCACTACATTTGCATTACCCCTTTCTCTCTCAATCTCTCTCCACCAAATACACTTATATTTTCCCCATCAATCAAGTTGCAGCCACGCGCCCCTTGGCCCATTTTTAATTGTTTTGTTGTTGAGTTCCTCTCATGTTTTGGATATCAACTTCTTATCGGGTGTGTAGTTTGCAGATATTTTCCCCCAATCCATAGATTGTCTTTGACTCTGTTGATTGTTTCCTTTGCTGTGCAGGTTTTTAGTTTGATATAATCCCAGTTGTTTATAGTTGCTTTTGTTGCCTGTGCTTTTGAGTTCATATCTAAAAATTATCACACAGATTAATGTCACGGAGCTTTCCTCATATGTTTTCTTCCAGAAATTTGTAGTTTCAGTTCTTACCTTTAAGATTTTAATCCATTTTGAGTTAATTTTTGTATATGGTGTGAGATAAGAGTCCAATTTCTTTCTTTTGCATATGTTTATACAGTTTTCCCACCATCATTTATTGAAGAGACTGTCCTTTCCCCATTTCATGTTCTTGTCATCTTTGTAAAAAATTAATTGAACACAAATGCATAAATTTATTTCTGGGTTCTCTATTCTGTACCATTGGTTTATGTTTCTGTTTTTGTGTCAGTAGTATGCTATTTTTTGAACTGTAACTTTATCATATAACTTGAAATCAAGAAGTGTGATGCCTCCAACTTTGTTTTTCTTCACCAGAATTGTTCTGGATATTTGGGATCTTTTGTGGTTCCACATAAGTTTTAGGATTTTTTTTTTTCTATTTCTGAGAAACATGTCATGAAAATTTTGGTTGGGATTACACTGAATCACTTTGGGTGATCACTTCAGGTAGTATGAACGTTTTGACAATATTAATGCTTCCAATCCATGAACATGGGGTATTTTTTCATTTATTTTTGTCTTCTTTAATTCTTTCATGAATATTTTACAGTTTTCAGCTTGGTTAAATTTATTCCTAATATTTTGATGCTATTTTAAATGAGATTATTTTCTTAATATCTTTTCAGATAGTCCATTGTTAATGTATAAAAAGGCAACTGATTTTTGCATGTTGATTTTCTGTCTCACGACTGTACTGAATTTGTTTATTAGTTCTACCAATTTTGGATAGTAGGGTTTTCTATCTATAAGATCATGTCATTTGCAACCTGAGACATTTTTAGTTCTTTTTTTCATAAGATTTGCATGACCCTCCCTCCTTTTTTTTTCTTGCCTTATTGCTCTGGCTAGGACTTCCTATGTTGAACTGAAGTGGCAAGAGTGGACATCCTTGTCTTGTTTCTGATATTACAGGAAAAGGCTTCGGCCTTTCACCATTGAATGTAATAACTGTGGGCTAGTGATATATGGTCTTTATTATTTTGAGGTACATTTTTCTATACCTAATTTTTGAGTCTTTCATGAAAATATGTTGAGTTTTGGCAAATGCTTTTCTGTATCTGTTGAGATGATCATAAGGTTTTTGTCCTTTGTTCTGTTAATGTGATGTATCACGTGGATTGATTTGCATGTACTGAACCATGCTTGCAGCCCTGGGATAAGTCCCACTTACTCATGGTGTGCAATCTCTTTAAGGTGCTGTGAAATTCATTTGGCTAGTCTTTTGTTGAGGATTTTTCATCTGTGTTCGTCGGGGATGTTGGCCTGTCAGTTTTTCTTTGTATTTTCATATTTTGAAGCAACATATGTGGTAGATTAAACATGAAAGAATGACAGCAGGAGAGGAAGTTGCAAAAGACATAGTTTTTTCATGTGTTTGGGGGGTGTCAGGCCTATGAAACTCTACCCCACAAGTGTGTGTCTGCCAGAAACAACTCTGCTCTTGGGGAGCGGGCAGTTTCTCTGGAATCTCCATTTATAAACTGAACATGAATCCAGGCTTTCTCCAGTGCAAAATGACTGATAGCAGGGTGAATTTACAAAATCATGTTTCATATATTTTGAATATTTTAAAAGACTGACATACGTACACTTATAGAAAAAGTACATAAACTTACCAGCACTTCCATAGACCTTAAGAAGTGCACCTCATTTTCTACTGAGAGACTGTGGCAAGCATTTGAGAACACAAAATTATTTCTAATTGAACTTTACACAAATTGAATTGATGACTGCTGTACGATTCACTATGTAGGGGTTTTAATATTCTTAGAGTCAGCCTTCATCGTCATTAACCATGCCAACACCCTAGTACATGTGGATCACTTTTTCTGTACTACTCACATAAACAGACTCATTCTTTTGGAATTGTAGCCAACATAGCAATTAAATATTTCTCATTTTGTTTTTCACTATTTTAACCAGATTGTCTGACTCACCTTGGGCAACATGGAGGAATCTCAAAATAATGAAACTCTTTTCTGACTTAACTACCATCACAAAATGTAAACATTTTTTACATCTTCCTGTTTTCATGTCATTTATCATCTTAACTTCAAAATGGAGATTTTTATTAAAGATTAGATTTCGTTTTTACAACCTTTATAGAATGGCTTGTCCAAAATAGGGTCAGATGATAAGGAAATCTTCTGCAGAGCTGCGTTCTTGCTGACTGAATTCTCCAGGCTTCACTAGCCTTCCTGAGAGAGGTCATGCTAGAGAGGTGCCTGGATGTGGGAGGAGGTGGCTTGGCTGGAGCATGAGGAAGTGTGGGGAGCTGAAACATTCCAGTGCGGGTATGCACAGGCAGAGCTCTGTTGGAAAGGCTACAGCTCCCAGAACACTCCTTTCCTTCACTTATTGGTGCAGGGAGGCACCTATTTCAGAAGAAAAGCAGGGCAAGGATGAGGAATTAGCAGGAAAAGAAAGGAAGTCAGACCAGGTATCTGTCACAAACACATTTTGGACAGGGCACCCACTCTACTCCCCTCTTGGAGATCCCAACACACTATTACACTGGAGGCTCTTAAAAGACTGATAGTAAAGAAATGTACTAAATTTATTATGCAGCCGTTTCCTGAGTCTGTCTGAAAGAACTGTGAAAGACACAATTTGGGAAATCCCTGACCTAGACCATACAATAATGTGGCTACTTTTAAATACTTTTTACCTGTTTTTTTTTAAATAACTTTGCAACTTATTTTCTGTGTGTGTGCGCGCGCACATGCACACATGTACAGGCACGGCACTCCCATGTGAAATACTTTCTGTAGTTATGTATTTTCTGCTTTTTGTGTAGTTTTGTAGGTTCTTTGATGCAATCCTTTCAACCAACAAACATACATTTTCTGAATATCTTCCTTGTGGAATCTATGACATAGGGCATACCAGAAATCCCTACCTTTTCTTTGTAATACTTTCCCTGGCAGGGATTACATAATGTGCATTCATCAAAACTTGCCAAACTGATTTGAATCAAGGTTCTTTAAAACATAGAATATAGTATCATCACATCCCAGTGCCATGTAAGTATGCTCATACTCTGTTTTTCAGGCATAATTATGTGAATAATTATGTCATGAGTGGTATTCACATGAAATGAGTTACATTTACACATGATTCCTCCTTGTGTTCTTCCATGCCATGTCTTCTACTTCCTGGGAAATGGTGCCGTCCAGATCCAGATCCAGTCATGTGAATTCCAGATCTCATTTGTGCCCTCCATGTCCATTGGGAAAGGGGATGGACAATCATTTCAGTGTGTCTAAAACCAAGCTTGTTCTCTTTTATAATAAAATCATCTTTCTTTCACTATCCCTTGGGTAAACATATTACAATTTTCTCAGACATGCAGGTAAAAAATATCAGTTGTCGCCCATTTGTCCTTTTGTTTTTTAAATGTGTTTGGTGTTTTATTAAATACATGGCACCTTAATAACAAATGGAAGCTCCCCTCTCCTTCTCTGTTACCAAAGACCTAGCTTTGTTGTTTTTTAATGTTTATTTATTTATTTACTTTATTATACTTTAAGTTCTGGGATACATGTGCAGAATGTGCAGGTTTGTTACATAGGTATACACGTGCCATGGTGGTTTGCTGCACCCATCAACCCATCATCTACATTAGGTATTTCTCCTAATGCTGCCTTTCTCCCAGCCTCTCACCCCCCGACAGGCCCTGGTGTGTGATGTTCCCCTCCCTGTGTCCATGTGTTCTCATTGTTCAACTCCCAATTATGAGAACATGTAGTGTTTTTTTTTTTTTCTGTTTTTGTGTTAGTTTGCTGAGACTGATGGCTTCATCCATGTCTCTGCAGAGGACATGAACTCATCCTTCTTTATGGCTGCATAGTATTCCATGGTGTGTATGTGCCACATTTTCTTTATCCAGTCATTTTATCTCATCATCACCATGTGTAGGTCTGTGTCGAATCTGTCCCCATCTGCTCAGCCCTGTCATCTCTGGCCTAGTTCAGACCCCCCCCAACTCTACCCTGGACAACAGCAGTCTTCTAATTTCTCACTATAATTATGGCATCTCCCCACTTGGACACTTCAGGTTTATTCCCCTTAAAAAAATCCTGATTATACAATTTTTCTGAGTAAAACCCTCAGTGACTCCCCATTTCCCATAGCATAAAGGTCCCCCTGCTAAGTGAGGCCACCAGGCCTGTGAGTACATCTGCCTATATGCCCAGTCTCAGCCATGCTTGACTCCTTTCCCTGGGGTGCTGCAGGTTAGTCGGATGCTTCTGGGACATGCCCGTCTCTTTTGACTCTGATTTTGACTATAATTATGTCTCTGGTTGGAATGGGAACCTTCTTCCCAAGCCTTGCCTTACTCCTCCACACAGAATTCATTGCTGCGTCCTCTGTGCTACTGGAACATTGTGTGCACATTGGGATTGTTGCCCTTGTCTCCCAGATGTTACTGTTTTGCAGGTGCGTCTTCCCACGTAGGCTTTGTGTGGGGTTCATCCCTAGCCCCTCAATGCCTAGTACTGCCCCTGGTGCACGGGAGGAGCATCAGAGAGGGTGGGAAAGCTAACTCTGTGGGGGGGAGTAAGGCACAATGTGTGTGAGTCAGTGGGGGCGTGAGTATATGTGTATGAATGTGTGTGGGGGGTGTGTGTATTCTCACAGAATGCCATATTTCTAGCTTCCTCTGTGCCTTTTTAAACTGAGCCTCAATGGAGGGCCACTGATTCCCTTGGATTCAGAAAGTCTTTCTGTCTCTGAAAGAGTCATCCATCCTTGTAGTACCTGAGCACATCTGTCCAATGAGATCAACAAGAATCCCCAAATTGTATTTATATAAATGACAATACCATTCCAAAAATAAAATTAAGACAACAATTCCCGTTACAATAGCCTCAAAAAGAATAAAATACATAAGATAAATTAAATAAAATAAGTAAAATTTTGTACTCTGGAAACTACAGAATATTTTTAAAGAAATTAAGGACCTAAATAAATGAAAAGGTATACTCTGTTCATTAACCAGAAGATTTAATACTGTTAAGCTGGCAATACTACTCAAAGTAGTCTATAGATACAATGCAATTTCTATGAAAAGCTTAGCTGACTCTTGTGTAGAAATGGACAAGATTATTCTAAAATTCATATGAAAATGCAAGAGACCCAGAATAGCTAAAACAATCTTGAAAAAGAAGAATGAAGTTGAAGAATTCACAATTCTCTTATTTCCAAACCTAGTGGCAAAGTTAGCGTAATTAAGAAAGTGGTACTGAAATCAGGATAGAAATAGAGATCAACAAAATAGAATTGAGAGTTCACATAGAAATCCTCATATTTACAGTCAATTAGTTCCTAAAAAGGGTCCCAAGACTATTCAGCAGGAAAAAAAAAGTCTTTTCAACAAATGGTGCTGGCATAATTGGATATCCACATGCTAAAAAGAATGAAATTGGGTTACTTCATCTCACCATATGCAAATATTAACCCAAAATGGGACATAACTGGTACTGCAAGACTTTCTGAAGAAAAAACAGCAATAAGTCTTAGGTTTAAAAAAGCCTCTTAGATATGACACCAAAGATATAAATATAAAAATACACTTCATTAAATTTAAAACTTTTGCACCTTAAAAATTATCATTAAGAAAGAGAAAAAATAATGCTCAGAATGGGAGCAAACGTTTGCAAACCACATAATGTGATAAGGGACTGCTATATAGGACATACTTTAAACCACTACAATTTAGTAATAAAAGACAAATAGTACAATTTAAAAATGGTCAACAGATGGGAATAGATAATTTTTCCAAAGAAGGTATACAAGCGGCCAATAAACACATAAAAAGATGCTCAACATCAATGATTACATAGGGAATTTAAATCAAAACCACAAAGTGATGCCACTTCACACTTACCAGGATGGCGCTAATAAAAATCAAAAATGAGAAGTGCTCATGAGGAGGTGGATAAATTGCTGGTGGGGAAGTAAAATTGTATAGCTACTTTGGAAGACAGTCTGGCAGTTCCTCAAGAGATTAACCAAGGAGACACTGTATGACCCAGTAGTTTCACTTCTAGCCAAGGTGAAATAAAAACATGTCTACATAAAATCTTGAACGTGGCCGGGCACAGTGGCTCACACCTGTAATCCCAGCACTTTGGGAGGCCAAGGCAGGTGGATCACCTGAGGTCAGGAGTTCGAGACCAGCCTGGCCAACATGGCAAAACCTCATCTCTACTAAATATACAAAAAATTAGCTGGGCATGGTGGCAGGCACCTGTAATCCCAAGCTACTTGGGAGGCTGAGGCAGGAGAATTGCTTGAACCCGGGAGACGGAGGTTGCAGTGAGCTGAGATTGCACCATTGCACTGCAGCCCGGGCGACTCTGTCTCAAAAAAAAAAAAACAAAAAACAAAAACTTGAACATGAATGTTCTTAACAATATTATTCATATAGGATAAAAGCTGGCTTTGGAAATGTGTATCAGCTGATGAATGAGCAAACTTCTAAAGTATAAAAGATACTGTATAACTCCCAATAGAGAGTTAAAGTAGATTGATGAAATATAATCTATTCAAAAGAAAATAGGAAGAGAATAAAAGAGGAGAAAAAGCAAAGTGGAGCCATTGATAGTAAGCTGGTGGATTTCAGTCCAAACACATTAGACATATGAAGAAGGACTAATAGTATAATTAAAAGACAAAGATTATCAGACTGAACTTTGAGAAATCCTGAAAATCAACTACATACTACTTTCAAAAAACATATTTAAAACATAAAGATACAGAAACTTGGAAGTTCAGTGAAGGTAAAAAATATATCATGACATCATTAACCAAAATAAAGCATGTGTACCCACATTAGCATATTACAATATGTAGACTTTAAGAGAAAATAAATAATATTTAGTAGTGGTTAAATATTTTAATTTGGGGGAGTTAGTTAATGATAATTCTAAATTTGCATAAACCTCAACAGAAAAAATCACATGTAGAAATAGAGAAATCCTCAATCATTTTGGAAGATTCTTATATACTTTTTGAATAAACAGACAAAAAAATCACTACATAGTAAGAAGATCTGAACAACATGATTGATGAAGTTGATCTCACTTCCTAAGAATTCAGAAAAATAACAATATATTCTTTCACTCAAAAGGTTAACATGAAAAGTCAATTTTTCCAACAAATTTTTTGAGGATAGCATTGCCATGACACAAGAACCAGATAATGATATTTCAAGAAAGGAAACTTGACATGAACACTTCAACAAAATATTAACTATCCGAATCTAGCAATAAATGATAGAGATAAATATAATCACCAAGTGATTACCCCAGGAAATTATTATAACATTTGTAGATTAATAGATATGTTTTACCTTATTGACAGAGTAAAAGAGAAAACAGTATGATCATCTCAATGAGGTAAAAGCATTTCCTGCAGTTTGACACCGGTTCATTATAAAACCTCCAGGGAAATTGGAAATAGAAGACATTTCTTCAACTTGATAAAGGGTACCTAACAAAACTCTCCAACTAATATCACATTTAATGATGAAAGGCTCCCAACGTTCCCTCTAAGATCATGAATAAGAGAAGGCTATCTTCTCCTGCCACTCTTATTCAGTGTTATGCTGGACATTCTAGAAAGTTCAGTCAGACGAGGAGAAGAAATAAGATGCAGGCATTTTGGAAAAGAACAAGCAAAACATAATCCAGCAGGTAGAACATATTTATCTATAAAAGGCTACTTAAATTAATGTGACAGCTTAGCAATGTCACAGGTACAAGGTCAGTAAACAGAATATTAGCAATACATGATTTAAAATGAAATTTAAAGTGCAATACCACTTATAGTTGTAATACGCATGAAAATTTTATGGATAATTTTAACAAAATGTGTGGGGCAAGACCTGTACACTGAATACTGTTTAGAAAAATTAAAGAAGACCTAACTAAATAAAGAGATAAACCAACACAGTACATGGAAAGACTCATTGCTTTTGAGTTCTCAATTCTTTGCAAATTGTTCTATTAATTTAATGCTGGCTCTTTCTGAGGCCTCTCTCCTTGGCTTGAAGATGGTTGTCTTCCTCCTAGGTCCTCACAGGGTCTTCCCTTTGGGTATATCTCTGTCCTAATCTCTTCTTAAAAGGACACCAGCTTTATTGGATTAGGGCCCATGCTTGTCACCTCATTTTAACTTTATTTCCTCTTTAAAGACTCTACCTCCAAATATAGTCACATTCTGAGGTAATGGGGGTTAGGGCTTCAACACAGGGATTTGCGAGACAGACGGCATTGCAGCCCATAACCGACTTTATTTGGGGAGGGCCAAACTCTGGTGCCATAAAGGGCTGTGTCCCCTCTGCAGCACACAGAGCAGCCTCGTTGGAAGGCTGTGGCATTGAGCAGCTGATCTGGCTTGCTGAGCTGATGCACTGATCTATTGGAGTTCTAGCCCTTGGAAGAAAATGATTGTATGTATGGACTATTTTCTCTATTCCTCTGAAATATAAAAATGGTATTAGAATTGACACCCTCACCATTTCAACTTCTCTGTATAAAGGGGTCAGATTGCAGAAAAAGTTGACAAAATAACTTTGAAGTTCCTTGTAGGAGGAAGAAAACTAGAAGCCAAGGCAGAATATGTGGAAGAGATCACTCCACTGGTTTCCAAAGTGTGCTTTGCATAAGGGGACTACGTGTGGGCTCTAGCTGCCAGGGTGCCTGGGTGAGTCCAGGGGGCTTGAAGAGAAGCCTGGACTAGGATGCGTGTGTGCTGGGCGCCTCTCCCCAGGGCTTGTGCTGCCCGGAGCAGCAGAGCTGTGGGGCACACATCTGCGTGTGCTATAAGGTGGACATGTGCACGGGAGTGTATTCTGTCACTCCTTCGGTCCGTCTCTCAGTCAGTTTCTCCTCAGTACTGCCCAGGCGTTGCTCATCTTCCGGAGGCTGTGGGTATGGCAAGGATCCCTCTTGTGGAGCTGTCCGGGGAAAGTGATGTGTATAAGCCACTTTCAGATGAAGGGGAGCTGACCTGGCTGAATCCTGGCTATGAGGCCTGGCTAGGGAGTAGGGGGCTGAGACCAAGATTCCGGCCTGGTGCATCACCTGTGCCGGCTGCCAAGGCTGGGTGTGGACTTGCCCCCAAGCTCCCAGAAGCCTCAGGAACTCAGATCTCCCAGACCCTCAGCTCCCAGCAGGTCTACGGCAGGCAGGATCACTGGAGACTGGGCTCCTCTGAGTCTGGCCGTGCTTGAGTAGGTCTTAGCTTTGGGTTCAAGGTGTCCCCTAGTGGAAGCCCCACCACTGCTTTTAAGTAAAGGGGTCTGTGGCAACACACGTTGGGAAATCTGCACATCATGCTCTCTGACATTTACAGCTGGTGCGAGTCATCCTGAAGTAGCAAACCTTGTTGAAATGTGTTTAATCCAGTGGTTGCCTGATCAGAAGCTTTAAAAAAAACAACATTAAATCTGTGAGTGTCATGGGAACCACCCTATAGACCATGTGGGCACGCCTGCTTCCCCCATAGGAGGCCACAGGCGCAGAGAAGAAAGCACAGGGGAAGGGTCTCAATGGTGGCTCTGGCTGGCCTGCCCTGCCTCCCCCAATCCCCCCCGTTTGAACAAGCTCTCAGGGTAGATTGGAAGACCTCACGATTTTCCAGATCAGGTTTTGGTTCTCATCAGCGCGAATGAAGATGGGTCTGCAGGAAATTGCTCTGTGACGCCAGGAGAGGAGAAGAGACATGATTGATTGCCATGCTCCTCTTGAGACTGTGTGTTGGGAATACCTGATTGCTCTGCCGTGGGAGATTCAGGGACACAGACAGTTAGGTATCTTTCCAGGGCTGCTCTTCATGCCAAACATGAAGAAACAAAACCATCTCAAAAGCTGTTCTGTGCTTTGCTGGCTAATTCTAGAGCCAAGCAATAAAATACCTGCCATATGGTGTACAAGGATCAATAACTTAACATGATAAATTTAGGATGACACAATACATTCTCCACAAGAGATTTAAGCCTACAGTGGGTACAGGAAATTGACAATGCACAAATGTTCTGAAGTATTCCATTCCTTTGAAAAAGAAAATTGCAGCAATATTTCAGAAGTCATGCAAAGTGGATGCTTGAAATAAATGCTCAAGACAAATTAGAAGTATCTGCCCCATTTTTTGCTATACTTTCATATCATAATTTTAAAGCTAAACAACAACCCCCCGATCTTTTTTTCTCACTTGGGCCTCTGAGATGGAGAGTGGGGTGGGACGGCATGTTTTGAACTGAAACAGACTGTGGAGACACCTCTCTGTGATGAGTAGCAACATAAAAGTTGAGGTCCTTTACACCAAGACAGGATTATCTCTAATCTCATGCCCTCAGTGCTAAAATCTATGGTTTACCTCATGGGTATACTATTTACATTAGCACTTAACTTCCATTGTAGAACAGCTTTCAGTAATGGAATAATTAATCCAATAATTATGATCTAGTCTTAACTATGTTCCATTTATATTGCCTTTAAGGAGTAACTCTAATTCCATCCTTGCCTTGGACAAAATAATGAATCTCTCATCTCAGCTTCTTTAACTGTAAAATAGGGAAGGAATATTACAAATGCAGACCTCATCGGTGTGATACAAGGATTAGTGACAATGAACATTTAGTACGGTTGATCGTGCCTGGCCCAGGAAACGCCCTGCCTCAATATTAGCTGTTATAGTAATGCAGATTCACACAGGCCTATGAATGTTTAGCCAAGAGCAGTGCCACCAACAGATGGACTCTGATATTCTGGATGGCACTGGGTACATTCCAATGCCCATGAAAAAGCTAGTGATGGGTACTACTGAAAAGGAATCTGGGAGCCAGAAAGCAAGAATGGTTCACCAATATGCCTAGCTTGGTGGAGAAAAAAGTTTCACTGATGAAGACCTGAGATATATACACATGAATCGCAGGGGTCACAAAAATGTTGTCTAGGCAGGTAGAGCTTTTTAGCATAAAGGATCACAATGGCTCAGGAATATCCTCTGCAGTTGGTTTGTTCCTGTGTACAATGCGGAAAGATCTTTCATGGTTATTCTGTCAGTTGAGACAGTGCATTGCCCTGTCAGGGAAAGCCCAGAGGAATTTTTGAGATTGTTGGGGATGGAGGAAAGGGTGGCAGGGCCGGTGCCTGGGAAGATCAGCACCTCGAAGCACTGTGTGTGCAGATGCCCTGGACGGGCAGGGATCTGGAGAGAAGTGGGGCGGGTGGAGGGAGAAACTTCAGTCACAAAGTGCACCATTCAGGGACGTGCACACAGGCCACAGACAGGCACAATTCATACACGACAGAGGTCTGACACATGCTGTGTCAACACATGCAGTGGGGGATGTAGAGGCATGGGAATGCAATAAGGTCTCTGGTGCCACATCACACGTTATGCCCTGTGGATTATACTGGTGTCATCTACCCCTAAATGATGAGATGTATCACCTGGACTAATAACCCAGTGATCTGTCTGGAAACAGAGTTGGGAGATCCCAAATTCCAGTTGCAATCTCAGAGAGAAAAAAATATAATGTGCCTGCAGCTATGATGGCTAGAACCGTGTTGTGTGCGGTGTACACTGTCTTGAGCAAGGCCACGTGGAAACAGCACAGCTAGCAGAGGGTCCAGAGACCGCAAAGTCCTGGGGCAAGAGACTGCCACTGTGCAGCCAGCCCCAGGAGGATCAGGGATCACATGGGACATGGACCTCTGTGGGATCACTCTTTTTGGTGCCATTTCATAAACACATGATTCTGGTACATGTGGGCACCTGAAGAACGGCATAGGGAATGATTTTGAGGTCGTGTTTGGAGAAGTTCCCATTAGCATCAAGATCAACCACAGGAAATGGAGACCGCTGGTTCTGACCTCGGAGGAGGCCCTTCCGTTAGAAGCAGAGAGGAGGAGGAGAAAGTTACCAGTACAAACAGGGTGGCTTTTCCTGTTGGCCTCTTTCCCCAGGTATTCAGCTCTCCCCAGGCTTTCTCCACTGGATGCTTTGTGTACTCTGAACATGCTCCCAGCACTCAGTGTGAAATTCCAGCACTGGGCTGGGAAGTGCTCCCCGCATCAGAGCAGAGTCAGCAGCCACCAGGGAGACGATAGACACCTGCCTCCTCCAGGTGAGGCTGAGAGAGCTGCATGGTGCATGGAGCCAAGCACCTGACTGAGTGTCCCGGTCCACACTTGTTATGGAAAATCATAATGTACTCATGATGACTTTTGAGATTCAATAGTGGCTATTTTGGAGAAAAACGTGGCTCTTGGCGTTCTCTTGGTGATTCATCTTCTGGAAGTGTGCATCAGGCGGTAAAAGAGATCTCCAAGACAGAAGGAGGCCCGGAGGAGCAGGAGGCGGGCTCCCGGCAGTCTCCTGTTCTGAAGGTGATGCTGGCATGCAGACAGACGTGTTTGCACAAATGTGGGCTCTGAGCAGACGGCAGCCCTCCCCTGCCTCAAGCAGAGATGTGGGGTGACTGCTCCAGAGCTGGAAGCATTTTGTAGTTTTCCCAAGTTGACTCCGACTTTGTAGGCAATGCCAGCCTATGTATTGCCATTAGAAAGTTAGCACAGGACTTCAAGGTATTTATTTACTTTGACTTGCAAGTATTACTTACTTTTTATGAAAAGCTGCATAAAAATGTGAAATGCACATAAAATGGTCAGCAAGCAGCTTTAAATTTAGCTAAGCTATTAAGAAAATTCTGAACAGGTCTCTGGTGAATGATACGTTTATTAGAAGTAAAAGATTCCAGTGCCAGATAAATAATCCCACGGCTATTTTCAGGAGAGTGGAACCTGACTGGCTTCTGACTTAGTGTACTGAAATCCTGTTCGTGCAGGAAGACTGCCTCTTTCAGCGGCCCGTCTTGGATCCCTGGAGCTTCTGATATCATTTGGGTATTTGTCCCCTCTAAATCGCATGTTGAAATCTGATCCCCAATGTTGGGGCCTGCTGGAAGACATTCGGGTCGTGGGATGGATGCCTCATGAATGTCCTGGTGCCCTCCTGGCAGTGGTGAGCGAGTTCTGGCTATACTTGTTCTGGAGAGAGCTGGTGGTTTAAAGAGCCTGGAACCTCCTCCTCTCTCTTGCTGCTTTTCTCACCATGGGATCTCTGCACATATGGACCCCTCTTACCTTCTGCTATGAGTGGAAGCTCCCTGAGGCCCTCAGCAGAGGCAGATGCTGGTGCCATGCTTCCGGTACAGCCTGCATAACCATGAGCCAAATAAACCTTCTTAAAAAATAAATCACTCAGCCTCAGGTATTCTCTTACAGCAACACGAATGGATGAAAACAGCTACGTAGGCCCAGATCCTGTGTTTATTTCTGCGTCTTCTCCAGACTGGCAGCTTCGCTGAGTGGCAGTGACCATGTCCAGTTTTCTCCACTGCGTGTCTAGTTTTTGTTGTGGGCTGGGACATAATGGGTGCTCTATACGTAAACGCAGAACAAAGGAATGACTGGAAAAAAATGCTTCTACTGGAAGTGAGCAGGGACAAGGAGTAGAGGGAATCTGAAAGTAGAAAAAGATTTGTGGAAGAAAAAGCCATTTTCCTCTGTTCTAACTGAAATGGAATCCCAACCAATCTATTTTCCAGATAATAAAGAAATTTGTTTGTACCAAAAATACCAACATGAAATAAAATTTAGTTTGACTTCGTTTGTTAACGAGAGACACGTTTAGGGGATCTGTGGTCAGCGACTCTAAAACATAACCTTGTTTGTCAAATAAATTGAATCACGTGAGCAGAGAGCAGGTTCACTTTACAAGTTTGATTTTTGATTTTTGTTTTCAACTTTTCTAGGCAGTTACAATTTTAACAGGTTAGCATGTGTGTGTGACAAATTTAAAAGATGCTTGGTGATAACCAACATTACCCAAGCTAAGCCATTAGAATGTGGTAACAAACAAATATTACTGCTGATGTCCTGATGAGAATGTGGGCTGTCTTTCTATGTCTGTCTGTTGGTCGGTCTCTCTCTCTCTCTCTCTCTCTCTCTCTCTCTCTCTCTGGGCTGTCTCTCTCTCTCTCTCTCTCTTTTTCAGAGAAGGAGTCTCACTTTGTCACCCAGGCTGGAGTGCAGTGGCACGATCATAGCTCACTGCAGCATTGAACCTCTGGGCTCAAGCAACCCTCCCCCTCCGCCTTCTGTGTAGCCGGGACCACAGGTGTACGCCACCAAGCCTGGCTCGCCCCTGGGCTTTTTCTCCCAACCCTCTGAACGTTCTCTGTTCCTTTCTTGCCATCCCCTCCACTGGTCTTTTTGGCCAGTCCATGCTGGGGAGCCCAGCCATGGTCCCGGTTGCTCTGATCTGCACTGGGGGTCACATTCAGTCCCATGGCTTTAATTCCTAAGGATGTGTGGACAATCGTCACATTTATATTTTTCCTTCAGACTCTTCCAGCTCTCCAGGTTAATCTACCAGTGAGTAACTCAGCATCTCCACTTGTACGTTTAACAAGAGTAACCATGTTACTATGTCCAACATGTTTGACATTGCCCCTCAAACCTGTCTACCATCTCAGTAGATGGTAACCACACATGTCCAGTGTTGAAGCCAAAAATGAAAGTACAGTGTTTAATTCATCTCCTCTGTAACACCCATCCCTTATTTGCCATGGGCTGAATGTTTGCATCCCTCCAAAATTCATATGCTGAAACCTAAATTCCCAGGGGTATTTGGAGGTATTACCTTTGGGAGGTGACAAAGTCATGAGGATGCAGCCCCTTCCCCCCACCTTCTGGTGGTCAGAGACAGTCCCTTGTTATAAGAAGAGACAGAAAGAGCTTGCTTCCGTTCTCTGAAGACAGCCATTAGCAAACCAGGAAGTGGCCCTCACCGGGCATCTGATCTTCTGGTGCCTTGATCTTAAGCTTCCCAGCCTCCAGAACAGTGAGAAATGAATGTTTGTAGTTTAAGTCCCCCAGTCTGTGGTATTCTACTGTAGCAGCCCAAGCTGATGAAGACACTCATCAGCAATTGCTATCAGGACTAACCCCCCCATCTATACTGAATCTTGTCACTTCTCTCCATCTCTACTGCACTATGCTAGGTGAACAATGTACCATCACCTGGTACTGGTAACACCACTCTGGCCTCTCCCTGGCCCTGTACCATTCCCAGAGCCCAGGGAATACAGCAGCCAGAGGAAAGTTGGCTCCTGTTTTCCCCATCTCATACCTGATTCGGGGAGGGGTCACAGGACTGCTTATGGAATTTCTAATAAATGTTTAAAGAATGGCTAATGGACATAGCTCAGAGGCACGGAGTCTGTAAATTCTGGATGCTAGCCTCTTTCCAGGTTTAGAATAATCACTTTAGTAGGCCTCAGTGGTGATTCCAATACCATAAATTTAAGTTCCTTGACCCAAATAAGGTAAGGACAGACTAGCATAAATGCTTTAATATTTAAAGTACACCCTTTATTCATTCCATGTACACTCAATCTATTTATTGAGCACCTATATTCTGGTGGTCAGAGACAGAGAATTTAAAAACAGCAATAATCCGCAGTGGTAGAAAGTGCAAGCGCAGAGCAGGGCCAGTGCACTATGGCTGTGTGCAAAATCTGGTCTCCACTCATTTTTTGTAAATAAAGTTTTATTAAAACACAGCAACACATTTATTTATTTACACATGCACTACAATGGCAGAGTTGAGTAGTTGCAAGAGAGACCATATGGCCCAAAAAGCCTTAAAACTGTAAATAACAATATTTACTACGTTACCATTTGTAGACCTTTGCAAAACTCTGCTACAGGGAAAAATAAAATAGTATAAAAAGAGGAAGAGACTACACTGTGGGGTCATGGCAGGATAATGATATGTTATATAGGGAGATGGGGAAGGCCCTTAGGCCAAGGAAAACTTCCAGAGAGACCTGCAAAAGTGGGGCACAGGCCCTGCATATGCAAGGGAAGAGTGGTTCAGAAAGAGAGGGGAGTGAGCACAAAGGCCTGGCACAGAGAGGTTTTGGGATGTTGCGTGAACAGCCGGGGTATCAGGGCTCCTTGGCGAGATACCTTTCCTTGGAGAGAAAAGGAAAGATGAGTGTGGGAAGGAAACTGAAGTAAACGCATAGATGGACACATGGCTAACCTTCCGTTGGACTCCAGCTACTTGCCAGAGGGAGATTATTAAGGCAGGATGCAGGAGGATATCCTTCTTCTTGTTAGACGTCAAAGGAGACCCTCTGAACCAAAGCCACCAGAGGGGAGGCGCTGCTCCTTCCACTCCCTGCCTACTCTATGCCTCATACTGCTGCTTTGGCCAGGCGTTCGCTGCCCTCAACGGCCAGTGGCACTGGCTCTGATGGAATATGAAGGGACTGTTATTATTTCTACAGACTTATACTTTATTTGGGTAAGTTATATTATGTGCTATCATTTGTTTTCATTTTAAGAGGTAGTCAACATGAATTAGATTATTTCTGCATTCTGGATTTGCTAATTACATATACAATGTATAATTATTTATTATGAATTATTTTATGTAAAAGATGTAATGTTTCAAATCATTCACTGTTCACTACATATTATAAAGGCCAAAAAGGCTGAAGAGATGGAACCCAGGTGATCGATGGTATAGTACAGACCTCTTTGTGTAAGTTCAATGTTTCTTTTGCTCTGTGCTTGAATTCTGCGAGTTCTCAAAGGCCAAGTTATTTTTTAGAATTTTATTTGACAAAATGATTATCCATAAATGTTCATTGTCCCACCATTTTCATAGCCACAAACACAAATTTAAATCACACTAAATGTATCTGCCATTAACATCTGCATCAATATGCTGCACATTATCTTGGGCTGCTTATAATGTGTGTGAATATAGTGTTACTCCAGCAATTTCCATGTTTATTAAAAAGCTTTAGTGAAGCCAAAAATCAACTGCATGAAATTTGCTATACAAATATATTTCCTGGGTCAGATCACAGCCTTTCCATAGCAGCACTGACATGGACAACTAATGAGGAAAAATGCTACAAATAAAAAGGCTCGTGTAAAGTCCTATAAGAATCGTGTTGCCTAAACATTTGGGGAAAGTAAACATTTTCTAGAAAATTATTAATCTTAGCTTTTAGTGTTTGTAAAGAGGAGACAAGGTCAACTTGAAATTCACCTTTTCAGAAAGTTTGAGAGTCTAGTGAATGATTTATGACTGTGATTCCCCAGAAAGTTCAGAGTCAGCATCTTTGGAGGCAAGGTGGCCTGTGAGGATTTCCACATGCGCTGTACTGATTTATTCAGTAGCCACTTTCCATTCTGCCAGAGCAATTGTTTGCCATATGAACCGTCTCAACACACATACAATACTTGTCCTAAACTCGAGGAGGGCTACATGGCATCTGTTGAATTAGGGGATCATTTTGATTAATTAGATTTAAAAAGCCACCGGCAGGGAAGCTATTCCAGAATGGTAGAGTAAGGACCTCTGAAAATCCACTCCTCCATAAAGGTAAAGAGAACATTGGCGAAAAATACCAAAATCAACCTTTTCGGAACTCTGAAAATTAGACGAGGCCAGGCAACAGCTGAAGGAGAATGTCCAAGGGAATGTGGACAGCCTCTAAAAGCTGGCAAGGAAAGGCATCTCCTAGAACCTGCTGAAGCAGCACAGGTTTGCTGACATGTTGATTTTAGCCTGGTAAGAGCCATTTTCGACTCCTGGCCACCCGAACTGTAAGATAAAAAATTTGTGTTGTTTTAAGCCACTAAGTTTTTGGTAGTTTGTTACAGCAGTAACATGAAATTAACACATATGAGTACCTGGAGTGGGGTTCTGCCTTTGGACATGGGCAAAAACTAGAAGCATTTTGAGGACCATGTTAGAAAAAGCCTAGATTGGCCTGGAAAGATTTTTTAGTACCAATATGGTCACTAGCAACTCTGGTAACGAGGACTCAGAGGAAGTGAGGAGCACAGTGGAGAAAATCTACATCATCTCGGAGTATACATAAATCATCGTAAACACATTCTTGGTAGAAATATTGGTGGTGAGGGTGCAGAAAGAGATGAAGAACATGCTCCTGGAAACCGGAGGACAAGACTTCTTGCTGTACAGCAGCAGGAAGCTTAGCAGAACTGTGTTTGACTGTCATGTGGCATGCAGAATTTGTAAACAATGAGTTGTATATTTAGGTGAGGAGATTTCCAAGCACAGTTGGAAAGAAGCGACCTGTTGAAGGAGCAACCTGGTTTCTTCTTGATGCCAATAGCTAAATGTGACAGGAAAGAGAGACATTGAGGAGACAAACTGCTAAGCAAAAAGGAACCAGAATTTCATGATACGAGAAATTTTCAGCACATCCAGATTGCTAAAGATGTTAAATTTAGGAAATTCAGTCAGAAAAATGTGTTCTGGAAAACACTGAGACTGTGGCTCGACTATCCTTTGTATCTTCTAAACATCAAAAAGTAGAACAGTCAGTCACATAGACGCCTCTCTGAGGCGATCAGGCATGTGATTCTTGGATCCATTCAGCCATCTCAGCTAATCAAAGAACACTAGGCAGAAATTCAAATCCACACAAGGAAATAAAGAGCACCAAAGGCTCTCTGAGGGATAAATGTGAACGACAGTGTAAATGTATTCTGTTTGTAACACTTTTCTTTTCCTGTCTAACTTGAAAGGCAACTACATAAAGTAATAATTACGTAAATGTGTTTATGGGCTTATAATGTACAGATAAGTGATTTTCATATAATTAATAGCACGAAGGTAGGATGAAGGAAAGCAGCTAGCCATATCGAAACAAAGCTTTTATATACTATACTGTCAAAATTAAGTCAATATTAATCCCAACTACATTGTTTTAGTTAAGATGTTAATTAGCCTAACAGACATATATAGAAATCATCACTAAACAATAATAACACAATACATGTCATTCTCAAGCACACATGGAATACCCTACAGGATAAGCCATAGACGAGGTCATAAAATAAGCTTCCATAAATGTAAAATTATTGACACCAGCTATGTATGTTCTCCAACCACAATGGAATGAAATTAGAAGTTAATAATAGGAATAAATTTGGGAAATACACAAATATGTGGAAATTAAACAATACACTCCTAAAGAATAAAAGGTCAAAGAAGAAATCCCAAGGGGAAAAAGAAAATACTTTTAAACGAGAGTGTGAATGCAAGGTTGGTTTAATATATGAAAATAAGCTGCTATAACACACTCTTAATAGAATAAAGAATAAAAATAACATTATCATCTCAAGAGAGTCACAGCAAGCTCAGCAACACACACACACGTTCCTGAAAAAAACAGCCAGGAGATATGGAATAGAAGATACTTTCCTCACAGTGATAAAGCGTGTCTATAAAACCTCACAGCTAGCAGAAAATGGAATGGTGCAAAACGGAATCCCTTCCCCTTCCAACAAGGCAAAATGCCTGATCTCAACACTTTCATTCAAAATTGAAAAACCAGTTTAATACAAGGCAATTAAGCATGAGAATGAAATAAGAGACGTGCATATGGAAAGGAAGAAGTAAAACAATATCTATTTATAGATAGCATAATATCATATATAGAAATTCCTAATGAATCCACAGAAAAATGATTAGAATAAAAAAGTTCAGTAAAGCTGCAGTTCACAAGGTCAAAATACAAAAATAAATTGTATTTCTACATAGTAGCAAGGAAAAAATCTGAAAGGCAAGTCACAAAATGATTCAGTTTTAAAACTTCCAAATGGCACTCACTTTCCAGAAACTGGAAATCTTACTCCAAAGTTCATATGGAAATTCAAAGGACCCAGATTAGCCAAAACAATCTCGAAAAAAGAAAAATAACATTGGAGGACTCAAACATCCCAATTTCATATCTTACTAAAGAGCTTCAGTAATAAAAATAGTGTGCTATTGTCATAAGGATAGATGGACAGACAAGTAAAACAGAATTGAGAGTCCAGAAATAAACCCTTATACTTCTGATTTATTTATTTATTTATTTATTTATTTAGACAGAATCTTGCTCTGTCACCCAGACTGGAGCACAGTGCAGTGATCTTGGCTCACTGCAACCTCTGCCTCTTGGGTTCAAATGATCCTCCTGCTTCAACTTCCTGAGTAGCTGGGATTACAGGGCCCTGCCACCATACCCAACTAATTTTTGTATTTTTAGTAGAGACAGGATTTCGGCATGTTGGCGAGGCTGGTCACGAACTCTTGGCCTCAGGCGATTCACCTGCCTCAGCCTCCCAAAGTGCTGGGATCACAGGTGTGAGCCACCACGCCCAGCCTAGTCAATTCATTTTTGACAAGGGTGCTAAGACAACTAATTGGGCAAAAGAGAAGTCATTTAAAGAAATGTTGCTGGGACAGTGGGATATGCACATGCAAACAAATGAAGTTATATCCCTTCCCCTCACCATATACAAAAATTTATTCAACATGGATCATATGCCTATATGCCAGTGTTAAAACTATAAAACCCTTAGAAGAAAAATTAGAAATAAAACTTCATGACATTCACTAGGCAATGGAATTTTAGATGATACACCAAAAGCAAAAACGAGGAAAAAAGGTCAAATTAAATTTAATTTAAAATTTATGTTTTCATGATTCAAAGGATATCATTAGTAACTGGAAAGTCAACACAGAGAATGCAAGAAACTATTTATTTACCATACGGTATAAGGGAGTTGCATCCAGAATGTGTAAGATATTTTACAACTCAACAATAAAATGATAACCCAATTGAAAAATGGGCAGAGGATTTGAGTAGACATCTCTTCAAAGAATATATATGAATGACCAATAAGCATGTAAAAAGATGCTCAGCATCATTAGTCATTAGGTACATGAAAATCAATCACCATGAAATAAGTACCACTGCACACTCACTGGAATGCCTAAAGGAGAAACAACAAGCAATACCAAAATGGTGAGGATGTGGAGAAACTGAAACCCCCTGACACTGCTCATAGCCTTGCAAAATGGTGAAGCCACTGGTAGCTTCTCAAAATGTAGACACAGAGTTTCCATATGACCACAGAATTCTCCTGTTAGGGATAAGCACAATAGCACTAAATAAATAATCAAAACCTGCACATGAATTTTCATTGCAACATTATTTATAGGACCAAAATGTAAAAACAATCCAAATGTCCATCAGCCAAAGAACACACACATGGCTAATCACATTGTGGTATGTCCATGCCACGGAATATCACTCAGCAATACAAAGGAATGTGGTACTAATACACATGGTGGTATATCCATGCCACGGAATATCACTCAGCAACACAAAGGAATGCGGTACTAATATAAGCTATGAGGTGGACAAACCATGAAAACGTTATTCTAAGTGAAAGAGGCCAGTCACGAAAGGCCATCGTCCATTTAGACAAAGTATCTGAAGGAAGCCATTCAAATACTGAGCGTGGATGCCAGGATCTGGGGAAGGAGAATGGGAAGTTAATATGTGTACTGGGCTTATTTTTAGGGTGATGAAAATATTCTAAAGTTAGGCAGTGGTGACAGTTGCACAATTCTGTGAATATGCTAAAAATTACTGAACTGCATACTTTAAAATGATGAAATTTATGGCATGTGAATTATATCTCATTAAAGTTGTGACTTGAAAATGAGTCATCAGACCACCAGGTTATGGGAGACTTAGAGCCCAGTCCAAGCTCTGCTGCTAACTCTGAAGGACTCATCGCCATGTAAGCCTCCCCAAGGTCAGTCATGAATATACTGTCTTCATGTAGAACATGGAAGGGTCAGGCAAGGGCGTCTCCATTCCTTCCATTTCTCAAGAATATAATAATATGAATGATTTATTTCCAAATCTTTACAATACACAACACATACAATAGTTGTGTTTTGAAACTGTTAAGTGTGGGCAAGTAATTCTCACTCCTAGATTTCAATTTCTAAGTAGATGAAACAATTAGGAGACTGAGTGAGATCTGTCGTTCTAGATTGCAAAGATCTATTTGAACCTTATCTGTGTGTATGAAACTATATCCTTTAAAAATATTCATCAGTATGTTTTCTGAACATGGCAAAGAATTTGGCTTCACAGATTCATGCCCGACTGTCCTCCCTGAATTGTAAACTCTGAGAGGTTTAGACAAAATGTAAGCATGTCACCATTTAGTCATAGGAAATCCATTTGCAAACTGACACAAATTTAAATTGACCTAATTTTTTCCTCAGCTCCAGATTCGTGCGTGTTTGTGTGCTTATTCAGTCAAGACACCTAATACCACATGCCCTCCTTGCTGTCAGCTAGCAAAATGAACTAGGCCTGTGGTGAAGGAAGACCTCACCCCATTACATTTGTCTCTGCTTCATTTTTGTCTGGTGGACAAATTAGAAAATATCAGGTTAAACTGGTAGGGACAACTCCCATAAAAATGAACAATAAGGGTTCAGCTTCTTACATATTTTATTTTGAAAATCACACGAATTCCCCAAATAACAAAAAAAGTGTCAATAAACCGGGAGAAGATTGTGCATGGTCTCACTGAAGGTTAGCTCCTTCTCTTGCCCACTTAATTCACATTCATGTGAAAACAGGTGGGAGCTGGGGCTCAGCTTATATTCTGTCAAATAGTTCCAGACAGGGAAATAATACATTCAGGATGAAAATAACCCTTGGCGATATATCTTGGTGTGAATTACATGACAGAACTCTTAATCATGCTTCGCAGCTATATTTTCACACTTAGTGGGAACTGTGCATGTTATAATCACATTCCCTGGTAACGGTTTTCAAATTGAAGCCCTACCCACCATCCTAAACCCCACATTTTAAGGGTTTATTTGCTCAAGTCTTTAAAATTGCACAGGCCCGGCGCAGTGTCTCATGCCTGTAATCCCAGCACTTTGGGAGGCCAATGCACGAGGATTGCTCGAGGCCAGGAGTTTGAAACCAGCCTGAGCAACATAGCAAGACTCCATCTCTGCAAAATAAAAATTTAAAAAATTAGCCAGGCATGGTGGCATGTGCCTGTAATCTCAGCACTCTAGGAGGCTGAGGAGAAGGATTGCTTGAGCTGAGTTCAAGGGTGGAGTCAGTGATGATTGCACCACTGCACTCTAGCCTGGGAGACAAAGCGAGTCCCTGTCTCAAAAATAAATAAATAAGTAAAATACAAAAAATTGCAGAGAAGTTGAAATTAACAAGCCACTCCAGAGGATGGGAAGGATGTATCTTGATTTATGAAAATATTCAGGCATATATGACAAGAATAAAATTTCCAACATGCTGAAGAGAAAAAATGAACTACTTAATCCCTGTGCTTGATTTCAATTTGTTCTGCAAGAACTTGTAATTTGGAACAAATGATTAAATGGGAACTGAACATAGAGGTAGGGCTTTGAATCCAAATCTTGTAAATGACATTTGTTAGATATAGATCTGGGGCCAGCTGCTTGCCACATGCCTAGTAATAATAACAAGAAAAATAATAGAAGCATTAATGACATACTTACTCTGTGTCAGGCCTACATGGAGCTGTTTATATGGTGTACTGTGTTTAAACTACATCATAGCAGAAGGTAGGATAATTATCCCCATTTTACAAAGGGCTTAGAAAAGTGAAATATCTGATCCAAATGGAGAAGGCGGAACCTGAACGCAGACTTTCTAATAGCAAACTCTTGGCAGCCACACTGCACTGCTTATTGCCAACTTCATTAGGCTTTAGGTTCCTCATCTACAAAATGGACTGGAAAATATATACCTCAAATTTTTAAAGATCAGATAAGATTGTGTATATAGAAAGTGCTTTTGGATGAATTAGGATGAGGCATTTAAAATTATTGCACATTAAATATTAAAGGATTAAAATTCAATTACTATAAAACACAATTATAAAATGATATTGTTGCATAATACCATCATAAATCCTATATAAAGGAACATATTTAGTATTGCACATTTGGATCATTTCCCAGAAGAGAGAGTATTGAAACAATAGAATTTTATTTCCTTTTCTAGTGGAGTCCAGACATCAGATGTTTGGTTGTCATTCAGAGCTCTTCAAAAAACATGAATGCTACTAAATGCTAATATAACAGGCCTGATTCCAGATGGCCTGGAAAATTTATGGAACTGAAAGCATCGTGCAGTGCAAGCCACACCCAGAGAAGCAGCAGAGGAACCCTTGACAACCTTCAGAAAGGCTTTCTTTTGAAATTTCTTTTAGGGACAGAGTCAGGCTCTGTGACCCAGAATGGCATGTGGGGGTACCATCATACCTCCCTGTAGCCTTGGGCTCAAATGATCCTCCTGCCTCAGCCTCCTGAGTAACTGGGACTATAGGGGTGCACCACTGTGCCCAACTAAATTTTATTTATTTATTTATTTATTTTGGTAGAGATGAAGTCTCATTATGTTGTCCAGGCTGATCTTGAACTCCTAGCCTCAAGCTATCCACCTTCTTGACTCCCAAAGTGCTGAGATTACTGGCATGAGACACCATGCCTGGCCAAGAAAGGCTTTTTCTTTTCTTTCTGTCATTTTTATAATTCAGCACGTGTGCTTCACACCTCATGGCTTTGACTGAGTTAGAGGTTGTCATTGGATTTCTCATGGGACTGCCTGGCATATGTCCTCAGCTTGGACACAAGGCTTGTGCAAGGTTATGTCTTTTGAAGTGTTAAAATAACTAACTCTTTTTTTCCTTCATGCCCTTTTGTGTGGGCAAGCCCAGACAGGCACACTGTAGACGAGGCTTAACAGAACGAGGCCTGCTTTATCAGGTGTGTAGGGTCGAAGGAGAGGAGTTTTTCTCTTTTTTTTCCACCGCGCATTTTCATCATCAGCTATTCTCTTTCCGTGGGGAGGAGGCACTTGGCGATGGATTCTTCTTCTTGGACCAGAGCTCTGATATCCTTAGTTCCTCGCAGAAATTCTGACATTTTTACTCTAGGAGAGGAATCTTCAGGCATATCTGAGTATTTGAATTCAGTATTCAAATTGGTACAAACTCAGACTGTGCTAATGGGTGACTGTTCTGTAACCTTCTCCACTGCCACTGTAGCCAGATGGGAGCGTGTACTCACCACACTCTATCAGCTTCTTCACTGTCAAGTCAAGCTCTTTTCAAAAAGTGAAGCACGTTCTTGTGTGTTTAACAAATTAAAGTTTCAAACATTGAATAAAAGAAGAGAATTTAGAAGAGAGTTATATCTAAGTTACTAAAAATAGTCCATATTTCCAGGCCTAAACCTTCATACCGATTACACAACAATTACATTCTCCAAGGAGAAATAATAAGAAAAGATTCTCTCAAAAGCCTTATTTGCACCAACTTAGGAGCAACTTTTAAGAAGCTGATGCAAGAATAAATAGATTTTAGGCTTTATGAAATACAAAGTTTGAGGGTTCCTATGACCACATCACTTTTTTTTTTTTTTTTCAGACAGAGTCTCACTCTGTCGCCCAGGCTGGAGTGCAGGGGCGCGATCTCGGCTCACTGCAAGCTCCACCTCCTGGGTTCACACTATTCTCCTGCCTCAGCCTCCCCAGTAGCTGGGACTACAGGCGCCCACCACCACACCTGGCTTGTGTGTGTGTGTGTGTGTGTGTGTGTGTTTAGTAGACACCATTTCACCATGTTAGCCAGAATGGTCTCGATCTCCTGACCTTGTGATCCACCCGCCTCTGCCTCCCAATGACCATCACCACTTCTGACACTAACTGCAAGGTCAGGGATACCCAAAGCCATCCCCAGGTTTACAACTCACTAGGAGGACTCAGAACTCAGTCAAGCCACTTATACTTATGGTTAGAGTCTATATAGCAAAAAATGCAGACTACAGTCAGCCCAGTGGACAAGTACATAAGGCAGGGTCCAGCAGTCAACATGCCAGGGGCCTCCAGCTGTCCTCTCCCAGGGGAGTTGTGTGGACAGTTCTGACTTTTCTCAGCAAGATGTATGAAAAGACAGCTGGAGTACTGCCAATCAGGGAAGCTCACCTGGGCCCTGATGTCCAGAGATTCCACTGGAGATTTGTCTTGGAGACATGGTCAAGTGCAAATGTGACTGCTTTAGTCTTAGCCCCTCCAGAGATCAAGCTGATACTGCACAGCCCTGGGACCCTGCTATGCTCTGAATGTGCCCACATAGTTCATATGCTGAAATGTATCACCAATGTGATACTAGTAAGAGGTGAAACCTGGCCAGGCGCAGTGGCTCACACCCATAATCCCAGCACTTTGGGAGGCCAAGGTGGGCAGATCACCCAAGGCCAGGAGTTCGAGACCAGCCTGGCCAACATGGTGAAACCCTGTCTCTACTAAAATACAAAATTAGCCAGGTGTGGTGGTGGGCGCCTGTAGTCCCAGCTACTCGGGAGGCTGAGGCAGGAGAATCGCTTGAACCTGGGAGGTGGAGGTTGCAGTGAGATGAGATCGTGCCACTGCACTCCAGCCTGGGTGACAAGAGTGAGACTTTGTCTCAAAAAAAAAAAAAGGTGAAAACTTAGGAGGTGATTAAGTCATGAGAGTAGATCTCTCATGAATGGGATTAATGCCCTTACGGAAGAGGTACGAGGGTGCTGTCTCCCTCCCATCTGCCATCCGCCTCTGCCACGTGTGGACACAGCAGCAAGACACCATCTACAAGTGGAGACGGCAGCCATCAGTAGACACTGAACCTGCCGTCGCCTTGATCTTGGACATAGTTAACTATGTCCTTAGCTGTGAGAAAGAATTCTGTTACTTGTAAACCACCCAGTCTTGGGTATTTTGTTATAGCAGCACAAATGAACCAAGGCAGCCCTAGCTACAAATCACACTATTTGCATAGACTATATGGTATGCCCCAAGGCCCCACCATAGATCACATTGTTAGCATAAACTAGCTAAAATAGCCCAGGGACCCCAGGTAAGCAAAGACATTCTCATCAAGCAGAACATTCCAAAAGTTTAGAAATTACCTTCCAGGAGCTGGGGGCAAAGCTTTGCTCCTTTCTTTGGGCAAAGTTAACTCCTTCCTGCAGGAGAATCTATTAGCATAGTAAGTTGAGCGCTACTGACATTTATTGTCTGCATATGATGTTTCAACTTTATGCTGAATAATTCATACCAATTAACTCACTTAGCACTTAACTGCATATGCTAGCTACTATCATCAATCCTATTTTGCAAATAAGAAAATGGAAGCTAGGTGTGGTGGCTCGCACTTGTAATTTCGGTACTTTTTCGGGCCAGGTGGGAGGATTGCTTGAGTCCAGGAGTTTGAGACCAGACAGGGTAACATGGTGAGACCTCATCTCTACAAAAAATAAAAAAATAAATAAAAAAAAAAGCCAGGTGTGGTGGTGCAAGACTGTAGTCTCTGTTACTCAGGAGGCTGAAGTAGGAGGATCATTTGAACCCAGAAGGTCGAGGCTGCAGTGAGTCATGATTGTGCCACTGTACTCAGCTTGGGTGACAGAACAAGACCCTAAAACCCCATCTCAAAAACACCCAAGAAAATGGAGATGCAAATACACTAAATAGGCTGCTCAAATTCTCACAGATCATAATAAAAGATTGAGTCCAGATTTGATATTAGACTGCATAATGCTCCGTTCCCTACATACAGGAACTCACTGTGAACTGATGTCAAAAGCATCACTGATAACACAAGCTTAAGGAAAGAGTTAACAAGGCAGGTCTCATTTCTCTGTATTTGTGTGTCTTTAAGGAAGCCTGAAAGCATGACTGATTCTTGCCCAAGGCCTGGGAATTTGGCTCTCCAGACTATTAACTGTAGTCACTGGGTCTCCAGAACTTACTCATGTCACGTAACAGAAACGCTGAACTCTTCAACAGACATCTCCCCTTTTCTTTCACACCCCAAGTTCAACTGTTTTACATTTCACTTATAAATGAGATCATACAGTATTTGTCTTTCTGTGTCTGGATTATTTCACTTATTTGGCTACACTTGATAGCATATTTTCTTCTTTTTCCTGCATTTTCTTAGTGAGATTTATCTTATTTTAATAATTTAAAAATCTGTCTTTCATTCTGTCTGAGAAATCTAACTGAAAGGCTATTCAGAGGAAAAGAAAGAAGTTGAGAGAAGGAGTATTCTAAAAGAAGG
>NW_016807505.1:2802299-2812194 GCF_001698545.2 Rhinopithecus bieti | reverse complement strand
AGGAGTATTCTAAAAGAAGGATTTGCACGGCAGGGTCTACCCTCTACAGAAATGCTGCATTGAAGTAGTTGATTGTTTTTCTTTTGTTTTCAAGGATAGAAAACAACTGTTGGTGTTCTTGACAGCCTTGGCTATTACACCCAGAATGGTAACACTCCAGTGTTTAAGTTAGTGGAAAACAGATTATGATTTTTTTTTAAATAAAACATTTGAAATATATGTCTCTTAGAGTGTTTTAAATACATCAAAGAAATTTTGTTCTTCCAGTCTATCCTATAAATTTTTGCCAGCAAGTTTCCAACCCATTTGTCAGAAAAGCAACTTGTTATGTTGTAGTTCTAAACATCAGTGATCGAAATTCAACATGGTTTTGAACCACCCTTCCCGTACTTGAGTGTGAATGGGACTGGAATCTTGCTGACTACCTGCTAACCATGTCTTACCTTAAAGCTGTATTTTCTCCTTTAGTGAAAATCATAATGAGGCCATCTTTACGTTTAAGTGGACAAAGCTGCCCATGTGGTGTTCATGATTTGGCTACGGAGGAGTTATTGAAAGTCTCAATAATTCTCCCTGTTTACTACCTTGCTTCCTGTGACGCTTGGAGGCTCCATCCTTTGGTAACAGCAACTTGTATTTCCTCTTGTGAGCGCAAATAACTCTAGGCTAGGCAGCCAGGAGTGAAGGGCAGCATCCAGAGACCATGTGGAACCATTTATTCCTTAATGCTCATCAGTTTAACACAAAAAGACTATGCTAGACAATTGAGATGGCTTTAAAGGAACAGGGGACAGAACATGAAAAACAAAGTTAGAAGAACCAAAGGTCAAAATATCAAAAAGCCTGAGGGCCAGGTGGTCATGAAAGCTGTGGCGTGGGTACCTGGAAAGTTGGGAATTGGTGAAGGACAGGACCATCGAGAAGGCCAGCGGGCACTGCAGGACCAGAGCTGGAAGATGCAGGAGGTGCAGGGGCCCTTCGTGTTTAGGCAGAAGGCAAATCAGACTATGATTAAATGAGCCCTTCTCCCTTTCCAAGGATGAAGACCTGTTGTACCTATGTGGCAGCTGAAAAATGAATTGCAACACGATGAGATGTATTCACATTAGGAGAGGAGCAGTACCTGTGCACTCGGAATTGGAACTGCAGGTGTGACATTACTGTCGACAGAGGCATCTCCTGCCGCAGTCCACTCAGCCTGAGCTGCCAGCCCGCCCAACGTCTGCAAAGCCCCGAGTTGTCATGGCAACCCCTTCCTGAGACTTGACACTCTTGCCTGCAGACTCTGGGTTCTGACTTAAATAATTTTATGTTCAAAAAAGGCATAAATTGATAGTGCAATAAAATCTGGTTTAAATATTGCTTCCATTTGTGCCACAATTGCCCTGGAGGTTCCCCTCCCCAGGTTGAGAAAGAAAACATTTTATTTTAGGTAAAACAATGCCTTTAAAATTATTATTCATATGTTTACCAACCGATGCCTTAATGCACACTTTCTCTAGACGCTAACGGGGGCTGTGGGACTCTCTGGGGCTCACTCTGCGGCACAGACGCAAGCCTCACCGTGGGGGCCCCTGGAGTGTGCCTGTGGCCAGGGGTGACTCGGCTGCACAGTGGCAGCTGAATCAGTGACAACCTCAGAGTCAGGGCTGGTGCCTGTCTCTGCGGAGGGCACCATGGCTGCACTCTTGCTGCTTTCAGGCAACTCCCTCCTCAAATGATGAATGGAGGCGCTCAGGTGCAAAGGGGTCAAGGAACAGCTGGGTGGCCAGGCCTGCTTCCTGAGGCCAGGCACCGTCCTCCTGGACAGCCTTGCTGTGTTTTGTCTCTCGGTGTGAAATCAATTCCCAGGAGATTGCGCCTTCCCTTCCCATTTCCCCCTCACTACGTCAGAGCAACGCCGTCTTCCAGCTTTGCTGCTATGGCCTGGAGTGCTTCTTGATGGAGCCAGCATCGGGCTCACAGGATCCCCTGGTCGGTCATCAGGCCTCCTTCTTTCATATTCATCTGAGGCAGGGCTGGCGCCTTCCTCTGTTTCTCCCGTGAGCATTCAGTGCTTTGTAGGAGTTGCTTTTGCTCACGCTGGATCTTCAGTGGAGGCCAGTCCACAGCATCTCAGGCCTGTCTCCTGAGCCTCTGCAGGTGATGGACTTTTCCCACTCACCATATTGTCTGATCCAGGATGACTTGAGCATAGGCAAGAGCCTAGGCTCAAGGAAGCTAAGGGACTAGTCCAAGGGGAGTCACTAGGAGATGGGGAGATGGCTTTAGCCCATGCCACAGCTTGTCAAGTGGGCACCAAGCCACCAGCCACCGCACATCAGTGACAGGCACCTGGCAGGTCTGATACAAAGGGAACCCCTGCCCAGTCCTCGCATGGGGAGGAAGGGAAAAAGGAAAAACACACTTGACTCAAGATGGTCTTGTTGCTGAAAGGACAGAGGTGGAGACCTCATTGGAGATAGTGGCAGTGACCAGAGTGAAGGATCATTCGAGGGAGCTTGTGGGGATACAGATTGACATGAGGGAAGGCGGACACACTGTGAAGGCCAATGAGCTGTGGACCTGAGGGCACCTGGGCCCCGGGTGATGGAAGGATGGATGTGGGGAGCAGCAGAAGTGACTTTTAGAAATGGAAAACATGAACTGCTAGCAGAAAACTGCACCCAGCGCCCAGCCAAAGCTGTGGAGCTGGAGAGAGAAACACCAACAGGGGCAGGAGAAGGAAGTTTAGGAGCCATCAGTCACCTAGAAGTCACTGAAAATACACAGGCCAGATGCTGTCTATTTTAAGAGCAATGAGGGTCACCCACATTAAGTCATCTCAAGAACATCAACTAAGAAGTATCCTGATGGGGCCAGAAATCTCAATTTTAAGACAATTAGCAATATCTCCGGGCTCCACCCACTACATATCAGCAGTACCCACAGCTCCTGGGCCAGAAATCTCAATTTTAAGATAATCAGCAACATGCCTGGGCTCTACCCACTGCATACCAGCAGCACCCACAGTTCCTAGTTGTGACAACCAAAAATATCTTCCGATACTTCCATATGTTCTTTGGGACAGTAATAATACCTCCAGCTAATAACCACTGCTCTAGAGAATTCCATTAAAGGGTTGGTTACTTTATTTTATTAAACAGTCACCCTTTATTGAACATTTAAGTCACTTCCAATGATTCTTTGTGATTAGCAGCTTTGGATATACATACCTCTTGTTATTATTTATATACATTCCTAGAAAGAGAATTGTGAAAAACAGGTAAAAGGCTGAGCAAACTGAAAATCAGTAACTCTTCTTGGATTCCTAAGAGAATTGAGGTCACAGGGCAAAACCACCGTCCCTGAAATGGACAGGCTGATCGGCACATAGGAAGAATCACAATTTACTGGGGCAGAAACCCACAACCTAAAACCTCTGTGGGAGCCAGTGCCAGGGCAGGGAAAACTGAACCGTAATTGATGGACTTGCTGGAGGCTCAGTGTGGAAGATTCTGAGAGAGAGAAACTCCAGGGGGACTCAACTGTCGAAAACCCCCTCACTTTCGTGAGTTTTACCTCCCGAAGCCCTACCTTATTCTTACAGTGAATATCAGAGCGGAGGCTCTGGCAGAAGGAGAGGAAAAGGAACCATTTTGAAATACACCATAACAGCAGGTTCTTCTTAGCAAAGGCCGCCCTCAGCGGATACTGTTCAAACAGAGCCTAACCTGCTGGGGTCCCATCAGAGCCCTACTGACCTGAGGGCAGGGAAATACTCAACTCCAGCCCACCCAGTGGCACAGGCTCATTAAAAGGCTGAGATCCGGCTGGGCGCGGTGGCTCATGCCTGTAATCCCAGCACTTTGGGAGGCCAAGACCAGTGGATCACGAGGTCAGGAGATCGAGACCATCCTGGCTAACATGGTGAAACTCTGTCTCTACTAAAAATACAAAAAACTAGCCGGGCGAGGTGGTGGGTGCCTGTAGTCCCAGCTACTCGGAGGCTGAGCCAGGAGAATGGCGTGAACCCGGGAGGGGAGCTTGCAGTGAGCCGAGATCGCGCCACTGCACTCTAGCCTGGGGGACACAGCGAGACTCTGTCTCAAAAAAAAAAAAAAAAAAAAAAAAAAAAAAGGCTGAGACCCAATCACAGGACTAGATGAAGTTTCCCCACCCACCCCTTACCACCACATGATTACAGGCCTGTTTACAGCAGTTTCTCTTACCTGGGAAATTCTGTCTGACTATCAAGAGAAAAGTACAGGACATTCTAATAGGCACAGTTTGACTTTAAGCCAAAAAGCATCTGAGACAGGTGTCAACCAATGTAGGATTTACTTTGCTCAAGTTAAGGATATTCCTGAGACAGATGCCTGTGCCTTTCTTCAAAGATGATTTTGAAGGCTTCAACATTTGAATGGGAAAAGTGGGCTGGAAAGCAGGAGGGCATGATAATCCGTATGTTGCAAGAGGAAAGGAGCAGGTAGGGGAATACTCAATGATGTATTTCCCTCACGCTTAGTAACTATGAAGATCTTTAACCTTTTAGCTGTGGCTATCTGCTTAGGACAAAAGGAAGGGCTCTTTCTTGCAATGGTCCCACTTACAGCGTAATCTTTCTTTCGGCAGAGTGGATCGGGACCTTAAGCTTTCCTTTCACAGAAGAAACAGAGCAAGCATCAGAATGAGACTCAGCTATGGAAGGGCTATTAGAGTTGCCAGACCAGGGATTTATTTATTTTTTTAAATGTCAGCAGGTGTTTGGGGAACAGGTGGTGTTTCGTTACACGGACAGGTTGTTTAGTGGGCATTTCTGAGATGGTGGCGCATTCGTCCCCTGAGCAGTGTACACGCGTCCCCCTCCCACCCTTTCCCCTGGTCCCCAGAGTCCACCATATCATTTTTATTTAGGAATTTCACACAACGATAATGAATACGCCAAGGGATCTAATGGATAAAGTAGACAACATGCAGGAACAGATGGGCAGTGTAAGCAGAGATGGGAATTCTAAGAAAGAACCAAAAAGAAATGCTCCAGACCCAAAGCACCGTCCGAGCCGCGAGGAGTGCCTGCAGGGCTTCGCTGGGAGACGGATGCAGCTCAGGAGAAACATCTCTGAGCTGGAGGAGATAGAAATAGAAAACTTTACAACTGCAAAGCAAAGAGAAAAAACAGAAATAACAGAACAGAATATTCAAGAACTATGGGACAACGACAAAAGGGGAAACATATGCATCATGGGAATAAGAGGAGAAAGAGAAAGAAAAGACAACATCTTTAATACTTACTTAAAATTAATTTACTTTTTAATACTAATTTTGATAATCAAGTTAAAATATTGACTGGATAATATACGCAAATTAATGTCAGATACGAAACCACAGATCCAGGAAGCTCAGAGGATCTCAAGCAGGATAAATGCCAAAAATAACAATTTCACCTGAACAGATCACTTTCACACTCCCGAAAATCAAACATAAAGAATAAATCCTGAAAGAAGCCAAAGGAAAGGGAATTGCTGTTATTCTGAAGACTCTGACGCCTACTTTAGAGAGCTAGGAGGGCAGCGTTGCCCAAGCTTCTGAAAAACGCGGGGGAGGAAAATGATGATAAAGCAGGAGAATGTCGGAGCCACTCTGGACAGTAGAGGTTCGGAGTCTCTGACACGGGACATGACAGCTCATGAGAGTGTGGTCTCCGTAATGCCAGATAACTGAGTCACAACCACCCAGCTAAGAAAAACTATGCAGAACATGCCAAGAAATTCAAGGTATGAAATGGATTCAGTGAGTGCTTCCTTAGTACCAAGTCCTCCCCAGTCCCTGGGTTTCCTTTGAGTTCCTCATCTCTAAATGCGTGTTTCATTTGTTTAAAATAAGCAGCAGGACCTTCCCACTTAAAGCATCACAATAGGTAGAGTCTGGGCCTCTTCCAGACTTGGAAGACATCCATCTCCCGATGAAACCCCTCCAGGCTGTTGAGAAAGCCATGACTCACTAGAATAAAGAGTAGGCTGCCCGCAGAGGAGACCGGACAGCACAACAGCATGGAGAAAAGAGGCAAGTGACAGCAAGAAGAGCCAGAAAGGGAGAAACCACGAGCGCTTTGGGACATTCATGAACCAGAAAGATAACATGAACTGATCCCAAGGGGAGAGAAGAGGTAGAAATAAAATGTTTACATGATTTGTTTTAAAAATATTACACATACTTATTCCATAAACTGTAGGTAGCTTGAGAATAAAACTTCAGTATAGGTTACCTGGTGTTTGAATCAGTAATTCCACATAAGCGCTGACATATCTATAATTCCTTCACAATTAAAAAGAAAGGCTCTGAGCATTAACATCTCTAAGGGATTCCACCTTGCACATTTTATCCACACAAATTTAATTTTCTAGAATAAATCAGAGACCTAACAGATGCCTAGTAGAGTACTTTATTCAAATTAGTCCTTCTAAACATGAACATTAATTAACTGAAAATATTTAAGAGAAAATAGGAATGTAGAAAATTGGTATCTCATTCTTTCTTTCCAAACCAAAGAAATAGTTGTTCGAAAGATGAAAAGGGTGCATCTTGAGTTAGACATAACTGCGAAATTACAGCCTTGGATGAATAAATAATTTTATTTCGTGAGCAAGCTTCAGCAGCTGCGACTTACATTCTCAGCTCCCTCTGCAATTCTCCGTCTTAAAATCAGCCACAACTTATACACACTGATATGAATGCATTTTTAAAAATAAGGGCCCAATTAAATGTGAAAGTATGCATTTAAGTTATCTACTCAAATGTGATTTAAGCTCTAACCACAACTTGAAAATCATGATTTTTTGTGTGCTACATTAAGCACAGGTGACAGCTCATTTCTAATGTTATCACACACATTAATTGTTTTTCTTTTCATACCCTGTTTTCCCCTAAACCATGCAATCTGCATATAATTGTAAATCCTTCTCTAATATCTCTAATTCTAGTGAATTTGTTGTCTTCTAATTGACCTTATTAACTTTGGTCAAACTTTTTCTTCTACATTTTTTGCCTTAACTAATGGCAAATTTGAGATGTGTAGTCTTAAAATAAAATGATACGGTAGACTTGCAGTTACTTCATTGGAAATATTTTAATTGTGGATGAATTATTGTAAATAAAAATCTCCTGTAACTGTACATTATTATCCATAAACTGTTTTCTAAACACTGCTAAAATGGATAAGGTATGATTTATAATCTATTTATTGGTTCATTTGCTGTTTGTTCTAAAGAGATTATGCATTTTTTCATTTTTTTGGTTGCTTTGACTTGAAAAAATAATATAGAACAAATTTAGACAAAACATTAAAATAACTTTGCAATTAATTATGTTTGTTTCCACAGTGATTTGCAATAAACAGGAAGCAAAGAAAACTGTTACTGTGAATTTTTTTAAGACAGCAAATATATCATTTGTAACTGGACATGTAAGGTTAAAATTTGGAGTAAAAAATACTGAAACAAAATAACACATTAGTTTTTTATTTTCTTAAGGGAAGTCATAATATTTCTTTTTTTCCTTCAAAGAAATGATTTATGATACAAAATCCTAGTCCTTTACTGAGCTGTTACACGAGGAAGGATGAAAGCCAGTGCAAATACAAAGCACTGCAGGGTGGCTTTGCATGACAACGCTCAGCACAAAGGTCTAAGACCGCTCTGCCTCTTCCACGCTCAAGTGTGTGAGAGCTGCCAAGAACATCTGATTTCCTCTTCCCACTTTTACCACGTACCTCTAATTCATGAGCTCAGTTCACTGGTTTATGTTATGTGAATGGATAACACAGTATCAACGCGCTTTATTTGTTTAGGACAGAGTTAAAGAACAATCTGAATGAGAACCAGATAATTGTGCTGACTGAAAGCAAGCCAATTCAAAAACTTCACATCTGGTATTAGACAATTTGTATGTAATTGAAATGCCGAATTACAGAAATAGAGAACAAATTAGTGATTTCCAGGGGTCAAGGACAGGAGGGAGTGAATGTGGCTAAAAAACGGGCAGCACGAGTGATCCTTACGATGGTGGAAATGTTCTGTGTCTTGACTCTATCCGCGTCAATGTGTTGGTATTGTACCAACATCCTTGTGCAGGATGTTACCACTGGGGGAAATGAGGAAAGGGAACGTGGAAGCCCTGTATTATTTCTTACAACTGCATGTGACTCTACAGTTATCTCAAAATAAAAAGTTTAATTAGGAAACTTGCGTGACTGAAAAAAGTGAAGGAGAAATACAGACTCGCAGAAAAATAAAAAGTTGCGGGATAAAATAGCAGCAGCCCTGCCCAGAAATAAAAATTATAAGAAGTTCTTCAAGCAGAAGAAAAAAAAAAAAAAAAAAAAAAAACATAATGCAAAATTAAACCTACATAAAGGAAGAAAGAGCACTGGAGAAAGAAGAAATTACGCTAAAGTAAAATCTTTCATTTTTCTTATTCACTATTGATCTACACTGTGACTGTTTACAGTGATAATAGTGACCATGTACTGGGTGATTAACCATCAGTACATAAAGAACAAGGGGGAGAAGCTGAGGACAGGCCGGGAAAAGGCGCCGGAACTACATGGTAAATGGTGTGGTGTTATTTGAAGGGGAGCTTAGTTTATTTAATACGTATATTGTTTTTTTTTTTTTTTTTTTTCTGAGACAAAGTCTTGCCCTGTCGCCCAGGCTGGAGTGCAGTGGCCGGATCTCAGCTCACTGCAGGCTCCGCCTCCCGGGTTGACGCCATTCTCCTGCCTCAGCCTCCCGAGTAGCTGGGACTACAGGCGCCGCCACCTCGCCCGGCTAGTTTTTTGTATTTTTTAGTAGAGACGGGGTTTCACCGTGTTAGCCAGGATGGTCTCGATCTCCTGACCTCGTGATCCGCCCGTCTCGGCCTCCCAAAGTGCTGGGATGACAGGCTTGAGCCACCGCGCCCGGCCATATTTAATATGTATATTGTAAATCCTGTGGTGACCACTTAAAAACACAGGTATATACTAAGAGAGAAGCAAAAAATGGACTCATAAAAGCTTTTGAAAATCCCCTCCATAAAAGCAATAAGAATAGTGGTAACAGCAGCAACAAAAGTTAAAATTAAATTATTAAGAACTTTGAAAATTAACCAGACACCTGCAACAGTTGAAGTACAGTTCATTCAGGAAAAATGGCTGGATCTCAATCACACAAGGAAGCTATATGGTATTAAATATTTCAAGTTGGCCAATTCTCATTCCCCATTGCTCATTTCTGTGACAGCCTTGAAACTGAGGAACTTTATAACTATGGTAGCCATGAAAACCAGCAGCCTAGCAACAAGGAGAGGGTGCAGAATGGGTTAGGAGCTTTGGAGGATTGCCTGGCCTCTTGACTGTGTCCGAAAACCTCACTCATAGGGTGTCTATTTATTTGACCTGAATCAGGGCTTGTTCAGTGAAGAAAGCCATATCCACAGAGCGTTTGTCCAAAACTTCCAGCCACAGTCCTTCAACTTCCCGGATGCCTGAGCTGCTGGTGCTAGTTGGGTAAGCAAAAGGCTGTGAAAATCCTTAAATAAATACCATGGAAGATGAGACTGTCAATACAGTGCTTTGAAAAGCTCTAACATCTAACTGAAGATCTATACGGGCACGTTCACGTGCAGGGCTGTAGGCCCAGAAAAGACACAAACCGTCCTAATGTCTCATCTCTGATGGATCTTCCATCTCTGTGAAAGACGAACTGAAGAAGGAAGGTTAAGGCCAGCCTTAAACTATCTGCCAGAGCACTGAAAGCATTCCAGCACCCACACACACACACACACACACACACACAATCACACACAAACACACACAATCACAAACACACACAATCACAAACACACACAAACACACACAATCACAAACACACACAAT
>NW_016807505.1:2754383-2799272 GCF_001698545.2 Rhinopithecus bieti | reverse complement strand
ACACACACAACACACACACAATCACACACAAACACACACAATCACACACAATCACACACAAACACACACAAACACACACACACAACACACACACACACACAAACACACAATCACAAACACACACACACTCACACACAAACACACACAATCACACACACACAACACACACACACACAACACACAAACACACAATCACACACACACAATCACACACAAACACACAAACACACACAAACACACAATCACACACAAACACACAATCACACACAAACACACAAACACACAATCACAAACACACACAATCACACACACACACAAACACACAAACACAATCACACACAATCACACACAAACACACACTCTCATCAATCTGCTCAACAAAGTACTAAAGGAAAAAGACTGCTAACCAAGAATTCTACAGTCGGCACAAATATCTCTGGAAAAAAACAAAGGAGAAATTAAGACATTCTCAGATAAACTAAAACTGAGAGAATGTCACTAGCAAAGCTTCTCTACAGGAAATACTAAAGGTTAAATAAAAGGAACTAGACAGTACCTTGGATTCACTAGAAGGAAACTGTCAAGTGTCAGTCAATATAAAATAAGTAATCTAAATACTACTCTATCACAGAAATTAAATATTTAATTTTTAAACCTTCTGGAAAAGAAGGCTTCATGCTCTGACTGCTTTAATGGAGGTTTTTACCGAATATTAGCATCAATTCTAACAATATTTGTCAAAATAAATAAGGATGAAAGAGTTCCCACAATATTTTATAAGGCCAATATCACCTAAAAACCAAGCTAGACCAAAAAAGTACAAAAAAACACTACAGTATCTTTTATAAATTGAGATGAAAAATGATTTAAAAAACAGTAAATTGAATGCAGTCATTTATAAAAGGACTATACAACCCCAAATGGCATTTATTCTAGCAATAGTTCAATGATTAAATATCAACGTTATCCAACACAACAACAGACTAAAGCAGAAAAACTAACATGATCTCATCCTTTGATAGATAAATGCTTTTGACAAGATTTAATATCTACTTATAACGGAAACTCTTAGGAATAGAGAAGAACATTCTTGATTTTATAAATAAAACATTTCATCTAACATCACACTTCATGGTAGAGGACTAAGTGCTTTATCCCCAATATCAGGACCAAGGCAAGGATGTCCATTCTTACCACTCTAGCACAGTACTGGAAGTTTTAGCCCGTATAATCAGGCATGAAAAGGAAATCAAAGTCATATGGATTGGAAAGAAAGAAAGAAAACATTCATTGTCTACATACAAAATCCCCAAAAATCTATATAAAAAAACTGACTCCTAGAACTAATGAGTAAGTTCAGTAAGGTCATAAGATACAAGATCAACACATAAAAATCAATCATTTTTTTTCTACATACTAATGAAGAGATAAATAATGGAGAGATGCACAGTGTTCCTGTTTTGGAAGACTCAGTATAATAAATATGTCAATTCTCCCTGGTTCTTTATAAAATTTCAGCTAGAGCTTTTTGGTACATAAGATAAGCTATTCCAAAAGTCATACGGAAAGGTAGAGGAATTCGACTAGCTGAAACAATTTAAAAAAGAATTAAAATAGGGGGAAGCACTCTACCTGATGTTAAGATTAATTATACAGTTACAGTAATTGAGACAGTTTGCTATTGGTGGAGGGCACATATACAGATCAATGAAACAGAACAGAGACTCCATAAGGAGATTCAAATATGTCTAAGTGATTTTTTTTTTCCAAAGGAGCAAAACCAAGTCAATGGAGAAAGGATAGCTTTCTCAACAAATGGTGCTTGAAAAATTGGACATTCATAGCCCTTGCACCAAACCTTAATCAATATTGCATACCATGCACAAAAATTAATTCAAAATAGATTTAAATATAAAACTTTAAAAATGTTGGGAAAACATGGGAAGAAATCTTTCAGATAACAGTCTAGACAATGGGTTTTTAGGTATGATATCTTTTTTAATTATTATTTATTTATTTTATTTATTTATTTATTTATGTTTTATTTTTTTTTGAGACGGAGCTCCTCGCTCTGTCGCCCAGGCGGAGCTGCAGTGGCCCGTGATCTCAGGCTCCACAATGCAAGCTCCGCCTCCCAGGTTTACGCCATTCTCCCCTGCTCAGCCTCCGCACGCAGTAGCTGGGATATCAGGCGCCGCCATCGCCCGGCCCTAGTTTTTTTGTATTTTTTTTTTTTTTACGTAGAGACCGGGGTTTTCCACCGTTGTTAGGCCAGCGACTGGTCTCGATCCTCCTGACTCGTGGATAGCCACCCCGCCTCGTCCAGCCTCCCATAAGTGCTTGGCGATTACCAGCGCTTGAGCCACCGGCCCCGGCCTAGCCGGTAACTCGATGATCAAAGAAACCGATCCTAAAAGAAAAAAATATTAAGCGTTGGATTGTCATACATTAAAATTTTGGCTCCTGTCCTAAACCCTGGTAATAGGATAGCAAAGATAAGCGACAGACATAATTTAGAAAAAATATTAGAAACGGATCAGAAAGCGTGGGTCTGGAAATATACCCCACTGTGTAGAAATCCATATTAACTGGCTTCAATACTTTAAACACTGTTTCTGCACAAGTGTTGTAAGATACATACTGTACAAAAGATATTGTATCGGAACCTTAAAATAGGTGCTTCAAGGCTTGAGATGATGGGCAAAAACAACCACTGGCGCCAAATCTCCAAAGTCTTGCAAGTGCAATCTACCAGGTGCAGGCAAAGCTGAAAAGAAGGCAAACTGGGTCGCAGTGTCCATGCTCTTTTTTGAATGATTTATCTTATAATCACGCAGGGCAAACAGACTTAGTGACCATCTGGAAAATCCATAGAAAGGCAATTAGTGAGGCTTACAGACAGGTTGCCAGCTGAAAGTGACGCAAACTTCTATTGTCAACGCTCTGACAGTCACGGGGCAGCTCACACGAAGTAGCAAAACACCACACGGAAATGCTCTGGAAATTCCAAAACGTGGCAAGACCACGGCCCTCCACAGCTGTTACCGCGACTTCATTTCTTACCTTCTCCCACACTGCTTTGGCCCCCGGCTTTGCCTTGGGCCAACTGTTCATTTCTTATGATACGATAAGTATCCTATAGGTCCTTAATAGTTAGAAAGCTACATTTCAGAAACTATAAAGTAAAAAGCCATTCCCTGCCTAATCCTGAGGGATTTTGAGAACCCGGTTTCTGGTTATAGCTCAGCAACCCAAAGAGCTTGACGATCACCTGGATTTCATTAATTTTGTCTGTGAAGCAGTGTTCTCAACCTAAGGGTTTTCATGTATATGTATCACTAATCCGCCCTAATTTCAAATTCGCATCTGGGGCGGCTGCTTACTAAAAACACTAGATCTCCAAGGCCCCCACCGGGCAGTCCCTCTTAAAAAACAAATTTCTGAGACTTGGCAGAAAGTCCTGGGAAACACAATTTTAATAATTTTCCACAGTGTTTCTGATACTTCCTATTTGTTATAGAACCCGGGTGTCAAGAATTCCACCCAGCTCTACTAGCCTATGATTTTTTTTAAGACTTTACTTTTAGAGCAGTTTTTGGGTTACAGTAAAATTTAGAGGAAGTTGCAGAGATACTCCATGGAGACCCTACCTGACACATGCATGGCCTCTCCATTACCAACATCCCACACCAGAGTGGTATATTTACTACCACATTGTTGTCATACAAAGTCCATGGTTCACAGTAGGGTTCACTCTTGGTGTGCACACTCTATGGATTTGGACACGTATGGCTCATATCCATATTTCGTGTTTAATCATATATTGTATATTTAATGTTATACAGAGAAGTTTCGATGCCCAAAAAATCCTCTGGGCTCCACCTATTCATCCACTTTGCTCCTACCTTGCTCCCATCCCCTGGCAACCACTGTTCTCTATACAGTCTCCATAGTTTTACCTTTTCCAGAATGTCATATAGTTAGAAACATACAGTTATAGCCCTTTCCGTTGGCTTCTTTCACTTAGTAATATGCATCTAATTGTCACCCATGTTTTTCTAAGGCTTGATGGCTCATTTATTACTAGCCCTGAATAATATTCCATTGTCTGGGTATCCCAAAGTTGACTTATTCATTTACCTACTGAAAAAAACATCTTGGTTGTTTCCAAGTGTTGGTAATTATGAATAAAGCTGCCACAAACATCCATGTGCAGGTTTTTGGGCAGACATGTTTTCAGTTCCTTTGGGCAAATACCAAGGAGTGTGACTGCTGGATCCCATGGTAAGAGTATGTCTAGGTTTGTAAGAAGTTGCCAAACTGTCTCCAAAGTGCGCTACCATTCTGCATTTCCACCAGCAATGCATGAGAGTTCCTGCTGCTCCATGTCCTTCCCAGCATTTGCTGGTGTCAGTGTTCTGGATTTTGGCCATTCCAGTAGGTGTGTAGTAAATGGCAGCCAATTTTTTTAAAATAAATATTTGCTTTAGAGCCCAGTGCGGTGGCTTACTCTTGTAATCCCAGCAATTTGGGAGGCCAACTTGGGTGGATCACTTGAGGTTAGGAGTTCAAGACCAGTCTGACCAACATGGTGAAACCCTGTCTCCACTAAAACTACCAAATTAGCCGGCCGTGGTCGCATGCACCTGTAATTGCAGCTACTCCGGAGGGTGAGGCAGGAGAATTACTTGAACCTAGGAGGCAGAGGTTGCAATGAGCTGAGATTGTGCCATTGCACTCCAGCCTGGGTGACAGAGCCAGACTGTCTCAAAACAACAACAACAAACAAACAAACAAACAAAAAAAAAAAAAAACAAAAAAAAAAAGAAAAGAAAGAAAGAAAAAAGAAAAAATAAAGTTTGCTTTAGAATAATATCAGATTTACAAAAAAGTTTCAAACATGGCACGGAGTTCCCATCTACGTTTGACCCTTTCCCTGCTATCGTTAATCTCCCATTACCCTGGTACTTTGACAAAACTAACAAACTACCTTGGTGTACTACTCTTTAATAGCTCCAGACTTACCGAGTTTTGCTCATACCCTCTTGCTGTTCCAGAATTCAGCCTTGGATCCCACTACGATGATCTGTGATGTCTCCTTAGTTTCCTCCAATCTGTGACAGTTTCTTACTCGTGCCTTGTTTTTGATGACGTTGACAGTTTTGAGGAGTACTGGTCAGGTCCCCTGTTAAATATCCTCAGTCTGGTTTTGCCTGATGTTTTCTTATGGCTAAACATGGGCATGCGTTTTTTTGGGGCCACCACAGAGGTGATGTGCGATTCTCAACACATCATGTTACGCTGTCGACATGGCTCACCACTGGCGAGGGTCACCTTGATCACTTGGACATCATCAGGTTTGTCAGGTCTCTCCATTGTACAGATACTTTATTTCCCCCCTTTCATATTCTAATCTTAAAAAAAATCATTAAGTCCAGCCTCCACTCAGTGGGAATGGTGTGGGGGAAGCTCCGCCTCCTAGCAAGAAGTAGCTACAGAAGTTGTTTCGAATTCTTCTGGCAGAAATATTTGTGGTTTTTTTCCCTCCCCATTTATTTATATATTCAATCATTATATCTGTATGGACTCGTGTGTATTTTATTTTGGGGGCTACATTTTAATAAATTTAATTATCAATTATTTTTGAGATGGGGTCTCACCACATTGCCCAGATTGGTCTCAAACTCATGGGTTCAAGTGATCCTCCTGTAATCCCAGCTTCCCATGCACACCACTGGGCTGGCTTCATTATTAATGTATTGTTCAAACTGTTGGCCACTGGGAGCTCCTTTATTTCTTTTACGTGCTCCATCCTTGTGTCTTTTAACATTTTCTTACTTCCTGGCACTATAGGATGCTCCATTTGCCTACATTTTCCTCTATTTTCCCTATATTCCCTACCCCAGTCCTAGAATCAGCCATTTCTTAAAGGAGCCTTGATTTATTTTATTAGAAAATCATATTTAGAGACCAAGACGAGGGTGCTGGGTGTACTCATTGCTACTGGGCTATTGCTGTTTCAAAACTCTCTCAGCACACAAACACGCACACACACAGAAAACATCAAACATGATTTATCAATTCACCTACAGATGAACATTTGAATTCTCATCAGTTCTTCACTAGCACAGGATGTTATCACAAAGAACATTTTTAGAAAGGTCTCTTTGAATGCATAAGTGAAATTGTTCTTGTATATTTGTCTAAAAGTAGAATTGTTTGGACATAGAGGATGTATGCCATCAGCTTTACCAATTACCCACAATGATCTTCCAACTGTCAGTGTAAAGCAACCCTTGATCCCCCACACTTTTAACAAACACTTTATATTGAGTGGGATCTTTAACATGTTTCCAGTCTAACATGCATGACATGCTATCTCATTTTCATGTAAATTTATAATTATTTCTTTAATAACAAATGAGGCTGAGCAACACATCATTATCTACTGATCATGGATTTAATGGTCATAGAGATACTTTCTTACACATGTGTTTGTTAATGCTTTGATTTTATTCATATTTATGTTTTTAATCAACCCAGAATTGATTTCTAGGTACGTGCATAGGGAGCTTATTTTATTTTACGTTCTATACACAAAAAAGTAATGTCCTACAATTACGTACCAAACAATGCATCCTTTCATCATGTTTTGAATGCAAGCTTTAGAACACCAAGTTTCTGGGGAATCCTCATTGTGTCTTTGGGATCTCTATTCCATTCGGTTTGTCCATTTGCTTATTCTTCTATCAATATCACACTTGCTCTTTTGCTCTCAAAGTATAAGCTATTCTTGAGTCTGTTTTGATGCAAACCACACCCTGACTTGGGAGAACATACCAGTGTAAGAATCTAGGGGGCATGGCAGAGCAAAAAAAGCCATGCCATTTACACAAAGAATGTGTCTCTCGCATCCCACATGGCTGAGACAGGCCAACAGCACAAGGACTCCTCACCAGTCAGAGTCAGGAGAGGCCACTGATGGGCAGGGTTTGTTGCCTTTGCTGGGCAGTGGTCTCAAAAGCCCTCAGAGAAGATACATGGGGCCACCCTGGGTGACTACCTGTCACACAGTCCCGAGTGGGGAGATCCAACATCCTGAGGGCCAGTAGCAGTGGGTGCCCCAAGTAGAGAATGCCCACTGTTATCCCTGTGTCAGCATCATTTTTGTGGCCCAAGCTCATGCCAGTGAACAGAAAATGTCCATTAACCAGACAGCCCTCCCAGACCAGGCCGGGCCCCAGGCCTCAGGATGATCACACAGGTACAAGTTCCAGAGCTATGTGGGGCATCTGGTTGACCCCCACGTACAAACAGGAGGTCAGAGAGCAAAGAGCCGGGGGCCAGATGGGTGCATCCCAGGCTCAGGGAGCCCAGTGAGACAACGCTGGCATGCTGCAGGTCACAACTACCAGGGAGGAACCAGGGAGGAACCTGGACAATTTTAAGGTAGGCATTGCCAGCCCAGCCAGCCCAGGTACCAGAGAAGGATATAAAAGTTTTGAAGAAAGCACTCCAAAGTATGCAGACTCCTGGGGTAGGAGGCCTGATAGGTTTTTTTTTGTTTTTTGTTTTTTTTGTTTTGTTTTGTTTTTGAGACGGAGTCTCGCCCTGTCGCCCAGGCTGGAATGCAGTGGCCAGATCTCAGCTCACTGCAAGCTCTGCCTCATGGGTTCACGCCATTCTCCTGCCTCAGCCTCCCGAGTAGCTGGGACTACAGGCGCCGCCACCACGCTCGGCTAATTGTTTGTATTTTTAGTAGAGACGGGGTTTCACCGTGTTAGCCAGGATGGTCTCGATCTCCTGACCTCGTGATCCGCCCGCCTGGGCCTCCCAAAGTGCTAGGATTACAGGTGTGAGTCCCCGCGCCTGGCCCTTTTTCTTTTTTTTAACTGACTCTGGCTTTGTGACCAGACTTAAGTGCAGTGGCACGATCTCGGCTCGCTGCAACCTCCGCCTCCTGGGTTCAAGCAATTCTCCTGCCTCAGCCTCCTGAGTAGCTGGGATTACAGGCGCGCACTACCACGTCCAGCTAATTTTTGATTTTTAGTAAAGATGGGGTTTCACCATGCTGGCCAGGCTGGTCTCCATCTCCTGAGCTTGTGATCCGCCCACCTTGGCCCCCCAAAGTGCTGGGATTTACAGACGTGAGCCACCAAGCCCGGCCAGGAGTTCTTTAAAGCATTTTGAATTTACTCCGTTGTCTTCTGAATTCCATCTTCTGAGTTGAGAAGTAACTCTCAGTGTAATGACTGCACCTTAGAAGGAAATTAGTGTTTTGCCTCTAGGTGCTTTCAATAATTTTCTGTTGGGTCTGGTTTCAGCTGATGACCTAGGTGTGTTTAAGTGTCTTTTAATCACATTCATATTCATCCTGATTGGAGTTAGAGGGGTTTGGAAGTTTTGATTTGGTGTCTTTCATCCATTTTGAAAATTTCTCAGCTCTCATTGCTTTCAACATTCCTTCTCTCTCATTTTCTTCCTTTTTCTGAACTCCAATTACATATGCCTGTTTCTTTGGTTAAAAGAGCATTGCCTGATGGGTACCTCTGCTTCTATATTTTCCATCCTTTAACTTTTCAACATTTTTTTGGGTCATTTTATTCTGGCCAATCTTCTACTTCACTAGTTCTCTCTTCAGAGTTCTTAAATTTCAGTCTGAATTGTTTTCTTTTATAATTTACTTTATTGTTTCTAGTCCACTGTTTATTATTTATTGTTTCTAGTTCACTGCTCAAATTATATATCTCATCTTTTACTTACTTGAATATTCTAATGATGGTTCTTTGGCAGTCTGATTGAGAATTGCTTTATCAAACAGGCCGGACCACAAGACCCTGGGACGATCACATAGGTACACGCTCTAGACCTATGTGAGGTGACTGGCTGACCCCATGTATAGGCAGGAAGATAAAAAGAAAAGACCCAGTGGCCCGATGTCAGCCTCGCATCACAGTTGTCCTTATCAATCTGTTTCTATTTCTTGCTCTCCTCTTGTTAGTTGCTCATGGTATATTTTCTCCTTCTCTGTGCATTTTCTATTAACCCCGGATATTGAATATGAAAATTTGTAAACATAATTTGAGGCTTAAGACAAGAATTCTTTGGAGAGGATTTGCATTTCATTCTGGGTAACTAGGAGCACAAGGTCTCCTGGATCTACCTAATCTGATTTTAAGATTGACATAATTTGGTGCTGGGCTTCCAATCCTGGAAGGGCCAGGATATCTCTAGTTGATCCTTACTCCCAGGATCTATTTCTTGAGGATTCCTATGCCAAGTAAGTGGTGTTTGCCAGGCTGACCCCTTGGTGGGCCTTAGACTCATTTTGTCCTTAGATTCACAAGGCTGTCAAATGATCTCCTTAGCTCTTAACCCTCTCAGATGCTTAAAGTGCTGATATCCCTAGAGGAGGGCTGGCCCCAAATGGCCATCTTTCTGTTTATTCCTTTCCCTGAACTTGACCCCTTCAGTCTTCAGTATCTTCTTAGCATTCTAAAATATTCAAGTATTTTTTTATTCAGAGAGGTTTATCTGAATTATATAGTATATTCAGAGTTATATGTAATTATATAGTATATTCAGAGTAATATTATATAAATTGTCTAGTATATTCAGAGTAATACTATATATATAAATTATATAGTATTATTCAGAGAGGTTTATCTGAATTATATAGTCCACTATTATCAGACTCAGAAATGTCCCATCACATCTACAAATTTTCTTTGGTTAGCTGGCTTTTGTAAGTAGATTGGAAGAGGGATTGGCTTTAACATTATTCATTCAATTGGAAGCACTTAAATTAATGCCTAAAATTTTACCACTGTGTATTTTTTCTTCTTTATGAAGCATTGCCATTTTTCTGTATGACTATTTTAAAATAAAATTATCAATGTAATAATGGGGTTACCAGCTATGTTTTAAAATCCCTGACAGTGTGAAAATTCTTCTTTCTCAGTGTTTGGGCTCGTGGCCAATTGTCTGCATTAAGGCAGACACAGACATATTAAGATTTCATTCAAGAGAATGAATACAATATGTTGAAAATACATGATTCTCCTCTTTAAAAAATATTGTTACCCTTTGCTTATTTTTATTTGGTCAATAATGAAGCCACAATAATGAAGAAGAATTTGTAAATTCCATGTGGGATATTTTCTCATCTTAAGCTTTATGAATCTTGGCGTTGTACACCTCCTTAGAGAACACAGTTAATCTACAGTCCAGCTGGACAATCTAACTATGGTCACGAGAGCATGGAAGAAGGTCAAGACGTGGACCTGGCATTACTTACCAGGAGACAAGAAATAAAGTTAGAATATCACAGGGGTAAGGGAGTGAGGGAGCAAAATAACTAAGAGCGGGAGAAATGTAAATATCTACATAATTATCTGTAAACTTAGGAAAGAAGTTGGATGTGATCCAGAATCTACATTGAAAGAGTTCACATTTTCAAATATTGTTTTGGATAAAGCCTGAAAATATTCAAGTACCAGTGAAATACTTTAGGGATGCGGCACTTAATTTTGTTTGCACCTTGGGGCCTTTTTGGAATCTGATAATGCCAATAGAACCCTGGATTTTAAAGGAATAAAATAAAATACATATGGTAATTAAGGAATCCAATCACATTGATGTAAACGATAATCCTACTAATACACTTTTCCAATCCAGTAACATATGCGCCTCTCTGCTGATGCATTAAATAAAACATCTACCAGTGAGCTAAATATTTACTAGAATTTTGATGTAGTAAGGAATGAAAATGGCACTGGAAATTCCTGCAATCATTGTAATATGATGTGAGAAAATCTGTGATTTTTATTAAGGAACTGCTGTGGTTTGCGCTTCATTCAAAATTGAAAGTCATGCGAAATTTCAGTTAGAGGTTAGTGGAAATAAAAATGAAATTCTCTTCACATCTGGGTTCAAAGATTCCCTCCAAATTCTGTCCATGGATTACTTGCGGAAGAGAAGAGCATGAAACGGGAGACTGTTTTGTCTCCCGTTGTGAATTCTGTAGTTGAGTGAGCCAGGCTGAGATTAAATACATCTTCGATGCTCAGAGGACACACGTCCCTACACTAATGCACGCCAAATCAACCAGCCACAGACAATGGCGACAATGCCAGTGACATTTAGAATAGGAAGTTCTCTTTGAGCCAGTCAATTTCCTCTCAGTCTGATAAGCTCATCTGGAGTTTGGAACACTCCACATACAGCTATTTTGAAAAGCACAAAATCTGCACATCCTCATCTAGTGGTAAGGAAGAATGGGGTTATACAGTTCTAACTCATTTAAAATTCTGGACTTGTCTCCTTTACATGAGTAGTTCTAAGAAAACTGAGTGCTTTCCTAAATATTTAAAACAAATAAACAAACGTGTGAATGAAAGAGTAATAACGTGAAAGGAACTCATCGATTTTTAACATCGAAGAATAGTATCTCATTCAACGAGTAAGGAAGACAGCATTTTAGTCATTTTAAGACAGTATTTCAGAGCAGATAAATTAATTGAAAACTTTCGTACATGGTTGCAAAATGCTTTGCTAAAGCATGGCGAAATAAATACAAAATGTGAGGTATCTTGCAAAAAAATCTTAAATTGTAAAACTCTCAAATAAACTTATTTATTCTCACAATATAGTTTAAGAAAGAAGGCCCTGAAAGAACATTCAAAAAATATCATGGTGAGTATTCATTTTAGTGTTCTAATAGCTATCAATTATTAGGAGGAGGAAAAAGAAATGTTAAAACTCTCAATATCTGGCTTTTGTATAGAAGAAAAACATCATCTGAAGAATTAGGCATTAGCTTCAGACAAATCCCTTTATAGCAAAGTGATAAAAGATTTAAAATTTATGTGTAGCCTTGAAAATAGAGAATAAAAACAAAAACCAAATGAGCATGCAATAGACACCAGTTTTGATCACCCACATAGACTGATATTTACAAGAATATAACTCTTGCTTATATTTCACCAGCAGGCATGTCCAGATTCATCTGTTCTGGACTTGAGTTTCCAAAGAGCATCTTAGTAAAATGTGGGTATTTAACTTCTGACTCAACGCCGACCTTTTCCGTCTTTGTGTGAAGATCTGGGTCTACTGTCTTCATTCAGAGGAAATAACTTTAATAGTCTTGAGGCAGAAAATTGAAGACATTTAAACAGAATGGACCAAATGCTGAGAGTCAGCCACTCAAATAGCAAGTACAGACAATGGTTTAAGTTGAATCTAAAGTAAAATACTCTCCTTCCTAAGGGTCCCAAGGTCAAGCACAGTAGTCAGTCTCTTTATAAAACATACTTCCAAGTCAAAGGTTTCTACGAATGTCAAAGCTTAAGCTTGTGCCTTTTGATATATTAATTGGAAACGCACTATGGTTTGAACAAATGTTACTAGGTATGTCTGGGGAAAGCTAAGGAATTACAAAGGAACCGTTGCCATGTAATTAAATAAGGCACTTGAATACTGATTAACCACAGGGACTGGAGGCTGTTATTACGCATCTTAAGCACGGGTTTGAGTCCAGCAGAGAAAGCACGCGTTCATTTCTGCAGCAACCACAGGGTCCTCTCTTTCCTGTTTCAACGGGCAGAACTGACATCCATTTATTTTTCCATTTTTAGTTGAATCGCTCCATTTTGTTTTCAGGGTCTTCTCAAAGAGTTTCTGAAGGGACTCAGAGGAAGTGTTCAGCAGAAAGCCCGTTATTAATAAATCAACTTACTATAATTTTAGGTAATAAATAACACATTTTAGCTGATGAGGGACTATGCCATTGTTTTAGCTTTTGAGCCCATTGTTCTCTTTTCATGTAGATTTGTGGATGAGAGGAAGGGTCTGCCTTGCTAAATTTTCAAAGTTAAGACTAAAGCTCATCAACAATTGCTCTGATGGTGGGAAGCTGCGCTCACAATGTAGAAAACAAGTTGCTGCCTTGCTGTGAGGAGTCCAAGCATGCCATGCACTTGCTATTCAAACTTCCCCTTCCAGGCTCTTACTAATGGTGTGTCTTCTGCCTGATCTGCCTTTCTTGTTTACCTCTGACGACGCAGGTTTTATCTGTAGTTCAAGGACTACTGTGTTCTATCTTTGGAAAAATTCAGCAAATAGTCAGGTACACGTTGGCCAGTCAGCAAGCCCTTTTCTGAACTCAAATATTACTTAATTATTCAATGTCTTTCATTGTGCTATAATAGAGGGGTGTGTGTGTGTGTGTGTGTGTGGTGTGTGTGTGTGCTTGTCATCTCCCCTACCCAAACATATGGAAAGACTTCTTTGAATTCAGGAGCCTTACCTTCTACACTTCCACTACATCACATTGGTAGAAAATCAGTACATACGTGTGATTTTCAGCTCAAATTACTTTTTAAAAAACAAGATAGGTATATATTAATATTTTCTTCAAAGCACATCATAGTTTGCACACAGGCACACGCAAAAACACATGTATAAATACATATATCTGTGATTTCCCAATAAATATTTATAAATTAAAAGTACAATATGTCATATGAGAGAAAATAAGTCAATTTAATAAGCATGGTTTTCAATATGGCAATAACATATTACCTGCTTCTTCAGCTCCACCTCTGGAAACTTACACATTGAAATATATAACATTTAAGTGTGTATCTATCAGGCACGATATAAGGCCTTTGCCATCCAGAAACTGTTGTTCCTGCAAAGGTCATTCCCAGACTGTTTTATAAATGACTTTGACACATATATGATATAGACATGAAGTCTTTGATCCACATTTATACATGGTATAGATTATATAGTAAAATTTCAGAGAAGAGCCCGGCACAGTGGCTCATGCCTGTATTCCCAGCACTTTGGGAGGCCGAGGAAGGAGAATCACGAGGTCAGGAGACAGAGACCATCCTGGCTAATACGGTGAAACCCCGTCTCTACTAAAAATACAAAAAATTAGCTAGGCCTGGTGGTGGGCACCTGTAGTCCCAGCTACTTGGGAGGCTGAGGCAGGAGAATGGTGTGAACCCAGGTGGTGGAGCTTGCGGTGAGCTGAGATAGCACCACTGCACTCCAGCCTGGGCAACAGAGCAAGACTGCATCTCAAAAACAAAAACAAACAAACAAAAAAATTCAGAGCAGAACATGCTTTGGAATGTGAGATGAGGATTAAGTGTGATACTATAAACGCCAAGAAAACATACCTGCACACAAAAATCCTCTAATTCTCTCTTCATATTAGATACATGCCAATTACTGTCAGCAGAAGTAGGAGGCTGGAGGAGAGTTTAGAAATGGTCATGGACAAACCATAGATGAGCAGAGGCAGAGGCAAATTTAAGAGCAAGGTGAATTAAAAAATCAGAGGGAATATGTCCTCCACCTGGCAGAGGAAGTATGGCGTGGTATGTGAAGGGGGCAAAATGAATGCACTAAGAGAGGAAGGTTATAGGAGAGTCTAAAATAAAGTTAATTACATAAGGTGGGTAATAATGATGGTGAACATTGCCTGAAAGGCAAGTAGAGGCAGTTGGACCTGGGAAATCAGAAAATACAGAGAAATTACAAGTTCTAGATCAAACAACAAATCGTTAGAGAAGTGTAGATTTCCATAGGTATCATTTCCCTACATATCAGGACTGTAGAAATAAACAGGATAGTAAAAACTAAAATTGCAGTCGTTCTGATCTTTAGCTTCACAAAATCAAGTCAGCATATTGTTACTCTGGCCAGCTCTTTGCACCCCCGCCCCTTCTGTGCAGGCATACGTTTCACTTGTAATACAGTCAGACTCATTTGTTGAAGTACGAACTTCATCTTTGTGCTCACACCCTGGCTGATTTTTTTAAAGTTTATGTAGAGTAAAAATGTATTCTTTTGTTGTACAGTTCTATTGGGTTTGACAAATGCATACTCTTGCGTTCACCACTGCGATACCATCACTCCCTACATTTTCCCATGCTACCTCTTCATTGATAATACCTCTCCCCATTTTCCAGCCCCAGGTAACCACCAATCTCTTTTTTCTCCTATAATTTTGCCTTTCTCAGAGTAACATAAATAAAATCATACAATATGTAGTTTTTGGTCTTCCTTCATTTTTAGATTCATCTATTTTGTTGCATGAATCAAGGGTTTTTTTTTTAATCATCTCATTATATGGATGTACAGCAGTTTGTTTGTCAATCAGCTGAAGGAAATCTGGAGGGCTTTCAAATTTTGGCAATTATGAATAAAGCAGTTCTCACTTTTTCTGTACAAGTCTGTGTGTGTGAGACATAAGTTTCCGTTTCCCAGAAATGAGAATGCTAGTAATACGGTAGGTGTATGTTTTACTTTGTGTAACCTGATAAACTATTTTCTAAAGTTGCTATACCATTTGCTTTCCAGAGGAAATGTGTAAGAGCTCAGTTGTTCCACCACATCCTCACCAGCATTTGTTCTGCAGTTTTTCAAAAGACATTCTAATAGGTGCGTATTTGTACTGCAATATAGTTTTAATTCACCATTCTCTAATGATAATGTTGAGCATATTTTCATACGCATATCTGACATTTATATACCTTTTTTGGAAAAGTATCTGTTTAACTCTTTTACCATTTTTTTATTGCGTTATTTGTTTTCTTACTGTTGACTTTTGAGTGTTCCTTATGGATACAAACTCTATTCAAATGAAATTTGCAATGATTTTCTTCCAGCATGTAATTTATCTTCATAATCTCTTAACAGTATCTACAGCAGAGCAAAAGACTTTAGGAAGTACGGGCTCAGCATGTTGGCTCATGCCTATAATCCCAGCACTTTGGGAGGTCGAGGCAGACAGTTTGCGTGAGGCCAGGGATTCAAGACCAGCCTGGGCAAATGTCAAAACCCTGTCTCTACAAAAAAAAAGCCAAAATTAGCCAGGCATGGTGATGTGCACTTGTGGTCCCAGCTACTTGGGAGGCTGAGGTGGGAGGATCCTTTGAGCCCGGGAGGTTGAGGCTGCAGTGAGCCATGATCATGCCACTGCACTCCAGCCTGGGTGACAGAGTGAGACCCTGTCTCAAAAAAAAAATGTCCAATTTATCCATTGTCTTTCTATTTATAGGTCATGTTTTCGGTGCAGTAACTAAGAAACGCTTGCCCAACCTAAATGAAGCAGAATTTGTCCCATATTTTCCTCTAGAAATATTAAAGGTTTACATTTAGGTCATAACCCCTTTTTAGTTACTCTTGTGTAAGGGGCTAGGTGTACATCGAGGTTCATTTTTTTATTATGGATGTCCAATTCTTATAGGACTATTTGTTGAAAAGACTATCTCTTCTCTCGAACTTTTGTTGAAATTCAGATGACTGTATTAGTATGGGTTAATTTCTAAATTCTCAATTCTGTTCCATAGATCTATGTATCTACACTATTGACAATAAGACTGTCATGATTACTGTAGCTTTGTAGTAATGGGTAAAAGTAGGTAGTGTTAGTCTTCAAGCTTTGTTGTTTTTTTCCAAAATTGTTTTAGATATTATAGTCTCTCTGCCTTTCCTGCTAAATTTTAGAATTAGCTTGTTAATATGTACAAGTCTTCAAGTCTCATCAAATGAGGGATTGCAATAAAATGATAGAAATTACATACAAGAACCAAATAGAAATTCTGCAATTGAAAAGTATAATACAGCAAATGAAAATCCACAAGAAGGATTCAGCAGCAGATTTGATCTAACAGAATAAAGAACCAGGGAAATGTAAATTTTAAGATAGGTCAATTGAGATTACCAGTCTGGGGAAACAGATAAAAGAATAAGAAAATGAACAGAGCCTCAGAGACTGGGAGACACCATCAATTGTACAAACACATGCATAATGGGAACTCCAGAAGCAGAGGGGAAAGCAGAAAGATCACAAAGATAGCTGGAAGAAATAATGACCTCATACTTTCTAAACATAATACAAAAAGTTAATCAGCATATCCAAGAGGCCTGATAAATTCCAAATAAAATAAAAAACTCAATGAACTCCACACCTAAGCACGTAACAGTCAAGCTGACAGAAGACAATGACAAAGAGAGACTCTTCAAAGCAAGCAAGAAAAAAAAATCTCATGGTACAAGGGCTCAACAACAAGATCAACAGCTGACTTGTCATGAAAAATAATGGAAGTCAAAAGGCAATGGGATGTTGTATTAAACATCGTCTTAAGAAAAAGATTATCAACCAAGAATTTTGTATTTAGTAAAATTATCCTTCAAAAACGAAGGGAAAATTAAGACATTCCCAGCTTTTAAAAACTGAGAGCATCCATCATTAATCCACCTGCTTTACAAGAAACTCTAGAGTCTTTTGGCTAAAATGAAAAAACAAACAATGGATAGAGTAATCAGAAGCCATACAACAAATAAAGAGCCCTGGTAAATGTAATTACATAGGTAAATATAAAAGACAATGCCAATGTACTTTAATAAACATTTTCTACTTCCATAGGGATCAAAATACAACTGAATAAATCAAAAGTTATTAAACTGTGCTTATATACTTATGATACATAAAAATGTAATTTATATGACAATAATAAACATAAAAGGGGATAAACTTTGAAGCAATATTTCTGTAAGCTACTAAAATAAAGTTAGTATTAATTTGAACTGGATTGGTTTATGGCGATGATTGTAATCTTCAGGGAAAACACTAAGAGCATAATTTTTTAATGTAGTAAAAGAAACAGTAAGGGAATTAAAGTGTACTCTAGAGAACACATATTTAATACACAAGAAGGCAGTGAGAGGAACAAAAATGACCTACGACATACAGAAAACAAATATAAAAACCCCAGTTGTAAATCTTACCTTATCTGTCATTACATTAAATATTAAAAAATAAAATAATACAGTTGAAAGGCACAGATTGGCAGAATGGATTAAAACAAGAACAACATGATCAGACTATATGCTATCTACAAGAGATTCACTTTAGACTGAAAGATACATGTAGGTTTAAATACTTAGGCTGAAACCTAACCCTAATCCAATAATGATAATTTATTATATTACAGATTCGTAGGTCAAAAGTCTGGCATAGGTCATAAACCCATTCAGTAATGGGCTGAAATCAAGGTATCAGCAGGGCTGCCATTCCGTTCCTTTCTATTCCATCTTGTCAGAGGCAGAAGATGCCTCTCCATAGTAGATGCACAACAGAAAGGAGTGTATATATTAATAAGAAGATACAGTCAAGAATGAATTGCAGCTTCATTGGTAATATTGGTAATATCTGAAACCACTACACATTTTCTGGCCTTAAAAAATTAAGCAAGTGGGTAGTAAATGGAAAGCCAGGATTCTATCTGTTGAAGTGAGAGTTTACGGATAAACAAGGGAGGAGGCTATGATGTAACTGATTAAATACAGATATAAATGGGTATATAGAGAAATATTTATAGAATGTTTATATGTATGTGTATACGTGTATGGTCATTATACACACATATATTCTCTTGCTTTGGAAGCTGAGAGGACTTAGAAGCAATAGCACTCCAATATAAATTAACTTCCTTCACACCCACTTCCTGATTTCTAATACCATTCTCTACTGAAAGGAACTGGGGCTCTTAGAAATGGCTAGTTCTAGGACTGGAGAAAAAAACAGAATATAAGTGTGGAATATCTTGTAGTGACAGAATGTAAGAAAGAAAATGTAATTAAAAACATATAATCATGCTGGGTATGTCAAAGGAACAAAGGAGCTAACACAATGTGCTTCCAGTGGCCAATGCTGGAGCAATTTGAGTAACAAAATAAACAGTAATGTCGGGTTATAACCCAGAGTATAAAATAAATATCTAGGAGTTTCTACTGAAAGAAGCAAATGATTGAGTCAATTGATAAATGAGGGAGAAGGGACAAATTTACCTTTCAGAATTCCAAATGATTTCTGTAGCTTTCCCTCCAGGAGGTATAGAATAATGCCCTAGTCCCTAAAGTGTGAGTTGTGCATTGTGACTTCCTTCCAAAGTATGCAGAGTACTACGTGAAGAAGGGAATAACTTTACAGGGAAGCAACGTGGCAGACACCACCTCAGCCAGACAATAAGGTTCTCATCAAAGCTGACAAGTTGCATTGATAGCATGATGAGAACTGTACTTGACCTATGTGGTCTTCCTCTCAAAAACCCATAACCCCAGTCTATGGATAATAAAAACATTGTACAATTCCCAATTTATGTGTATTCTAAAAAATATGTGACCAGTCATCCCCAAAAATGTCAGGGTCATCAAAAACAATGTAAGTCAGAGAAACTGTTGCAGCCAAGCAGAGCATGGGAGGACATGACAGCTAAATGCAATGTGGTGTCTTGGACAGGATCCCAGAACAGAGAAAGGCTAGCACATGAAAAGGATGGAAATATGAAAGCATGGAGGTCAGTTAATATGTCAATACTGGTTTAGGAATCTTGATAAATGTCTGGCACTAAATGTAAGATGTTAACAGTGGGATAATGGGGATGTGGTATGCAGGAATGTTGTGCTGTCTTCACTATGTTTCTGTAAACCAGAAACTATTCTAAAACACAAAGATTATTTTCAAAAAATTTAAAGACAGTGGTACATGTCATAGCAAATATATGTACCAGGACTGAGAATTAATTTTTCACACCAAATTTCAGCACATGATTCTCATCCAAGCTGCTCGTATGTGTGTGTAGTAAACACACGGACAGTGTCCACACTCCCCTGCTCTTCTCCCAAGTTCATGCTGGTTGAGCTATGTGGTTAGTGAACAACACTGCCAAGAGAATGGGTTAAGATCATATCACCATGTTTTAAACAAAGAATTTAAAATAATTACTGTGGGCATGAAAAGAGAAGCCTGGTCCAGTTCTGATTGTGTTTACACCCAAAAATCAAAGCTATAAGGTGAAAAGAAAATACTATTTATCTTCCTTTTCCTCACAACAATCCTCTGAAATCAGGTGAGATTTTAATCCTATTTTTTGCAACACAGAGGCCCCCATGTTTTCCGGGTCACAGATCTGATCAGAGGCAGCCAGGGCCTGTACTTTCTGTTGCATATTAGCACGAATACAGGGAAGGTGTTAGAGCAGTTCCTAGTAAGCAGGTATTCTAATATCAGCATTAAATAGTATTATTACTGTTACTAACTGAAAATGAAGTGCAGAAGTAAACTCTGAAGACTTTTGTAGCTCTGCATTACCACTTCTCTAAATATATGAAATCACAAGCAAGCCTGAACCTGCACTTGGGGATGTCTCCTGGACTAACGGAGTTGCTCTGATGTCTTAGCACTCCGATTTACAGTTGTCTAGATGCCATTTATGTAAACCCATTTCCTGTAACAGCATATTACTTTGTAAGTATAATAGAACTATAATAAAGTCTATAAAATATTAAAAGAGAAGCTATTTTTCTATTTTACAAAGGCTGCTGAACAGTACGTGAACATTTAGTCTCCACATCTGCATCAGGTGTCATTGTAACCTAAGGGATTTCTGATTGTGTCTTTTTTTTTTTTTTTTTTTTTTTTGAGATGGAGTCTCCATCTGTCACCTAGGCTAGAGTGCAATGGCATGATCTTGGCGCACCACAACCCCTGCCTCCCAGGCTCAAGCGATTCTCCTGCCTCAGCCTCCTAGTAACTGGGATTACAGGCATGCAACATCACACCTGGCTAATTTTTGTATTTTTAGTAGAGATGGCATTGCACCATGTTGGCCAGGCTGGTCTCGAACTCCTGACCTCAAGTGATTCACCCGCCTCGGCCTCCCAAAGTGCTGGGATTACAGGCATGAGCCACCATGCCCGGTCTGATTGTGTCTTTTAATCAGAATGCCATCCACAGACTGCCTTGAAGTGATGAGAGACTCTCCACACAGACCCTAAAGCCCTGATACAGAATTTCTTCAGTTCTCCTTCCTGGGCTACCTAGAAGGCAAAAGATGGAGTGATCTCTGGTTCTGACCAGACTCACCATAGGATACCAACACAGGTGGGAGGGACGTGCTAAGAGTCAAGAGGGCAGACAATGTGCACCCCAGTGCTCCCTGGGCTTCCCTGACAAAATGACCTCCTATGGTCCATGAGCCATGTTTCTATTCCTGGGCACTATGGGTTTATTGGACTCACTGAGGAGCACTATGCTGTTAAGTAATATTCTGATAAGTTCTTGTGTATTTCATCAAACAAGCAAAATCATGTCAACAGTTTGAAGTCTAGTCCTTCAGAAGAAAAAATTAACTTTTTTTGGCTTGTTCATTCTTAACTTGTATAAATTGTAAGCTGTTCACAGTTTACCACGTATTTCTGGTGAAGTCAAATTTAATTTCTACAGAACAACTAATGTTAACAGTAAATAAATGTGGTTTGTTTTCTCAATTTTCAGTGGTGTCATATATCAAAGAAGTAAAATCAATTTCAGGTGTTATGATTTGTGAAGCATTATTCACTTAAAAATGTATTGCTCAAAATTTGTTCTGATTTTACCATAATGTGCATTTGATTTTTTAAAAGTTGTAACAAAACAAATAACAAATACCTCACTTGGAACATCATGGGGAATTTATACCCTTAACATTGGCATTAATGTTTTAAACATTCTTTAATAAATTCTTGGCACACAAAAATTTAGCCTAAGAGGTTAGATAGAATATACTCTTTGTTCTCAAATAATTATTTGCCTATTTCCTTAACTTGATGACAGTTTTTATGCCCTGCAGGCAGTTTTATGCCCACATATTTTGTGCTACCTTTAAATTCAACCATAAAAGAGAGTACACCACAACATGTTCTTTTCGATTATTTTACTTTTTTACATTTGTTAAAGGAAGCGATGAAAAGCAAATACTTGTTGGTTTGTTAAGCATTTTACCAAATATAAGTTGATGTGTTAAGTGCAAGGGTCATTTGAATAACGTGCTTTGAGTAGCTGTGACGGATCGTTGTTCTGTAGGGTGATATTACGTGTGTATATTTTACCAATCAGAGTTAGATTGTGGGATGTACTAGAAACAAGATGTTACTTGAAAACATCAGGCACGTATGCTGAGTGATAATATGCTGGCAGTGAACACCATTTTTCTGAGGACTACACACTCCAACAACATACTTTATTTATCAAAATAATCCATTTCACTGCAAATAACAATGGTGGTGCTGGTACAAAATGTTGGAGTACACACATTCCAACAACACACTTTATTGATCAAAATAACCCAGTTCACTGCAGGTAAAAGTGGTGGCGCTGGTACAAAATTTGGTTGAAAAATTTTGCTTGTTGAAAGAAGCCTGTTGAAAAAGTATTTATTTACACGAGCATCTGGTGTGTTCTCTGTGGTGCAGGAAAAATTTAAATGAAATCTGCACTGGATATCAAGTTACATTCACAAAGATTACATTGATCTACGCTATCATAAAACTACCCTTTGCCACACAGACTTACCACTGGATAATTTCAAACCATTTATTTTCTGCTAATCTCATAGTTTAATATGGCAACTCTCTGTGGCTTCTGTTGCTTTCCTTTGTATTTTCTATTTTAATGAGATGAGATTGATTTTTCTGTTAACTTTCTATTTGGATCTTTCCTGTGTGTCCATATCCCATTTACATTATATACACACTTCCCTGTTGCATTGTGTGTTTTATGGATTCATGTTTTTGGGATCGATTTGTGGGACTGCTCTGTTTAGCAGGAACATTATGTGTTAGGGTACTTTCAGTTACAAGTCATACAATCAAATGTAAATTAAACTTAAGTGGAAAATAAAAGCTAATATATTGGATTGTGTAACTAGCAAAATCAGAACCAGGCATGGGTTAAGGCGAGGAAAAATTCAGGTCTCTCTCTCTGTGTCTCCCTCTCTGTGTGTCTCTCTCTCTGTGTCTCCCTCTCTGTGTGTCTCTCTCTCTGTGTTTCCCTCTCTCTGTGTGTCTCTCTCTCTGTCTTCCTCTCTCCCCCTCCATTTCTTAGCTCTGCTTTCTTCCATGGGGTCTTAACTCACAGGCAGACTCTCCGGAAGGTTTTCTATGTTGTGCATTGATTTGTTTCTTGTGGCCCATGGTATTTAGTTGGTGCACTCTCTGCTGAGTCTGTCCAGACTCACTCCACACACTTCTACTGCAGACAGGTCATTAACAGACCTGTTTTCATGCGTTGTGGGGTAAGACACCACAGCCAATCATCTACCACCCCAGCACCCCATAGCTTTCTCAGTCACTTTTTCTAAGCATTGCCAAACACCGATTCTGTGGTCCTGCTCCTGGAGAGTGCTATCAATGGTACTGGGGCTTTTCTGAAACCTTGTTAAAAATGAGCCTTCTTAGCCTTTCCTGCACCACAAATCCATCAGGTTGAATCACAGCCAAAACAATTCTGCATTTACATCTTATCTCCTTCCCTCCCTCCCTCCCTCCCTTCCTTCCTTCCTTCCTTCCTTCCTCTCTCCCTCCCTCCTTCTTTCTCAGCACTGCAGATTGCACTGACTTTGCACTGTCACAAGCAGAGGTGACACTTGGCTCCCTCCCTGCTGGGGTCTGTGGAGACTGGGAGACAGAGGCCTGCCTGTGATCCCCACTGCACACTAAACTAAGCAAATAACAACAAAGAATCTCTGCTTCCATCTCTTTGGTGTCACCTAAAAAGGAGTAATCTGGAAGAAAACATATTCATATATGTGTATCAAGCCCTGGAGATACACCCAAATGATTAAGTGAATGAAACCAACCAGAATTCTTGGAGAAATGAACTAGAACATGGAATACCCCCTAATTACAAATGGCCTCTGGGTAGTGCAAACTAGGGCAGGCCAAAATAGTGTTGAATAGGCTTTGAACATAAAATTAACTTCAAATAACAGCCCACAAAAGTAGGCCAGAATGTGCACTCGAAAACTCATCCATTTATTTCTTGCTAAAACAATAGATTTAAACACCAGAGTCTCATAATTTCATACTCAAAATGTCCAGAATACAATACAGAGTGACTCATCAAATTAAAACAAATGTGAATTACAACAGGAATTAGAAATCAGCAGACATCAACACCAAGAGATCACACATGGTAGCCTTGTCTAACGAGGGTTTTAAAGCAGTGAACAAATAAGGTTTGTACCTTAGTTAATATATTGTATAGTCAGTTTCCTTGCTCTGATCATAGTATATTGGGAGATTCTGGGTAAAGGGTACACAAGTAACTCTCTATAGTATTATTGAAGTTTCTAAGTGAAGGCAAAATTATTGGTAAATGAAAAGTTTTAAAAAGTAGAGCAACTTTTATATGCACAGTAACATGGAAAATTATTTAAATTGTCAAAAGAAGCCAGATACACACACATAGACAAATGCATCCTGTGTGATTCCTTTTTTCTGAAGTCCAAGAACAAAGTGGTCTATGGTGGCAGAGTATCTGTGTCAGGAACTTGGCCAATCCTCTCTCAGTTATAATTAAAAATGTCTAGATATTGGCCAAAGGACACACAACAGATTTTAAAGGATTTGTTGAAGAAAATCCATTGAATCTGGTTAGAAACAGTGGAGTCTGTAGCATTCGAGCCAGGGGTTGCTCACATCCAATTCAAGCTCCATAACATGTAAACTCTGCCCTGGAAAGCAGGGCCTCCCATGAGTACTAACAGCGCCACAGCCCTGTCACACAAGGATGACTTTATTTGGAGCAGAGCGCAGAAAAATCCTCCTGAAAAAAAATCCCCTAAAGTCCATGGAAAAATCCCAGGGATATTGTTCAAACAATATAGATTTCAGTGACAATCTTGGGAGGCTAATGTTGCTGTGACATCACGGGGAAAGTAAGAAAAAGCTGATCAACCAGAAATTTAACATGAAGATCCAGCAAGAGAGACAGCAAAGAGGGCCTTGCTACGATGTCACTCATCTGGGACCAACTTAGAAGAGGCTGGAGAGGGCCTTTGGAACTAAAAGTCCCTGGCTGAATACAGGGCAGACTTCTTAACTTCCTCAGTTTTAAAAATCCAACAGCAAAGGACAGGAAACGAACTCGCTCAAGCAGTTTAAAGACGAGCTGTGACTAACCAGTTGTCACCAGTAAAGTGCCAGATCCACTGGGAACACTTAGGAAGCCTGACTTAAAAAGATAGAAAACACCAGTAAAAAAAAGACAGAGACGGAGCAGACAACATCAGAGGCCATATGTATGGAGGTAAACATGCCACAGACTTAGTCTGGGCAAGTCAGTAAACAAACAAAACATTGCAATAACACAGCCTGGGGATATCAGAATACAGAGCTGCTACAATATATTATCTAAAATACGCAGTTTTCAACAAAAACTTATGAAACATTGAAAGAAACAGGAAAGTGTAACCCATGCCTAGAGGGAAAGTCATTCAATAGAAACTTTCTTTGAGAGGGTCCAAATGTTGGGCTTAACAGACAAAGACTATAAAGAAGATACTATAAATATACTCAAAGAACCGAAGGAAACTACGCTTGCAGAATTAAGGGAAATATGATGATGGTTCACCAGATAGAGACTTTCAATATAGAACAGAATAAAAATGAACCAAATGAAAATTCCGGATTTGAAGGGACAGTAAATAAAATTAGACATTTACCGGAGGTACTCAACAGCAGATTTGAGCTGACAGAAGAAATAATCAGTGAACGTAATGATCATTCTGTAAAGATTATCCACTCTCAAGACCAGCAGAAAGGAAAACGAAGGAAGTAAAAGAAACACAGCTTCAGACACCTGTGGGACTTCAGTCAGTGCTTCACCACCGGTGAGATGGTATCAGAACAAGAGGCACGAAGGAGAGAAAATATGTTCTAAAAAATAATGGTTGAAAACTTTCAAAATTTGACTCAAACTTCAATCTGCATGTCCAATAAGCTTAAGAAACTCCAAGCAGGAGAAACGCAATGCAATCCACACCTAGACACATGACTGTCAAATTGTTCAAAGCCAAAGACAAAAAGGTAATCTACGATGACAGAAATAATACAGTTGCCTCAGGGCTGTGAGAAATTTGACTGTAAACTGTTTTAAAATGTGGCTGAGCGCAGTGGCTCATGCCTCTAATCCTGGCACTTTGGGAGGCTGAGGTCGGTGGATCACCTGAGGCCAGGAGTTCAAGACCAGCCTGGCTAACATGGCAAAGCCCCATCTCTACTAAAAATGCAAAAACTAGCCAGGCATGGTGGCAAATACCTGCAATCCCAGCTACTTGGGAGGCTGAGGCAGGAGAATTGCTTGAACCCAGGGGGCGGAGGTTGCAGTAAGCCAAGATCGCACCACAGTACTCCAGCCTGGGTGACAGAGCGAGACACTGTCTCAAGAAACAAAAAAGAAAATGTTTTAAAATGTAAGTTTTACTATTATTCAGGTATGATGAGACCAATAAATCAAGATATGATTGTCACTGAAAAGACTGCTACTCACGGTTTTTAAGAGACTAGGGCACACCATGACACTGGGTGGTCACAGGAGAGGAAGAAAACATGGGTAAGGCCCTTTACTGCGGTTTCCATGGGAGAGAACAGGCAAAGAAGAATAAACAGGTTTACAATTCCCAGTTTTAACAATTTCACTGGGCTCTGGGACGGGGCTGTTCCCAGTTTCCCTGGGATGATTAGTACTGAATAATGACCCAAGTGTGAGAACCCTGTGAAAGCTCTACAAAGAAGGGGGTTGAGGTGTGGGCTTCTGACTAGTTGGTCTGCATGTGAGAAGCATGTTCCTGAGAAAGTTGTTTGCTTTCTTAAGAATTAGCTAAATAACCCTAGGAGGGGAGACCACCCCACTGTCAGGAAGGCCCCAGGATGTCAAAGCATCAGGATGAAAAGACCTGTGGCATGAAAGGGCAGGAGGAACATTTTCAGGATAATAAAAATATTATTTATATTTTCGGATGGTGATCACACAGATGTATGCAAGTATGAAAATACATTAAACTGAATATCTAAGATACGTGCATTGTACTATATACCAATTATACTCCAATCAAAACATATAATACAAATATAACTATAAATCAAGAGAAGTGATCTGACGTAGTGTAGGGAGACCCCCTGAAACTATTGCTACGGAATAAAAGATGAAATGCTCCTGATTATTGTAAATACAAAATTGCATGCAGGATTGTGTCAAGACAATGCCAGGTTGGACTGCCAGAATGAGCCAACAGCGAGTGATGTGCTTCCCCCTGCAGAGAGCTTATGAACGGACGTGAAGTCAGGGAGGTTTCACATCACCAAGATTCCTATCCCAGAAACGCAGATGTTCGTAGCTCTGGGAATGGAATGCGACACTCATGGAGAGTCTATAAATGGATGCATCGGGGGCGCCTGTCCGTATGGATAAGATAGGGCTATAAACGCCCTCATCTCACCACAGCTCTTCCAGACCTCTTTAGGGTTAAGGCATACTCCCTTCTGAGAAATTCTAGTCTAACTAGTTGTCAAGCTTCACGTCCTGTTTTTTTTTTGAGATGGAGTCTCGCTCTGTCGCCCAGGCTGGAGTGCAGTGGCTGGATCTCAGCTCACTGCAAGCTCTGCCTCCCGGGTTCAGGCCATTCTCCCACCTCAGCCTCCCGAGTAGCTGGGACTACAGGTGCCCGCCACCTCGGCCGGCTAGTTTTTTTGTATTTTTAGTAGAGACGGGGTTTCACTGTGTTAGCCAGGATGGTCTCAATCTCCTGACCTCATGATCCGCCCGTCTCAGCCTCCCAAAGTGCTGGCACGTCCTGTTTCTATGGATTGTTTGTAACCAGCTTTTGCTGCAACTGTTACTGCTGATTAATATCTTGCTAATCATAGGTTCTGGATAGACTGTGTTCCTGTTTTAAGGCTCTGTTAGAAATTGCTGATGCACACACTATATTGTAAATTCTTACCTCTGTATACTGTACTTCTGCATATAGATGTTATGTTAAAGAATTACTTCATCCCCATGTGACCATCTCACCCCATAATCAAATGACCCTAAATCCCTCACTAACCTACCCCTGCCCTCACTAAACTTAATAATAAATGCTGGTATATCCAGTGCATTGTTGGCACCGCGGGACCAGAAGGCGGTGACCCCCTGGACCCAGCTTTCACTATCTTGTGTGTGTCTCTTATTTCTCGACTGGCCAATCCATCTGGGAACAAAGAGAGAGCCCTGTTGCATTGTGGGCTGCTGGCCAGATCCCGCAAAAATATGGTATGATAAAAAAAAATAAGATCTATAATGGGAAGTTATTATTAGGGCCAAATACCACATATTGAAAGTTTCCAGTAAAGCCTTTGATACATATTATGAGTTAATATTTTAGTGCCATTTCTATTACTTGGATTAACAACAAGACTTCTCTTTCGCACCACTTTTTCCTATTTAACATTAGTCTGTAATTCAGACTTATGTTGATGATCTAAGGCTCAGAACATTACTAAATAATTAATCAGGACCAAGCATCAGGGCAATTTTATGATTCTCTAATATTCGTAATTCATCTAGAACATGAATTAAACTCTTCTGTCAATTAAATTGACTCAGACAATCCCTTTCTCAAGCACTTGTGTGTGTATTTCACTTTTTACTTGCATTTGTTCTTAGTAGTTTTCAAAAGTCCTTCTATTAAAACGCTCTCTTTTACTTTTTCAGCAAGCAGGTGGGTCTGTGATAGGACGACTGGAATCACTTCACTTAATGCAATTCCTGAGTCTCATTTCCTAGGCTTGTACTAGATTTTAATGTTCTGAGAATTTTTTCCAGCCACACATGACTTGCATTTAATCAAGGAAAGCTACAGAACTTGGGAGCCTGAGCCATCTTCTCACTGCTTGCAATGATGCTGTATCCTGGGTATTTTCTGTTGCAGGGATGACTTGACTTCGGGTCTCACAATTTAGACATATAGTCACCACTAGATGTGTACACAGCATTGAGCTGACATGTCTGCACTTCTATTGAGTAAAATTAAACACTTTCCATTTGTTGAACAGATTATAATTAATTGGCAGAAAAATAGCAGAAGAAATCTATTGTGGAAAGTCTGTCATGTAGTCCTTAATTGTAGTTTGTTTCTAAAGAAATCCAGAAGAGTCAATGAAAATATGAGTTGTTTGGCCTCCACCAACATTCCACCACAGAATGCACCACTCTGCTTTGTGACACTATGAAAGTGAACATGGAATTTTGCTGTTATCATATACTTTGTTTTATTATATACAAGTTACTTTATTTTCAAGCTTTTAAGCACTTATTATAAAAAGATATACATTATCTTTTGGAATTAACACGTTTGTCTGAAAATAAACAATGAAGAAAATGACATGCACCTTTGTATAATGCTTCACACTCAGTGAGCTTTTACAAGGCAAAAGTCATTTTTGTTCTCCTTTAGACTTTTATCTCCTTCTCATAAACACTAGGTGACCCATGTTCTGGTTGAATTGACACTGTTGACCAGATGGCTGAAAATATTTCATTTAATGTTGTATTTCACTGACAGCTTTTTTAAGTGAGACAAATACTGGACTGGACAGAAGACTGGGAAACAAGCATACATCAAATTTGTTCTGGGAAACTAAATGAATGAATTTTCAGACAGGAAAACTGAGGCATCAATGAGTTGCCCAAAGCCACAGCCTAGACGTGCAGTCACCTAGTTTCTATGGGGCATATTACAGGAGCCAAAAACAGGGCTCTATAAAAATAAGCATAGCCTACTTGGTGAACTAGACTCAACGAGCGAAAGAAAGGCCTTTGGTAATTTGATAGAAAAATAGAACAGACTTAATATTCTCATGACAAATAAGTAATAGTACAAACTCAAAATTAAGGTACTATCCTCAGATGAAGACAGTTCCACCTTGGCTAAGGAAGATCTTAAAGACAGCATGGCCAGCTGTTTCCAGGATTCAGTCCCCAGCGCATCAGCACAGCTCACAGACTTCTGGGCTGCTTTCCTCTCATCTCACTAGCCCCTTCATACAGAAGTGTTCTATCAGTCACTTTTCTTCCCCCTTCACTTACCCCTAGGTGATTTCATCCAGTTCGAGGTGTTAAAAGTCTATTCCTTGCTGATGACTTCCAAATTTCTATCAATCTCTGCACTGAATTTAGGATTAATATATCCAAGTACACTCAACATTTTCCCAGTGGTGTCTGCCAAACACTTCAACTATTCCCCAAGCAGAGCTCCAGATCTTCCCCTAATCGTTCCATCAAAACCAACTCCTCCCACGGTGGTCCTCATCTCTGTAAACAACAACTTGATACTATGACTCCTCTCTCTGCTCATACCACATATCCAGTCCCTCACCAAATAGTGTCCACTGTATGCTTAATATATCCAAAATCCAAAAACACCCCACCCCTTCTGAAACACACTAGTGCAAACCACCATCATCTCTTCCTTCTGTTGGTCTCCCTGCATGTACTATTGTTCTCCTCCCATTTATTTTCCATACAACTGTCAGAGTAAACCTTTCAAAGCATGAATCAAGTCACTCCTCTTTTGTGTTCAAAGATCTCCAGTGGCTTCCATTTCCACTCTGAGTGAAAGCCGTATGGTGCCCTCCAGCTGTTCCTTGACTCTTCTAAGTATTTTCTGCCTTAAAACTTTTACTTGTTTTTCCGTCTGCCCTGAAGGCTCTTGTCACTTAATTAACTTAGCTGTCACTGCCCTATTTCAAAGAGCCATCTCCTTTCACTGACATCTCAATATATATTCCCTAAATTTTTCTCCATACATCTTGTCTCCATCTGGTAGACTGTATATTTTACATGCTTGCTTTTAACTTTTATCTAACCTAGAATATGGTATGAATATGCAAGGAAGTTAGAAGTTTTTGGCTATTTGGTTTACTGCTGTATTTTTAATGCCTGGAAGAGTATCTAGCACATTAGATACTCAATAAATTTGAAGTGAATGGAGTGTAAAAGCTTAGAGAGGGATCATCTAGCTGTTGCTTGATCTTTCATGAAGTTTTATGAATGCAACTCTAATTTCAAAAATCACAGAATATGGAAGAAATAATAATGACACATTTAACATTGGATAAATTATGTTCTGAGATAACAAGTTCCTCATGTTACTCTTGTAATTGGGGCATGGAGAGGCAAGAGGCAGATTGACACAGGTGAAAAGCTTATAAATTAATCATACTTCCATCCACTCAACACAAATTATGAACCCTGAAATTCATCTCAGCCTCCCATTCTCTCATCCCCACATCCAAGTAGACATATTGTTGAGGGAAAATGTTGAAATAATCAGCTTGGATCCTACATATAAGAAAGTGTCAGGAAACAAAAAAGGAGAAGGACTTCTGGTCTCCAGTCCTGGCGTATATAAGTCTTCACTCTCATTCTCATAATAAGGAAAAACCTGAACAAACCGAAAAAGCAAAAACTTGTCTTAGACCCATCAAAGAATTCAGGTCACAAGGCAAATCACCGCCTCCAAAACTGGACAGACAGGTAGGTAGATACAGAGAATCACAATTTACTGCAGCAGAAGCCCACAAGCAGGAAACTCTTCCGCAGCCAGCACTGGGGTGAGAACACCTAAACTGTCATGGACAAATTGCAGGAGACTCAGTGGGGACAAAAACCTCAGAGTTAAAAACTCCAAGGAGTCCAGTCTCGGGGAGTCCCCCTACTTTATGAAGTTTACTTCCACAAGCTGTACGTGGTTCTCACCGTAAAGATCAGAGAAAAATCCCTTCATGCCTTCAGAAGGAGGAGGGAATAAGGAACCATTTTGAAATATGCCAAGAGCATTCTGTTCTTAACAAGGCCTACCCTCAAGTAAACTGTGTCACCATCATCTAACTGGCTGGGGCTTTATCAGAGCCAAACCAAGTGGGAGAAAGAGAAATACTCAACTCCAGCCCCCTCTAGCCTTCCTGTCTCATCTAAAGATTGGGGGGAACAATGGAGAATTGTTTGTGAAGGTCACAGCCCAGCAACACAGGCTCGATAAAAGACTGAGACCTACCAGTAAGTCCACAGAGCACTTCTCCTCCCATGGCCCCTGACCACCACATCCTGTAAAAAAACAGGGGGATATGATGGAAGGAATTACATGACTCAGACCTTATTAAGAACCACTCTCTAGCGAAACCCAAAGACAACAGGGGAGACCAAACAAGGACGCCAGAGAAAACGTTAGCCTCTGACACCTATAGCTGCAGTTAACCGCAAAAATAAAACCTAATTCCTAGCTAGGTAAACATAAAACCTCAGAGTAAAGACTAATTTACTTCCACTCCTTTTACAAAAACACCATATCTGTCTCTTAACAAAAAAAAAAGTATAAGGCATACTAAAAGACAAAGAAAACCCACACAGTTTAAATAAAGAGAAAAGTCAAACCAGACTCAAATAGAGTGGAGATGTTGGGATTATCAGACCATAAAGTTAAAACAATTATGATTAATATGTTAAAGGATCTAACGGAAACAGTGGACAACATGTAAAAACACATGGATAATGCAAACAGAAACCTGATAACTCTAAGACAGGATTAAAAGGAAAGGCTAGTAATCAAAAATACTGTATCAAAACTGGAAAATGTCCTTGATAGGTTCATTAATAGGCTGGACATGGCTGAGAAAACAGTCAGCTTGAAGAAATGTCAATAGAAATTTTCAAATCTGAAGTGTAGTGAAAAACAAAAGAGGTAAGAGGACAGAATATTAAAAAACCATTGGATAATTACAAAATGTATAACACACAAATGGGAATACCAGAAGTAAAAAAAGATTAAAAAACACAGGAGAAATATTTACAACTATAATAACTGAGAATTTCCCAAAACTAATGACAGACACCAAATCACAGATTTGGGAATCTCAGAGAACACTGAGCAGCAGGCCCATGATATTTAAACTGCAGTAAATCAGAGACACAAAGAATATCTTGAGAGGGAAAACCACCTTCACCACAAAGAAGCAAAGGATAAGAGTTCCATTGGACTTCTCTTCAGAAATCAAGGCAGTAAGACGGGAATGGAGTCAAATATTTATAGTGTTGAAAGAAAAAATCCACCCATCTAGCATTCTGCATCCAGGAAAACTACCCTTCAAAAATGAAGGAGAAAAAAAGCCTTCAACGAAAATTAAGAAAATGTGTTGGCAATAGACCTGCCTTGCAGGAAATGTTAAAAGAACCTATTCAGAAAGAAGATCAAATCTACGTGAAGGAAGGAAGACCACTAGAGAAGGAATGAATGAACATACAATAAAATATTTTATTTTTCTTATTCTTAACTGATCTAGTTCTTAACTGATCTTATTCTTAACTGATTCTTAACAGATACTAGTTTGTTCAAACTAATAACAATAAAGAATTTGATGATTATAGCTTATGGATAAGTAAAATGAGTGACAGCAATGTAGTAACAGATAGGAGAGGAAAACTGGTAATACTGTTGTAAGGTACTCACACTACCTGTGAAGTGGTATAGTGTTATTTGAAAGTGGATTTGGATTAGTTGTCACTGTATATTGCAAACTCAAGCACAACCCCTAACAAGGGGAAAAATAAGTATAATTGATATGCTGAAGGAATTCAAAAACGGAATCTTATAAAATCCTCAAAACCAGAAAAGGCAGAAAAGAAAGGGTGGAAACGAAGAAGAGATGACATTTGAGAGACTGGGAAAGGTTGAATTCTTCTTCAGGAACTTCAGGATGAGTGGGCTTATTTATAAATGAGTTGATAAAAACACTTGACATGTATTTATTTTATATTCATAAGAATCATCTTTTAAATTTTGAAAATTGTAATTTAGAAGCATACAATTCAAGTTCATTATTTCCTAGGTAGAAATACACTCAGAAAGATTAAGCACCTTTTTCGTGACTAACAGTTGGAGCCCAAGCATCGTAAATCCCAGGCTAGGGTCTTTCTAGCACAGGTCATCCTTCTCTCACTGCATTTGACATGGCATTTGCGTGCTTTCTCTTTTACAATACCTTAAGGTAGGCAAGGGAAGTCATGACCATTTTGTAAGTGAAGAAAACTGAACCAGCTGGGAAAATATCTTGCTGGAGGACACCGCTGAAGTCATTGCCAAGTAATGTAGCTGAGAAGAGGCAAAGTTCACCACCCTATGGCTAATGCCCACAAGGAGTTCACAGGTATAGTGACAACCACTCAAGGGACAGTGTTCTGGGACTGGGAGAGAGACAGAGGCACTGGGAGGGAAGTGAGTATGAAGAGGCCAGTGAAGGATTCAAAGAGGATACAGAGGCCGGGCACGGTGGCTCATGCCTGTAATCCCAGCACTTTGGGAGGCCGAGGCGGGCGGATCACGAGGTCAGGAGATCGAGACCATCCTGGCCAACGTGGTGAAACCCCATCTCTACTAAAAATACAAAAAATTAGCCGGGCGTGGTGGCAGGCGCCTGTAGTGCCAGTTACTCGGGAGGCTGAGGCAGGAGAATGGTGTGAACCTGGGAGGCGGAGCTTGCAGTAAGTGGAGATGGCACCACTGCACTCCAGCCTGAGTGACAGAGCGAGACTCTGTCTCAAAAAAAAAAAAAGAGGATACAGAGTTTGAGCTGGACCACTGAAACAGGCACAGTGGCAGTAACTCTTTACATCTGGTGGTGGACTTAAATTGTAAGAAGGGGACTAAAGCCAGGCATGGTGGCCTAGTACTTTGGAAGGCCAAGGCAAGAGGATCACATGAGAACAGGCGTTTGAGAACATCTTGGGCAGCAAAGCGAGGCTCCATCTCTACAAAAATATGAAATGATTTGGACCTGGTGGCATGTGCCTGTAATCCCAGGTACTTGGGAGGCCGAAGTGAGAGGACTGCTTGACTCCAGGAGTTTGAGACTGCAGTAAGCTATGACTGCTCCCCTGCACTCCAGCCTGGGTGACTGAGCGAGACCCTGTTTCTAAAAATTAAATAAATAAATGCAAAAAATTTAAATGAAAATAAAAGTGTTTTATGGCTGCAAGTAGCTCATTCTTATAAATAATGTGTAGTTGTTGATCAAACTAGGTTATACTGATGAAACAGAGGAAAAACACATACAAATATTATCTTTAGTCCCTATCTAAGCTTCTGATATCATTTTAAATATTGGTTTTCCTAAAATTAAAATTAAGTAGAATAATAGTGATTATATATATATTATGTGAAATATCCACCACTTAAAGCTTAATGCTGAGTTAATATTTAAGTATAATTTTGTGCAATATGTTAACTTAATAAAATATTACTAATTATATTCCAAGTCAATTAAAGCAATTAATACTGAACAGTATATGTGTAAAAGCAATTAAAGCCCACATTGAAGTGATATTTCTAGGACTATGTTTTGCTGTTTTATAAAAGATCCAGCATGTCACTTTGTTTTAACCTATCTAAATGAATTAACATTATTAAATTGCAAGTTGCCCATCACGTTTATGTTCTAATTTTAAATAGTATGATACTTTTGAATATTCAGCATTACTTTGTGTTTCTAGAATATGTTTATATGAAATATTAATATATGTGAGATGACAAATTCATTATAATTATTTGCACGGAACTGAGATTTAGGAAAATAGATCACCCCTCTCTAATCTTTTCTTCCCCCTCACATATACAGACTTGGATGCAAACAAGACAAGTCAGAATCCATAGAAATGATTTGCCTTTACAGCTTCTCTGTGGTACCCAATTATTAACAGCCTTGGAAAATCATTTAACCTTAACTATAAATGGTGCCCTTGTATTGGGATTTGCATTATTAACTAGAGATGGCCACCGTCAATACCACAAACTACAAGGAAAGGAGAAGCAGTCATAAAAAGGGTCAGATTTTCCTTCTCACAAAATAGATTCCTGCTTCTCAAGAATCTTCTTTTTATAGAATGTGATCAGGAATTTCCTTTAGGAATTTATATGCATCTCCCCACCAAGGCTGAAAGAGACTAGTGACACATTCACAACTGGGGAACTGCAGACAGGCTGGGAAAACATGTCATACGATTCAGAAAAAAAAAAAATGTTCACTGTCTCAGGGAAAAGAGGAGGAAAAATGGCGGCATATTCTATCGACGGTTGCTAATTCAGTTGGGGAGTAAACATGTTCAGAGTGTGTGGTCTAAACAGCATACCTTGTTCAGAACGTGTGGTCTAAACAGCATACCTTGTTCAGAGCATGTGGTCTAAACAGCATACCTCTTTTTTTTCACAAAATGTCGTTTTGAATTCTGGTAGGAATTTCCAACAATGGAACTTGGTGTACTGAGCATCAAAGTTGGTTACTATGGGATGATGGTGTAATTGTATAGATTAATGAGGGTACCCAACTCACTTTGAAATTCAACAGTGGATACAACCACGTTTGCATGTCTGTTTCCCCTATCATCTTGACCTTCAGTTTCAGAAGGAGCACAAGACAGCAGTGAGCGTCCCACTTGTGCAGTGCAATTTAAATCATAGCTTCGTCAGTTTGATAAAGTGGACATGGATCTACACCCATATTTTGCCACTACTAGAAAAACAACCCACTCACAGCATCTGCATGCATGGGAAACCCAGATATTTTTCTATGTTAAATACAGCAAGAGAGGAATGTGCCAGAGTGCTCACTTCATGTGTCATTCCTGATTATTTTCCAGGAAACTAAAATTCATTGCAGGCTTGTTTTATTGAAATGTAACTGATGGGGAAAAGACCATGTGATTTCTTTCAACAATCAGCTAATGAAGCTGGAGGAACCTACTCCTCCTCTGAGGTGGTCTCCTGAGATTCCAGGGCAAAACAGGTGCATGTCACAGTGCCTCCCACTAACAGACCAAGTCTGCTGGACCAGGCTCCTAGGCTGGTCCCAGACTCTGCTGCTCAGATTTCAAGTGCAGCCACTAACAAACTGGAGATGATCCAAACAGGTAGGAGACTGGCAGCCTTAGGTTGTCTGATGTCAACAGCTGAAACAAAGCAAGCAAGAGCTGCAGAACAAGTACTCCAGGCTATTATATGAGCAGGCTAAGGGGCCAGCTGGCCATCTGGTGAGTGATTCTTTCCTGGCAACCTGTCCATTGTGCTACTCTCCTTAGATTCCCTTTCTACTCCGCTAAATGCCTCGCTCAGGCCTCATGGTTATCAAAGCTGAAAGATACTTCAAGATCACCCAGGCAAATACTTCATTTGATAGATGTGGAAACAGAGGACCTGAGAAAAGTGAGTAACCCCAATATTCAATTCCAGGGAAGCATGCTGCTTTCAATGCATTTGCTGCTGAATTCCATTAAAGGCATATTTTAAAGAATGGCTTTGTTTTTCCAGAATTGAAAGTTTAGTTAGAGATTAGGATGTGCTAAAAGGGGTATGCAATCAGCATTCAACCTACTATGCTTCCACGTTGGAACTGATGGCCTCACACGAGACACTGGTGAGTAAGGGGCAGAGGGAACATCTGTCCTTAGCCTCCCCAAGGTGAGAAAAGAGGATCACGGAGATCTGGGTCTGTGCCCACATCTGAAGGGTTTTTCTTAGTATGATACCATAATTTTTTTTTTTTTTGAGACGGAGTCTCGCTCTATTGCCCAGGCTGGAGTGCAGTGGTGCGATCTCGGCTCACTGCAAGCTCTGCCTCCCGGGTTTACGCCATTCTCCTGCCTCAGCCTCCCGAGTAACTGGGACTACAGGCGCCCGCCACCACGCCCGGCTAATTTTTTGTATTTTAGTAGAGACGGGGTTTCATCGTGTCAGCCAGGATGGTCTCAATCTCCTGACCTCGTGATCCGCCCGCCTTGGCCTCCCAAAGTGCTGGGATTACAGGCTTGAGCCACCGTGCCTAGCCAATACCATAATTTCATAGTGGAGAGCCCATGTTCATACAAGAAAGATATTCCTAGAATCCCATCCAATTTTTAGGCAGCATGGCTGCATCATTTCAGGTTGAAGCAGAACTGTCTACAATGGCATTGTTTACAGGTTGGTTCAACCATTGTTTCCAACAGAGCTTTCTGGTCAGGCAATTTTCCTCCCTAGCTGCATGGGCTCATTAATTGAAAGGTCATTTGTATGGCATTTGCTCTGGGAGATCTTGTTTTTGTATTCTTTCACCATTCTGTTACTTTGCTGAACACACTTGCATTATCTAGAACTTTCTGCTAACTAGCACTCTGAACACCCATGGTATAAAGTTTATGATGTTGGATCAAGTGACTTCCGAAGCTTTCTAAAATTCAGAAATCCTTTAAATCATCCATGTAATTAAGTTGCTTAGTGCATTTTTAGTATTACACATAAGCAAAGTAAAACTAAAAAGCAAAAATGCCAGAGGGGAGGGTGAACACATAACACTTTTCAAAACCAAGAATGAGAAAGCATGACTTAAACTCAAGTTTCAGAAAAGACAGATGACTTATTACTTGGCCCTTGACTATCTGTCCAAGGTCATTTCAGAATGTGGGGTTCCTTCGACTTGGAGCTTCATCAGGAGGGGCATCAAGCTTTCCTCTCAATGCCTTCCATTCCCCCGTACCTTCCCACACCCAGCAAACTCCATTTACACAGTGTCTCTACCATAAGGCCTCCCAGATTCCCATGCAGATAGATTTCTTTCTTCCCAAGCATGTCTACTTGTCATTTTCAGTAACTGAAGGATGATGCACCAGGTTCAGAGTGAGCCTGGTTTCCACTCTGTGTGCCCCTGAGGAAGTGACCGCACTCCTGTGCTCAGCGTCCTGCAGAACCAGAGTTAACAATAATGGAACCTACCCTGTATGGTGTTGTGAGGGTCTATGAAATGCTGCAGAAAACGACAACAATGACCAGGACAGGGACAGTGCCACACTATGCACCTTGGATAGAATTACTATTATTGTGTTCTTATTGTAATTATTCATGCTATGCAGTAACTTGATAGAGATGTAATTGTCTTAAGAGGGAGACCACAGGTTCTGTGAGGACAGCCCATACCCCGCTCCATATTCCTCATAACTAGACCTTCTACCGTGCAACCGTTTTGACCAACCGCCCTAGCACTCCGTGAGTGCATGTATGTGTGCATGTCCACCTGTTTTGCCCACACACCTCCATCAGGTTTCCTGGTGACGAGCTTTAGGAATGAGCTCAGACTCTAGATGACAGGTGCCCATACTATTTGTCCTGGTCTCCATTACCTGAAACTCACACCTTGATCTTGACCATTGAGCTCTGACCTTTCTCCATTGTGGAAGAAATTAAATGAAGAAAAGAAACAGTCCTTCTTTACGAGACCAACAGCTGGACGGCCCATCCCAGCAGTGCTTTCCCGTCCCATTCCTGGCCATTCTGGCGCTGCAGTGGGAGGTGAGAGTCCCAATCCTGAAAGCACCCCAATGAGATGGAGGGAGATAAGAAGAACAGCATGCTTAGAAAGGAAACACAGCAGAGAGAGATTTCAGAAGAGGACCCTACATCTCCCTTGGGTCTTTTTGACTTTTCCTTCCGTGAAAACACACCTTACCGCAGTGGTCCAATTTGTCTTCTCTCACATCGAGACTTTTTTGCATCAGTCAACAGAAGGCAAATGGGCAGCTATCAAGGTTCGTCAGCAAGGACCACATGGCGCAGAGCAGATACCATAATTAATGCATAATTAGGTGACAGATTTAAATAATCAACCATATAAAGTTTAGAAAAGCCACCACATGTATTATATGCAGTGTTATTTAATTTCACTTTAATATTTACAGATACTCCCTTTGTATCTGAAGCATTTCAAAGGTTGTTTGAAAGCACAGTCCTTTCCCAATCCTGAAATATTCTCTCTCTCTCTCACTATGCAATGGCCAACGCACTGTGTTAAAAGAGAATTGTAAAACTGTAGACTCTATGAAGCAATATAAAACACCTTTTAGGAAAAAAATGTGGTATTCTCCCTCCCTAACCTCATCAAGATTTAGTCAATTGTTTTAAATAATGCAGCTACTAATTTTTTTTTTTTTTTTTTTTTGCTTTTGAGCACCACATACCTTTATTGGTAGGCTGGTTTCTTTTATTATGACTTTGGTCCATCCAGGATAGGTCAAGAGGTATGTTGGCCTAGAGATGAAGGAGGACTGGGATCTTCCACTTACATGATTAAAATAAATATCTAGGACAACTAGATCCCAGGTGTTCTCACCAGACAGGAAGAGTGCAGGGTGTCCTTGTCGGGGAGGGAGGTAGCGTGCAGCCCCAGGAGGGTAAGAGGATGGAAACTCCACCTCTGGGAAGGAATCCCGGGGCAGTGGGTCCTGGCTAGTCAGGGAGACCCACGGAAAGCAGTGGATGTGAGGATACTTAGTCCTCATTGGTGGAAGGGACACACGGGAGCCTCCTTAGTGCCTTTGGAGGACCCACTCTCTGAGCCACCAGGGGATAGGGAAGTGAGCCGACAGAGGGTCCCGATGCTCCCATGGTAGGAAGAAGGGGTATCACACAGGTGACACTGAGGAGCAGGCTGCTGCAGGTGCAGATCTGCAGAGACACAGGAATGTGCAGAAACAGTGAGGCCAAGTCAGGGTCCAAGTAGGCAGGGGAACATGGGCACAAGGTTCCATTATTGCCCATAGCAAACTCCAAGTTTTAGCAGCCATGCAGGTCTACAGTGGATGCAGGAGAAGCTTATGATGAGGGGAGAAAAGGGTGGTTGTTGCAGAGATGAGCAGAGACATCCTGAACCTGGACCTGTGAGAGGACCAGGACTCCTCTCATCCCCGTGAAGACACAGTCTGGGTTCCTTAACCGAGGATGTTCATAGATGTATCTTAGCCAGAAGAACAGGGCTGAGGCTGGGAGGAGAGCCTCAAAAGACCTACCCCACAGACAGGGAGCTAAGCCAGATCATGGGATTGGATACTTTTAATTATTGGCAGATGAAAGGCCTGTTCCTAGCACAAAAGAATCCATGAGAATGATGCCCTGTGAAGTTTAGACCAGTCATGGAAATCGAAGATAATGGGATTCCTTTTTCTTTCATTATGTTCACCCAAGAGCTTTAGGGAATATGCCTTTATCCCGCTCCGAAGGATTTTCTCCATATGATGCAGGAAAGAGCCCGGAGTTGGAAGTCTGGAGCCCAGCTGGCTGCACGACCGTGGGCTCATCATGGTCTCGGGGCTCCTTCTGCCATCTCCCAAGCCCACATGCCTGCGTGTCCGCGATTTAAACTAGAAGAGAAATCAGTGTCTCATGATAGTGCCTCCATGGATCTCTTTGGATTCTGATACCTAAACCTGAAAGAAGTTTCATGTCTTTGTTTCCATAAACTACAGATGGAAACGAGACCACTTCACGTTGCAAGTTTTCGTTTTTCTTCCTCTTTTCATCTGACGCTACTGAAAAGGAATTCCCATAAAGGGGAACCTTCTTCCATTTATGCCTAGAAAAATCAGAATCTGTACATGTAAGGAATAACAGCAAGCCCTATAAATCAATTCAAAAATGGATTCTTTTATTTTTTTGCATTTGATGCTACTGTCTTTCACAGTGTACCGTCTTTCACAGCTTAAACTTTAGCATGAGACATGAATTTGATTCTTGGCTTCATCTCCAACAGAAGATAGGACTTTGGACTCTGGTTCTTTATTTTTTAATGAGAGTAATAATTCCATCCTCACAGGAATGTTTTGCACACAACCTTCATAGTAATAATCAATTACAGAGAGGAAAATAATGGTAGTGGGGAAATTGGGCCACCTCCCTAATGAGTCATCAAAGTTAACATCACCAGTTAGGGGACGAGTCAGTGTCACCTGTGCCCTGATATGAACACTGCCAACCTCTCCTCTGGGGTGTTCCTGCTAAAAATGCACAGCCCAGCTCTGACCGTGAGGAAGTATCAAGAAAATCCTGCAAAATATCTGGTGTGCCCACTATGAAATGTCAGTGTCTTAAAGAGATTGAAGAACCAGTCCAGATTAAAGGACATTTATAAGAAAGGCAAAATACTGACTGACTTGTTACCCAGTCTGAATCTTGCACTGGAGACAGGGAAGAGTGGAAGGTTAATGTGTGTGTGTGTGTGTGTGTGTGTGTGTGTGTGTGTGTGTGTGTGAAAGAGAGAGAGAGAGACTTAGCTATAAATGCCATAACTGGGACAAATCATGAAATTTAAATAAGGTCTATAGAATGCTTAGTAGTATTGTATCAGTATGGTTCCCTGATCATTTGTAAATGTATTCGGATTACACAGAAGAATATTCTGGCTTTGGGAAATATATGCTAAAGAATTTAGAGGGAAAGAGGTACCCTGTCTGCAACTTGCTCTCATATGGATCAGCAAGAACAAAAATTAAACCAAACCTTATCTGTGTGAGTTTGTGTAGAGAGAGAGGGAACTCCCAAGTTCTCTCATCATCTTTGGGTGGTAAAATATCAACATCTGAGGAACATAAGTGTCTACAGAAATTCTTTGTCCTAGTCTTGCAAGTTTCTTGTAAACCTGAAATTAAAACAAAAAGGCTAAAAAAGTCACGACACATCTGAAATAAGTAGCAATACTGTGTATTATAGGATAACCTTTCTTGTGTAGCAGGCTGGCTGCTTTGTGCCAGTTGCAATACTCCTTTATGATTACCTTTGTGTAGACCAGTAAACCTTCAGTAATGTGTTAGTGATTGTGATGTAGCCAGGTTATACAAATCTTTTTAATAATTTGCCCCAAACCAACCCTACTCCAGGAAAGCTGACAAAAACCAGTCTGCTCTCCTCCCCTCCACCGACTGCTGTGACTTACTATGAAGGCTACTCTCAGTGTTGGTGAAAAACGAGAGACACAAAACCACTCAGCCACTTAGAGCAGACAGGATGTATGTAACTTTCTTATCTGCGGAGCTGTGCCTTTCCAAATGATATTTGAACAGTATCTCCATTCACTGTCCTGTCTAAATGTTTCAACGTGCCATCCTGTCCTCAAAGAAGAAACACTTTTGCCCCCTGTAATTGAACCAGCTGTTATCAGACAACATAAGAAAGCCCATCATTACCCAGAGTCCAGCCTGGAGTCAGGTAGAGGTGTACCTGCCCTGCGGGGTCCCATTAATGCCCAGTGAGGCACACAGTGCGTAAGCATAATATGGCCATATGACTGCTGCACAAATTAAATTTTAGAGACAAAAACGGCTGCCTTTCATTTGAGGCAATTTGTCTGTTTCACTTCTGTTTTGAAATATATAAAACCAGAAGGTTTTCATAATGCAAGCTTGATGTAACAACAAAAATGTGAGTTGTAAAATGTTTGCTGAAGTCACTGCACAATTACATGTACCTACCATGATACCTTGTGTTTCGGTAGTGATTGTCCTCTGTCACAAACCCACTCTTTTTTGGTACAAACATTAGTTCTCTGCTCTTCTAAAGGAAGGTCCACTTTGGTAATTTGGACCCCACATATGTGCCCATCAGATCTCACACTCCTGAACCAAAACTCAATGGCTCCAGAAGGGAGGCCACGGATCAGGATGGCCAGAGGGTCAAACCCTCCCATAAACTGGCTGTCTCTCCATTTGCTCACATCTGAAATTTCAAAGACAGCGCCACTCCTGCAATTTAAGTCTAGGTCAGAGCTTTCCATGCTGATATACCCTAGAATAACGCTAATAACTCACGCATGGCTGTTTTGAGAGGTGCATGGTTAGATAAGCGCAGAGGGGAGGGGAGAAAATGCCCCTCCCGGGTGGAGGTGGGTACAGACGTGCCCACTGCCTCCATTTCAGTCTCTTCGGAAGGGCCGTCACGGCTCCTGGTGGCAGGCATGCCATGGATCAGTTTTTCCCTTTGCTGAATCCCGCATCCTCACTTCCCTCAGCGGGTGACTCCTGAGGGCGATCTCCGGCAGTCCTCTCCATATAGCCCAGCAGCTCGGTCCATTAATATTTCCAGGAAACTCAATCTCAGTAGCTTCTGTCCCTCTGGCCACACCCTGTCCTTCCTTCCATTGTTGATCTTGATGAGTTTCCTTTTTTTGCTCTCCATTCTAGTCTGAAGATTTTCGTGATTCCTGTGGCCAGTTGCACCTGGAATCCACCCGGGTGGGACTTCCTGGTGGCAGGGACTGGCCTCCTTCCCCATTTCTCATCCCTTAACATATAAAGATCTTGCCCAACTTAGACCATGAGAAACTCATGATATTCCTGCTTATTTCATCTGCAAGAAGGAGGGCAGACTCCTCCATGACAGACAGAAATGTGCCTTCGCAGTGTTTGTGGAGGAGGTCTGAAATGTGGGGATGTGGAATCCCCTTCCATCAAACAGGGACAGCCTCTTTTGGGGGCCAGAAAGAGCACAGACTCAGGAGGATACAAATTGTAATGAATTATGTACCAGTTTCTAAGCCCTTAAAATTGAAGTTATTGCAAATGTTTCTATAATTTATATCAATTTACAGTATGGTATTCTTTTCCTAAGTGGTTGTTTATCAATATAATTGCTTGTTTTTCTCCCATGTACTTTCTCATCCCTGGGAATCCTAAAGAATGAAGTATTATGTCTGGCAGATGAACAACTTCTGATGCACCATTGTTTGGAGGGATGCTCCCTTGAAGAACTGATATCTGGCTCTAAAATCTCAGGTGGACAGGTAAGCCCTAGACAGCTGGAAGCCATGAGAATAACTTAAACCTGAGCATGATGTTGCCTCTGAGTGAAAGGCTCCTGGTGGAGCATCGCAGCATGCTGAGCGGAGCACTCCTGGTGAAAAAAATCCCATTTCCTTTCATATGGTGAAATCACAGAGAAAACATTTTACCGTGTGCATATTTTCATGTTTTGAAACACTAGATACAAAGCCAAAATGCTACATCAAAGGGCTTTCAACGTAGTTTTTTGCTAAAAACGAGTCCTTTGAAAACCTCTGCTTTTGAGCTGAGAGGGGGCGGAGCAAGATGGCCGAATAGGAACAGCTCCAGTCTCCAACTCCCAGCGCGAGCGACACAGAAGACCGGTGATTTCTGCATTTTCAACT
>NW_016807505.1:2613884-2750308 GCF_001698545.2 Rhinopithecus bieti | reverse complement strand
GGGAGGGATTGCATTGGGGAGTTATACATGATATAAATGATGAATTGATGGGTGCTGACGAGTTGATGGGTGCAGCACACCAACATGGCATAAGTATACATATGTAACAAACCTGCACGTTATGCACATGTACCCTAGAACTTAAAGTATAATAAAAAAAAAAAAAAAAAAAGAAAGAAAACCTCTGCTTTTGCAGAATTATAAGGTCACAGCATTTTGATTTTCATTCTTGGTATCTTCCAAAGAACATCTTCACAGGCTGATTCAAACCTGAGCACCATGTTTAATTAGACAACGGAACCTCCCAGACAAATCCTGCTGCAGGCAGAAATTCACTCCTCATAGACCCTACCATCTCGATTCTGCATGGTCACCTAATCCTGCCATTGAAGTGAAATCAGCTTCCTGGTATGCCCGATCATGAGCAAAACAGACAGACGATAGTGGAAGGTGTCATTTTGCTACCTTTGCTCCTGTGCTTTTAACATTCTGTTCATACATTTTAATTGAGCCAATCTGAGCTCCTGAAAGCATTCAATAGCTTGGGAGAACATTCAGTCTAGCACGAAATTCATGCGAGCAAATAACACATCATTCTCAATGATTAATGTGTGTGGTTATCAGCATTAAATACATTGAGTCCAGAACTAGGAAAACGTCATGAGCATGTGTGGGCAAGGTATATACATGTATATATTAATTTTTACCTCGGTCTTTTCTCAAAAGTGAATAAAAAGGAGGTTTATCAGATTATCTTTAAAGGGACTACTAAAAATCAGCTAAATAAATCCTAATATTTAAAGACACGGATTACAATCATTTCAGAAATGTTGAAATTACAGACCTAATGGGAAATCTTGTAATGTGGCTTAATTGACACGTCGTGTTCTGTTAGCCTGACTCCAGCTGACAGCCAGATTCAGAAACATACCAGAAAGCAAGTGACATTTCTACGAGAACAGATTAGCCCGAAATAGCTGCTTGTCCTCTCATCCTTATAGACTGTTGACCACCCGCCCTCATTAAATGTTAGTGTGCTGATGTCCGGTCCTGGGAAACCTCCCCCTGGACTCGGAGCCAAGAGGCGAGGTCTCCAGTCTTCTGTGGCAGGCGAGCTCCGGGGGATGAAAGGCATTGCATCTTACTTCTCTGGTGGTTGCTAAATTCAATTTCAAGGGAAGTTTACCCAGGAAAACAATACTATTCCTTTCATGCTGTCCTCTGGAATAGAATGGTGGTTGAGGAGAATACCAGGGCAGTCCTGAGTCTCAGGGCCTTAGGGTCATCCTGGGAAGAAGTTAATTCAGAATCCCAAGGCCACATTGGCCTGGTCCTGCCTCCAAGGTGCCACTGGGTAAAGAGACCACAGCACCCAAGACCCAGAAATGTGTTATGGCGGGTCACTCGAGAAGGTTTGCTCCAGTGACCACTGCATTGACAACTCCAAGTGCTCTGCTAAATCCTCCAGCTCAAAGTGCCACAAAGACCCCCTCCCTTCACAGCCCCACTGTCACTAAGAAGTACCCTGCTCTCTTGCGCCCCATCCAGCCAGGAAAGCTAAATGCCACAGCCATGACGGACCACAGGCACTGAGGGCCTGCCCCTTGCCAGGGCTGTACTGTGTGTGGTCATGGCTGACTATCTCAGCCTCACACGGGCCCCTCAGTCCTTTACCATCTCCCTTTCTCAGCTGGGGAAACTAAGGCCTCCAGTCAGTCCCAGAATAAGTCTGCCAGGCTCACACTGCTCCTGAGAGGTGGAGCTCAGCTGTGAATGTGAGAGCTGGAACTCAAGTCCCCCACTCATGGCCACACGGTGCCGTCTGAAAGCCACCGTTTCACAGGAATGCAGACAGCATCCCATAAACTCATCTGGGAGCCAAGATTCCTGGGCTGAGAACCTGCCCGAGGCAGACAGGTTAACACTGATGTGGGAACCCTCGAGCTTCTCAGGGTCATCTTTGCAGCAGGAGTCCAGTTTCGGCAGAAAGAGGCTGCCCTTGCAGATCTTACGTAGTGGCTGCAAGGGAGCAGGACTAGGCTGGAAGGGGAGTGTCCAACCCAAGGATGCACCCAAGGGCAATGTCCCAGAAAGAGGTTGGGCACCTCATCCCGGCCCATCTCAGACTGGGGAATGCCCTTGAGGTCTTTGGACAGCCATGAGTTGTCTATTAGGAATTATTCTCCACTGGCAATTCACACTGATAAAACCTCCATCTCCTGCAGTCTCACTAAAGCAAGCACACGTGCAGAGAAGTCTCATTAAAGCAAGCACACGTGCAGAGAAGTGTGTCTCTGGTGGCCCATGAGTTTCCCAGGTAAAATACAGGTTCCGTTCACTCCCAGATGGAGAGTGGCTGGTTTTCTTTGCCCTGGGGATCTCCAACACAGGCCGGGGTCGTGGCCCATTCCACCGCACCTTGCCAAGTCCTCCCTTCTGTTCATGCTTGGAATCCAATGCTTCAGGCAGAGTGGGGCCACCTGAGAGGGCTACTCATGCTGGATGAACACTGTGTGGGTCTAAGTCTGTTTACAGGGGCTCCCCAGCCATGGCCCTTGGAGAAGCTTCCCTGTCCTCCGCAGGGCCTGGATGTCACCGCCTCCCTGCTGGGAGTGTCTAGTGAGTCCACAGTATTTGCTTCTCTTCCTGTAGCACTCCTGACCCAGTGCACTGTGGCCTGAAAATGCTCCATTCTGACTCCTGGAGGCTGGGCTCAGTGTCCCTCTGTCCCCAAATCTTCACCCAGGGCTCCATGTGTAGTTGGCACTCAAAAACCACATGTTCAACTGAGGAACAAAGTAGGTAAGTTAAACAAACAAACAAAAAACAGGAGAAAAACATAACATGGAAATATTTATATCAGATCTAAATCAGAGAACTCGAAGGTTTTAAAAAGATGTTCAGATAAACTTGGCATGACTTCTCTGGGTTATGTAAGCTTCTGCTTTGAATCTGTCTTACAGCAAGGAAGATGCATGAAAATAGAAGATATCTATGAAACGTTCAAAAACCGCAACATGCCATTTGCCTACAGCGACTTTACGGAAACGTTTACAAAAACATTTTCATGGGAATGCATACAGTGAGTATGCCAGTCATAAAGGTGCTTTTCTTTTTATTTAATTTTATGTTCTGTTATGTTCTTAATCTTGGGGCTAGATTGCAAATGTTTGTTTCCTTAACTTCAAATCAGAATTTATATCCTGGATGATATATAATTGTACTGTTCATCCTAGCTTTGTTTTATGTTTAACTCAATCACTTGCAAAATAAAGAACTGAATAAATATATCTCTTTTCATTAAATTAAGTTTTAGTCACAGACCATTGTGGAAAACACTAAAATCTGAATAAAATCAAACACACCACAAAAAAGAGGGACATAGAACAATGAGCAATAAAAGGAATATATTTCATTTTTAATGACATCACATTTTAAGCAAAGCAGCTTATGCCTGCAAGAGAGCTGGAGGAGCAGAGACAGGGCAGGTCTCCCCACTGCAGCAGGGAGGGCACCCCTCGTGCCCACCTGGCCTCAGGCAGCTCAGCTGCACTGCATGTAGTCAACCTTGGTGCAGCGGGAGAGCTGACAGGGGCCTGAGGCTGGGTGGCCTCTGGAATAACCTGGATAGGAGAAGGGAGAGGCCTCTTTAGGGGTAGCCCTCTGCAGCTTCACCCCCAAACTTGTGTCCATAAAAGGAGCCTGCAGTGCCTGCAGCCACCAGAAGGTGTCACTGCGGCTCTTGCACTGAGTCTGTGTTGGCCCCGCGGGTCCTCCCCAGGGAAAGGCCAGCGCAGCAGCATCCGGATGCTCTCACCAGGACCCCGGGAGCAGCGCGCTCTGCACCGCCGGGGCCCACGGCGCGGGCCTTGCACGGAGCTTCAGGGCGCTCAAACCAACAAGCTCCCAGAGCACGCAGCAACCAGGCCCTCCTACGTAGGGAGAAAGGCAGGAAAACCAAAAGCCCTTGCTGTTGGGGGGCACACCACTTAGCCCATAGGAAGAGCTTGATCTGTGTGTTTGAATACGGAACGCACCATTTCTCTGGGCGTCCCTTAAGTGTTTGACCCGTCTCTCATGGATCACATAGCATGGCTCCTACACAGCATTCCTTTTTGGATCTCGGTGGAACCTGGCAGGAAGGACGGAGTAAGGGGCTTCCATCAGACCTGCTAGGTGAGGGCAGAGCCTTCTCCTACGGTGGCAAGTTGAGAGTGTGTCACCCCTAATCTCACCCTCATGACTTACTGACCATGCCACCAGCCCTTCTGTCTGCATTTCCCTCCCACTCTTGACTCAGCAGCATTTGCACAGGAATAACATTTCTGAGAGCGGGGAAGGAGAGCCCTTCTGACAGAGAAGCCCCCAGAGTAGATTTGCCAAATGAATCCATTTAAAACGAGTCCATAATATTCATCCATAATTATCCTTAAATTTTGGGTGCTGAAGGACAAAGCTTCGTGTATGAAATAGCATTTTCACTTGTAAGAGCAACAAGCTATGGTTATTTTCAGACTGGCGTGTTTGGTAGCCATTTTCTTGAAAATGAACGGAGTCTGCCACTTCTAAGAAAACAACTGGCAGTATTCGTTGCCAATACTAAAAGTCGAGATTTCCAGTGCAAATTGGAATTTTGGAAAACTTGTGTCCACCTTCGTGAGTCTGGTTGCTTCTCAATAGTTAAATAGTTTTCTAACATGATTGGTTGGGAGACTAATCCATGTGGTTTTGTAATATTGTGCCAACATGTGGATGATAAGTGTAACTCTGTGAACCAATACTTTCCAATGCCTGAAGTTACAAAGTCATGCATGGGTAAAAGGCCCATTTAGAGTACAAGACACACCAATGTTCTGGAAGGTAACGAGGTATGAATAGTTCCTTGATATCATTTCAGGTTCCACATTAGAACTAAACTCCAAGAAACTGCTAGTTATTGAGTTTGATGAGATGTCAAGGAAGAGTATGCATGATTATCTGAAAAGTCTAATAAAATCCCCATCCATGTTCAAACTACATATCCATCTCGGGGTAAATTTCCTTCACAGAAATTACACGTCGCAACAGACTGAATGTGGAAGTAGATATGAAAATCATCTGTCTTTTATTGAGCCAGACATCAAAGATATTTGCAGAAATGTAAAACAATGTCACTGTCCTTCCTAAATTTTCTTTTTGGGGGATATAATAGAGTTATTTTTATAGAAATGTGTCACTTATGCAGGCTTTTATTATTTTAAATTAATCAGTAATACATATTTTTAAACATCTCAGTTGAAAAGTTTAATATAGTGAATAATGATAGAGATAATCCACATAAATAAAAGTTTTGGGTGGTGTTCCATAATGTTTAAGAGTCTTGTGTAGGATTGAGAGCATTTCCGCAGTATTTGTGTGCCCATAGACCAGTAGCTTTATATCCAACACTACGTCAGTTTACCCACTTGAATTTCATGGCTGCTAATGTAGAGTCTATTGAGACTCAGTGGATCTTAAGAAATTCAGTTACTCACTAAGAATGGTTCCACTGGCAGAACGGGGAGAAAGTGCACGAAGGGCTAGTCTCTTCTCAGTGTTGGGGAAGACAGAGTGACAGGATGGGTGTTAAACACAATAAGAGATTCCCTGATCACAAGGGTAATTTTTATATTGGAGTGCAGCCCAGTGCAGTCCCCTTTTAGGAGTCTAAAAAACTGGGCAAACTTCCTACTGTTGGTGATCATTTATTTTTATGACATTCTATTATGAAAATTCTAAATGTACACAAAAGGTTGAAAGGATTTTATACTGAACACTCATTATAGAACGAACATCACCTAGAATTCATGTGGTGCAATATTTACTTCATCACTTACCTGCAGACATTAAATAAACCCATGGGGTTATGTGACTCTTGCTGTGGTCTAATTGCATGCATCACTCAACCCTCTATCAAGAAACCCCTTCCATTTCAATGAAATGCAAATCCTAAGCATCATGTTCAAAGTGGGCAGCCTATTGTTTTTGTGTGGGTACGCCAGGACTTATTTAACCCATTTCTGACTGTTGACTACTTGGATTGGTTAAACTCTACTGATTTGATAAACATTGAGAAGGACCTGTTTTTCCATAACAATGATCCTTTATTTTCCTTCTAGACTTATAGGATTAAATCTAAGAAGCAGAATTCTTCTAGAGCTTCTCCTGTGTATTGTGGTAAGTTTCACCAACAGCTTTTCCTTTGCAAACTGAGCCCATATGTAGATGTTGGGGAAAAGATGGAGATTAGTCTGAAGAGAAGAGCCGAGGGACTGTGTTAGCTCCTTTCTGATATCCTGCCATATAGTACATTCTCAAAAAACAGCTGTCAAAGGAATGAATAACGAATGTTGAGGCACAGTGGGAGATGCAGGCTTCTCCCTGGAATCACTGATTGGAAGAGTGAGAATCAGAGTTGTGAGAGGTCAGCTTTGGTTACATGAAGACGTCCTTCCCCACCTCCTCGCCTTCCATCATATCTGTATTTTTTCTTCCAGGTGACACTTTTTTTTTTGAAATTATCATGGAAATCAAAGGTGAAGTGTAATTTGTTATAGGACTATAACGTTAATTATGATTAATACACTTTTGAATCACTGATACTCTTTTAAAATAGCAGCTTTGTTGAACTGAAATTCACATACTATAAAGCTCACCCTTTAAAAGCAGACAATTCGGTGGGTTTCAGTAACAATCTAATTCCAGACCTTTTTCGTCACTCCCAAAAGCAACCCTATCTGTGCCTTTTAGGTATCATTCCCCATTCCCTAATCCCAAACCCGGCATTCACTAATATACTTTTTTTCTCTATTAATTTGTCTATTGTAGACGTTTCATGTAAGTGGAATAATACAACAGCTGTCCCTTTGTGTCTGGCCTTTTCACTTTGCCTGGCTTCCAAGTTTATCTAGGTTGTAGCCTCTGTTTGAATTTCCTTCCTTTTTAAGGCTGAATAATAGTCATTGTATGCCCAGACCACATTCTATTTACCCATTCATTAGTGATAGACACCTGGGTTTCCCCCCACTTTTTGCATATTATGAATAATGCTGCTATGCACATTCATGTATGAGTTTCTGTGTAAATATGTTTTCATGTTTTTCCCTGCTATATACCTAGCATTTGAATTGCTAGATGACATGGTAACTCTATGCTTTACTGTTTGAGGAACTGCCAAACTGTTTTCCAAAGCGAATAGAATCACCTTACATTTCCACCAGCAAAGTGCAAGGGTCCTACTTGCTCTCTATCATCACCAGCACTTGTTGTTATGATACCTTTTGTGTTACAGCCCTCCTAGTGGTGGGAAGTGGCATCTCATGTGGGTTTGACTTTACATTTCCCTCATGACCTATGGTGTTGGACATTTTTGCTTGTGCTGATTGGTCATTTGTATAACTTCTTTGGAGAAATGTCAATTCAAACCCTTTGCCTATTTTTAATTAGCTTATATTTGTTTTTATTGTTGAGTTGCACACTCACATGCTTTAATTCTCCCTCTTTCCGTGGTCTGTTCATTTACAGGAAACGGATCCATTTGAGGTTACAGACTAAAGATCACTAAGCAGCTCTCACCTGGTGATACATATTGAGACACGCACAGTCTAAGAGATAAGCAGGTGTGGCTCCTCAGAAGGCAACTGAGACAGACCTTTACCTGCCAGCAAGTGGCCAAACACCCGGGGTCTTCCTGGCACCACACAACTGAGTTTTGCTGTCCTCTCATAATTATTGGCAGAGCTCTCTCCTTCTCAATGATCCTCTGATTAGAACCAGAAAGCACATATCACATAGGTCCTGGGCATGAACAGAGAATAGCCTGACATCAAATGTTCATTTAGGAATCTTTAAAAAATCACCCAGACTTCGTACAGAGCATGTGGTGCTGAATGCAGCAGGTGCAGTCACTGACCTTTGGGAGCTTTTGTCTAGTTAATGAGATTCTTCCACAAAACTGTGAAAGACATTGAGCTTGTGGGAACTGAATCATACTTTAAACGCATGTGAGATATTCACTCACATAACAGAACCTTACAGTAAACCTGCTTGTTGAGTTCCTACAGTAGTCTCTCTGGTTGTGGCATACTGCTACTGCAACCCATAAAAATCAGAAAACGCATCAACATTTCTTAAATCTCCTCCTGGTGCTTCTCAGTGCAGCTAAGTGCTCCCGTCCTTCCTCAGGCCCCTGGTGAATGCTCAGCTTTCAAGCCCTGCATCCACACACAGGCAGTGCCACCCACACGGGGACTTGGACTGTTAAGATTGGGGATGAGTGGTGTCCTTGCAGTTCCATAGCCATGTAGGCACGGGTCAAGTCATATTCCATTAAGCATAGTCAAAATATTGGAGAAGGATTTGCTTTTGTTGATTAGAAATGATTCAGGGTGTGGCAAGCCCTGTGCTCCACTGAATTCCATCCTGCTCTTCTGAGAAGGTGAGGAGGTACGTGGGGGCTTGCAGCATTCCCAGGGTGAATAATTGCACAAACGATAACTCACAAATGCTGTCAGTTTCCTATGTGTGAAGAGTAGCTCACCATGCTACCTGGGCTTGATCAACTTCATCCTCCTAGTATTACCATAATTTTTCAGGCTATGAGACGAAGGCTTAAAAGGTAAATTCCCCAAAGGCATCCAGCTTCTCAGTCGGTACAAGCCTGGATCTGAGCCAAAGCGATCTGACTGTGCAATCAGCCAGCTTCCTCATCAAACCCTTCCTCCCTCCCTTTTTTCTTCCCTCCTGAGCCCTTACAGAGCCAGGCATTGTCCCAAGGGCTGGAGTTGCAGGAGACAGCAAAGAAAACTCCTTGTCCTTATGGTGCCCCGTGGGGTGAGAGAGGCAATGAACACGGAAACTAGACCACGCACAGCATCTCAGAGAAAATGAGGTCCAGGGCTGAGGAGCAGGTACTAGTTTACACAGAAGAATCTGGGAAGACTTCTTGGATATGGTTACTTTGAAGGCAAGATCTGGTGAATGATTGAAAACTATGCAAATGTCGGCTGGGCACCATGGCTCACCCCTGTAATCCCAGCGCTTTAGGAGGTGAGGTGGGTGGATCACTTAAGGTCAGGAGTTTGAGACCAGCCTGGCCAATATGGCAAAACCCCATCTCTAATAAAAATATGAAAATTAGCCAGATGTGGTGGTGCACACCTGTGTCTCAGCTACTCGGGAGGCTGAGGCAGGAAAATTGCTTGAACTCCGGAGGCAGGGGTTGTGGTGAGCTGAGATCGTGCCATTGCACTCCAGCCTGGGCAACAGAGCGAAACTCCATCTCAATAAATAAATAAATAAATAAATAGAAAGAAAGAAAGAAAGAAAGAAAGAAAGAAAGAAAGAAAGAAAGAAAGAAAAAGAAAGAAAGAAAGAAAAAGAAACTATGCACACGCCTGTGGGAAGAGGATTCCACTGGTATAAGAGAAGAGTTGCTGCAGGGTCCTGAGGCAGGCATGCCCAGCAAGTATAGAACACACACAGGGCCATGGTCAGGACTGGCCTTTTGTTCCCAGTGAGATGGAGACTGATTGCAGGGACACAGTGACCAGTCTGGCTGCTCTGAGGAGAACAGTGTGTAGGTGCCCAGGAAGGGGCAAGAGGGAACTGCCAGGGTCCCTATAAAGACAGTGGGGGAGGGGAGGCAAAACATCAAGGACAATTCTCAGGTCCGCAAAGGAGGAGCTTCTGTGTAAGAAGCGGGGAAAAGAACATGAAGGAACACAGAAGTTGGGAGGTTTGTAGGCGTGACACTTCAAATACCTAATGGACACCTGACCATCAAATGATCCACTCCCTTTCAATGGCTCGTTGTCAGCGACTGTGATAATAAGATAATGCAGACAGCAATGACTTACCAAATGAGCATGTGCTGGAGTCTTACTTTACGCCCCCCACAGTCCTCCGAGTTAGGTGTTGCTTTCCCTGGGTCCCATATTGCACCCTCTGCCTTGTGCCATATCACCCCCTGCATCTGTGTGAAACGTGGGGTGTGGGGAAGACACTGAGCTCCTTTCTCAAGCTCAATCCTGGGGACCAATGGCCAAGACCAATGTCACCCAACGGTTTGGTATATGGCTGCTGCCTTGGGCAGGGGGTTTCCTCAGTCTGCCTCCCCCAGGCAGCGTGGGGTGGTGTGAGCGCCTGTCCCACAGGCTGGACAGAAATAGCATCTGAACAGCAGGCGGCACAGTTCCTCCTGCAGACACACTCGCCGGCCCATGTTCTCATTTCTAGGATCCAATTCTCAAATCTTTTTAGTACTAATTAGAAGACTATCAATCTGCTTGGCTCACCCTGGATTTACATCTTGTAGGATTTCCTGGGTTATTTTTCTAAGCTTCAGCTAAATGAATAAGAGAAATTGGCAGAGATCCTACCCCATCACCCCTTGAAGTGTGCGAGGGATAAACGTGCTCTCCCTGGGTCCTCTTCCTCCCACTGTGGGTCTGGATTCACGCTGCAAACAGTGACTGCGAGACGGAAATTAGCTGAATGGTCTGGCAGAATGTCTACATGCCACGCAGTCTTAAAAGGATCCAAGATACACACAAACACACACACCATAAACAAGCACACAAACTATACACACATACACCATACATACACACCATACACACACACAAACACACCATACACTCACGAACACACTATACACACATACACCATAAACACACACATCATATATACACACATACGATACACAAACACACACACTATACACACATACACCATAAACACTCATCAAACACACATACACATATCACACACATACACAGAAATGCACTATACACTCACAAACACACCATACAAACACACACACCATACACGCATACCCAATACACACACAAACACCATACACACACCAACACACACAAACATAAATACACCATACACACAAACACCATATATACATACACCATACACACACACCATACTCACACAAACACGCACCATACACACACCATACACACAAAAACAATATACACACAAGCACACACACCATATGCACATATGCCATACACACAAACACACCACGCTCACATACCATAACACACACACCATACACACAAACACCATACACACACACCACGCACACATCATACACACATACACCATACACACACCATGCTCACACACACGCACCATACACACGCACCATACACACACACCATACATACACACCATACACACAAACAGCATACACACACACCACACACACCATACATACACACCATACAAACAGCATACACACATACACCATCCACACACACCATCCACACAAACACAATATACACACAAACACACACACCGTACGCACGTATGCCATACACACAAACACACCATACACACAAGCAAATGCATTCACACACCATACACACATACACCATACACACACACGATACACGCACACAAACACACACGATACACACACACACGATACACGCACACAAACACACACGATACACACACACACCATTCACAAGGACAAACACCTGGCTACTTGGCTTGAGAAAGGGCTGTGGAGACCCTTTGTCCGCCCAGGCCACAAAGCCTGTCTGTCCCCATCTCAGCACTCGGCCCAGGCCGGTGCCAGTGTCTGCCAGGTCTGGGGCTGCCTTCCTTCCCCACGGCTCTGGGGACTTCCTCACCAGGCTCTCTCCCTCTCCTGGGCCTATCATGCACCGTCCATCCTCCAGCACTGGCCCTGGTGGTGTTGACGCCCTGGACTCCCTCCAGGCTCCCTGGATGCAGAGAGGAGGGGGTTTCCACACCCATCGGGTCATCGGGGGTAACTGCTCTCCCACGCCCTCCCCATCTGTCCTGCCTGCACCGCACGGCAAACGCCCTGAGCGCAGCAGGCTTCTGCTTCGATTCAAGGTGTCCGTTTTTAGTTACTGATATCCATTTGAAAAAACAAACAAAGAAACAATTGGAAAATATCAAGTTGACTCTGAACTTTTAATTCAATAGTTCCTCCCAGTGTTGAGTAGTGAGAACACGGGATGAGAAGTCAGAAGATGTGGTTTCCCAACTCACAGTAACCAGCGGCCAGCTCTGTGGGCCCCGTGGAGGCACATGCAGCCTCTCTGGGCCTTCATTTCCCCACGAATGGAAGTCATCTTGGAGGAGGTGATCTGTAAGACACCATCCAGCTGGAAATTTTTTTTTTCTGTTTTGAGACGGAGTCTCGCTCTGTCGCCTGGGCTGGAGTGCAGGGACACGATCTCAGCTCACTGCAAGCTCCGCCTCCCGCGTTCACGCCATTCTCCTGCCTCAGCCTCCCGAGTAGCTGGGACTACAGGCGCCGCCACCACCACCACGCCTGGCTAATTTTTTTGTATTTTTATTAGAGACAGGGTTTCACCGTGTCAGTCAGGAGTGTCTCGATCTCCTGACCTCGTGATCCGCCTGCCTCGGCCTCTCAAAGTGCTGGGATTACAGGTGTGAGCCACCGTGCCCGGCCACCAAGCATGAAACTTTTAAAGGTCAGTGATATGCATGAAGAGACCATCTGAATGCCAAGAAGGTGTCTGGGAAAGTGAGCAGGGAAGAAAAACACGGGATAAGAGTGACAGTTTCTCTAAATAGAGATTTCGTGTTTACAAAGGGGAAAACTGCAACCCTAACCTGGTAATCTTTTGGCTACAGTTTCAGTTGCCAAAAATAAGTACTGATGGGAAAGTTGTTTTTTTGTTGTTGTTGTTATTGTCACTGAAGAAAAAAAGATATTTAGGGCAGTAAAGGATGCAGTCAGGTATGACAAAAGGATGAACATGGTTCTGCAACTTTACAGAGAGACAGAAAGAACACGTTCTGGGGAGAGAGGATCCCAAAGTCTAGGTTTCTCTAAATTCACAGGCTCTAGAGGCCTCTCAGTTCTCCTCTGTAAGTATTTGATAAACTGTGGCTGTGGAAGCAGACAGGATTCTGTTATCCTAGCTGAACAACAGAGAGATGCCCTTAGGAGGTTTGCAAGGGGAAGGAGATAAGCGGATGCTTGGCGAGCATGTTCTCCTGCTGGATGGTTCAAAGACAGGGTCAACCCCAGCAGCTTCTGCAATGTCCCATTGAGAGTGGAAGCCAAGGACACCATCCTTTGTGACTTTTGTGGTTTTCTGTATTTGAGTTAAATAAATTCCCTCTAGATTTTAACCCTAGTAGAAGTGTGTCTCTTCGAAGAAATGGCATAATCCCAACCCAGGAGCAGCAGTTAAGGCAGACATCACTTCCCCTTGTTCTCTGGCTACTGGGAAATTCAAGCTACGTCTTACTTTCAAGCCCAACTAATTATAACAATCCAGAAGCCTGGAATATCTTATGGGTTCTTCTTTACAAGCCCCTATTTCATTTTTTAATTCGATTATAGATAATTTATACATATTTTTATAAATAGTATACATAAAATGTGTATAAAAAAGATACATACGTATAAATTTGGTCATTAGCAATTTATTTTATCATTATCCAATCATACGAATGTCAAATACTGGAGTTATTTTAACTCCTTCCTCTTCCTTGATTCCTATTCTGTGGCTCACGATTCCTTGACAATTCCTGCTCATGCTCCCCCTCTCACTCCCATTACAAACACCACCTGACACCAACCATCTAACTGGTCGAGCTGGCTCTACACGGTCCCTCTCCAGGTCTTCCTGTGTTCCACTACACGCTGGTTTTTCTCAAACACATCTGTGATCCCATCACTTCTTAATTCAAAAGCGCTCCACATTTTGCCTTTCCTTTATGTTCCACTGCATACTGCTTAGGAGTTCCTGGGCCTGCCTATCATTTTCTTGCCTCCAAAAACCCCTGCCACCATTCCTGTGCGTCCAATCCTGCCTTTAATAACTTAAAATGTCAGCTCTTCCCTGATTTCTCATGACAGGAGTAATACCTCCCATCTGAAATGTCAGAGGAAATTTTATTTCCCTTGTCATGGTTTGCATTATTATGTGTTAGGATTAGTAGATTATCTGCACTTAATCATTGGAAAGAGGCAAAGTACAGTGGTTAAAAGAATGAGGTCTGGAGTTTGTTTTAGAACCTTGACTACACCCCATGACTCACATAGCCTTGAACGAGTTACTTATACACCCTGAACCTCAGTATCTCTATCTGAAAAAATGAAGAGAATCATAGTCCTGTCACAGTGGGTTGTTTTAAAGGCTAAATTAATTCATCAATCCACGAATATAGCACTTAAAACTGTCTCACACTAGTAAGTGTTCAATAAATGCTAGATACTGTTCTTAACTCTCGGTTAGGTACGTGACTCTCTTGACCCTGTTTGGTCCTTGAAGTCAAAGAGCAAGCAGCCTGGTTCCTTCATTGCACCAACATGAGATTCTTACTGCTTCCAGTAATGAGTATAGTGTATGACACCAATTTCGGGCAGTAATCTTTGGTTTCAAGTTTTAATGACACCTGTCTGAAAATCTCCAACTCTTTTTTTTTTTTTTTTTTTTTGAGATGGAGTCTCACTCTGTCACCCAGGTTGGAGTGCAATGGCATGATCTCGGCTCATTGCAACCTCTGCCTCCCGAAATCCCTAGCTCTTAAACATTAACTGTGACTGAAGTGGCATATGCAAGGACTTATGGCATCAAATCCAGTATGAAAAAAGCTTGAAAGCTGTCACACTCATCCTTACAATGAGGAAAAGCTCCACTAAATGAAAATCAATGACTTTTGTTGAACCCATCAGAGAACTGCAACCACAGGGCAAACCCCCCTGAAATCTGCAGAGGCAGGTTAACAGAGAGTCACAGCAGGTATCTGTTTACCTGGAACAGAAGCTGAAGGAGTCATAAGCTGGTAGGAATACTGAAATGATCACTCTGATGAATAGTGGAGGCTGAGTGTGAAGGGGCACGAGACTGAGAAGCTTCTGGGGGACAACCGCCTCAAGGGGTCCCCCAACACTTTCCTGAGCTTTACCTCCAGGAATCCTACAAGGTTCTCAAAGTGAAAAGGCAAGAAAAATCCCATATTTTCTCTGGCAGGGCTATATCAGAATTAATCATTGTGAAATACACGAGCGCATTTGCCATAAAAGTAACCTACTGTAGCAGAGAAAGATCTTACCAGAGGCTTATCCCTCCCAGTCAAATCTCCTCTAGCCTTCCTGTTCCACTTAAGGAAGTGGGTACAGTAAGCAGGGATTAGGGCTTCTGGGAAATAGACTGGGGGGCACTGTAGCTGGGAAAGGGAAAAGGAGTAAGGGAGGGAAACTATGCCACTGAAGAAACTTCTGAAGGCCACAGCCCAGGAAAACAGCTCCACTTAAAGATCAGGGTGCAGCTGTAAGATTACAGAACAATCCTCCATTGCCTCCACCCTAAACCACCACAGCCACAGGACTCCAGGATAATAAAGCGGATTAATGCTGGAAGCACTGCAAGATGCAGACTCTATGTGAGGAGAAGTACCTAGGGAAGCCCAAAGTCAAAAGAAGAGACAAACATAAGGATGCCAGAAAAATTTTAAGCCTCTGGCACCCAAAGCTACAGTAGACATTAACCACAGTCCAATTCCTAGTCAGACCAACATGAATTCTCATCCTAATGGCCTATTTACCCAAGGTGTGTCTAGCTTTAAAAAAAAACTATAAGGCATGCCAGAAAGACAAAAACAAACAAATAAAAATCAATGTAAAGAGACACAGCAATCATTAGAGTCACATTCCTATATGCCACGGTTGTTGGAATTACTAGACAACCAATTTAAAATTACTGTGATTAATATGTCAAGGGTTCTAATGGAAATAGTAAATAACATGCAAGAACAGTTAGATAATGTAAACAAGAAGAAGGAAATGAGATAAATGAAAAACACGGTAACATAAAAGACGAATGTCCTTGAGCAAGGGTGCTCATCAGGAGAATTGACACAACCAAGGAAACAACAGGGAACGTAAAAATAGGTCAGTTAAACTTCTCAAACAAATAAGAAAAAAAAAGCATCAAAAAAAAGCAGGACTAGAACATCCATGAACCAGGGGACAATCACAAAAAGTGTAACATACACCTAATTGAAATACCAAAAGGAGAGAAAAAAGCAGAAGAAATATTTAAAGTATAAAAATAATGGCCAAGAACCTTCCAAAATTAATGACAGACAAAAAACTACAAAACAGGAAGCCCAGATAACACCAAGATTAAAGTAAATAAAGAGACAAATGTAAAATGCAATTAAAAAGATCACTTGGGCATACCCTATTTACACTGCAGGAAGGTAAAACAGTCAATTTTGGAAAAAGCTGGGGAATGAAGGGTGTAAATTTTAATATTTGAGAAAGAAGAACAAGAATTCAAATGTACTTCTCTTCAAAAACTATGCAAGAAGAGTGAGTGACATATTTTAAATGTTGAAAGAATAAAACTTCAGACTAGAATTCAATATCCCAATAAATTATCCTTCAAAAGTGAAAGAATTTCTTTTTCTTTCTTTTCCTTTCTTTTCTTTTCTTCTTTCTCTCTCTCTTTCTTTCTTCCTCTCTCTCTCTTTTCCTTTTTTTTTTTTTTTTTTTTGAGAGGGAGTCTGTCACCCAGGTTGAAGTGCAGCAGTGCAATCTTGGCCCACTGAAACCTCCACCTCCTGGGTTCCAAGTGACTCTTGTGCCTCCGCCTCCTGGGTAGCTGGGACTACTGAGTGCGCCATCATGCCCTACTAATTCTTGCATTTTTAGTAGAGATGGGGTTTTACCATGTTGGTCAGGCTGGTGGTCTTGAACTCCAGACCTCAGGGGATCTGCCTGCCTCAGTCTTCCAAAGTGCTGGGATTACAGCATTTGATTGGATTACACCGTGTGTGCCACGGTGCCCAGCTAAGAGTTTCTCATACAAACAAAAAGTAAGGGAATTCGTAAAAAACAGACCTACCCTGCAAGAAATGTTAAAAGAATTTAATCAAGCAGAAGAAAAGTGGTATACCAGAAACTCAGATCTATATAGAGAAGAAAGGAGTATTAGAGATAGTATAAAGGAAACAAAATATTGTATTTCTTCTTTTTCTTCATTTTTATAAAGGATAACTGTGTAAAGTAATAATTATAACAGTGTGATTATAACACATGGATAAGTAAAATAAAGGGCAGTAATGTTGCAGGACACAGGATAAAATAATTAGGAATTCTCTATCCAGGTTTCTGTACTACATAAGAAGCAGTATCATATTATTTGCAAGAAGTCTTTGCTTTGTTAAAAATGAACTTTAAAGCAACTACTAATATTTTTATAAGAAGTACAACTGATGTGCAAAGAGAGAAGTTGAAATGGAATCACATAAAATGCTCAATTAAAACCAGAAAAGGTTAAAAAATGGAGAGGAAAACAAAGAACAAATGCAAGCAACAGAAAACATGGTAGATATTAATCCAGCTATGTTAATAATCACATTAAATGTAAATGCTCTAAATATGGCAAGTAAAAGGCAGAGCTTGTCAGAGTAGATTAAAATCTTAAAAAGCCCCAACTCTATGTTGTCTAAAGAAACTCATTTTAAACATAAAGATGCAGGCAGGTTAAAATGAAAGGGATGGAGAAATACATACCATGCTAACACTTATCAAAAGTAAGTTAGAAAGCTGTATTACTTTCAAACAAAGTGGACATCAGAACAAGGAAGTCTGTCAAGAATAGACAGTGGCCTTGCACAATAATAGAGGTGTTAATTCTCCAAGAAGTCAAAATAATCCTCATTGTGCATGTACCTAACCAAAGAACATTAAAAGACACGAGGCAAAACTGAAATAGTTGAAAGAGAAATATACATATCCACTGTTAGAGACTTAAACACCCCTCCGAGTAAACACAAAAATTTACTCAGCTACCAAATGGCAGAGACGAGACTCAGATTTAAATAAAAGAAAAGGTTTATCAACTGGCAGTTTCTCAATTAGTTAATCAACCTACAATCAAAAAGAAGCATATACTAATTTGCAGTTTGGGGTGCTTAATGTTGGTATGCAAATTTCTTAATTTTTATAGAATTTGATACAATGATCAAAATAATTTTATTATAAAACTTACGTATCCTTACAAAGGTTCTCAGTATTTAATGTAGCTAAATTGAGAGAATGTTTCAGATACTAATTTCCATACAATATTAACTTTTCACTGCAGCGAGACTTCAATAAAACTTCTTTAGAAAGACAAGTCAACAGAATGAGCTCGCCTACACACTACATAGCCAAACAATATTTACATTGACCTTCACCACCTGCATCACGTCTACAGAGACAAAAATAAAAACAGATCATCACCTCACAGTGCTAAGGTATTAAGATGATCCAGGAAATCCCTCCTCTAAACCAGGCCTGGGCCTTGGCCCCAATGTCTCTGATATCCCATATATGCTAATACAAGAAAGGGTGTGGGGTCAGAATAAGCCTAACTAGGGGGAAAATTCATGTTGTTCCTCACTCCCCAGACTCCTCAGAACAGATCACATTATTCATAAGATGAGGACCGAGAGGCTACCCTCGCTAGTTTCTCTGGAAATACAGCCTTCCACACGAGCTGAATGTCCTCCTTTTCATGCAAGCATCGTCCTCAAAGCCATCATCTCTGCCTTGCTGGCATGGCTCCAACACAAGCGGTGAAATGCATAAAGTTGTCTGAATTTTTTCCAGATCCCGGTCATCCAAAAAAAAAAGGAAAGGTGCCTAGAAGGATAGAAGGCAGTCCATCTGGCACATCTAAACATTACCCAAGTCCTCTGTTCACGCTCCCATAAAAAATAATAATTGGATTGTTTGGCTGTATTCCCAGATAATCACAATCAGTCTAGAATGTGCCTCAAGTATGCCTTTTTTATTTTAGTATTTTGTTTCCTTTTCTTTGAGACACGGCTTTAGAATTTGTTGATGTACCGTGTTCCGAATAGGTAACAGCACACGCCCTCATTAATGAGCTAACCACCCAGTTAGTTAAATTGCATTTCCCAAAATGAAGCATTGTATGAGTTGCATCATCTTAAGCTATTAATGCAAATGGTTTACCTTAGACAGCCACCTACACAGATATATACCTGTAAAGCACCTACTGTGACCTAAGCGTTTAGTAGCCCACGGGAGACATGCTCCCTCACCTGCACAATCAACAGGGCCAAACTTTTTTGAAAATATTGATTGAGCGCAAGTAGCAACTTATAATCAAAATACATTGACAGGCTTTCTTCCCGATTACAGTAAGGCTGCAGCAGCCCAGCAGGGAAAACTATTTTGCTTCCAGATTTCTTATTTCTACCATTTCATGCTGTTAAATCGGCAACAAAGAACAGGTCTACATGAGACACTCCTGGCTTATGACTGAGGCACTGCAGGGCCAGCCACAGGGACTTCTGCATGCCAAGACAGTCTTGTCCTGCTAGAGCAGGTCCATCAGCTGCCACGTGGGAGGAGGCGCTGGCTCCCAGTCCCCCTTCCTCCCTCCCCTCCCTGTTTCTAACTGTGAATGGTCAGATGAGCCTGAGGCACTGAGCAGTACCATCCATGAGCCACTGTGAAGGGCAGAGGAGCTTAAAGGAGAAAAATGTCAAGTTTTAGAGTAGACAGGTAGGGTCTTGGAGAGAGTTTGGGTAGCAAGTCTGTTTTGAGAGGTAATTTACTGTATCTCGTTGTCACTTGCTGAGCGCATGCCCTTGGCACTGCCCAGGTGATCCTGGAACCAGCCCTGTACCTTATGCTTTAAGCTCTGAGCAGAATGGGCAGCAACGTGAAGCTTCTCAGGAGCCCAGACTGGGAGGCAGCAGCAGGGGAGGCGGGAGCAGGGGAGGTGGCGGCAGGGGAGGCGGGAGCAGGGGAGGTGGCGGCAGGGGAGGTGGCGGCAGGGGAGGCGGGAGCAACGCTCTGCGTCCAGGAGCCCCTGATCCAGGTAGAAACGAAGGAGTCAGGACCCAGGAGGCAGCCTCCCCACCTTGGTTCACACGGTGGATCAAAGACAAAGCAGAGGGGAAAGGAGCTCCAAGAAATCCTACTGCAATTAAATAAGCTGTTTCCAAATAATGTCCACAATGCTCTGATGAAGAATGTTGCAGCTTCTCCCCTTGCAAGAGACATCCTTCCCGTCCCTTAGGAATGCCCCGAGAATCTGTGAACCCTTGCATTTCCACGTTTCTTTTCTTTTCTTTTAATCCCATGTTTCTTGCAGGTCTGTGGGAATGGAAGTGCAGCGCTGTCCTGTCTGGCCTGTGGGTCCATGTTTTTCACTCCTTTATTGAGAAGGCAGTGGCCTGAGTCTGAATGGAGATGATAGAGCACGCTGTGGAAGGGGTGATGTGCTAGCAGCAGCCAGAGACACAGGCTGGGGTAGTGGAGAGAACCCTGCCCTTGGAGAAGGAGAGCTGAGTTCACACTGTCGCTCAGCCACACACCAGCTGTGTGACCCTGCACCAGCGTTTTAATTCTTTCCCTAAGACTTGGTTTTTACATCTGTAAAAGGAAATTGGTAGGTGGGGACCGGGGTCAGAATGTGCCTCCCTGAAGACAGCAGGAAACACATGCACAGAAGAGGGATCCTCACTGTTCTCTGGCCACTGCTTGGTGCTGGGCCTGTGTCAGCCCGGTGGGAAAGAGGACATGGCCTTGGGACTGCGGTGACATGGCAGCGGCAGGACTCCGACGTGTGAGCTTCCCTCGCTGGCATTTACTCCTCTTCCAAATTAATTACCCTGGGAGAATGGAACATCGTCTCTTAAAACTCAGAAAACCAGTCAACATTCTCAGACTTCTCCGACAGCTCTGCAACAGCAGTGACATTTTCCTAATAATTTTTCTGGCTCTAATATGGCTGCAGCCAACACAGTTGTCAGAGATAAACAGCGCCACTTTTTTTTGTTTTTTATTTTCATCCCAAGTGGCGAGCCAGGGCAGAGCATGCTGCAGCCGTGTGCCTCGCACACCCCATGGCCTGAATGTCTTCTGGCTCTGACTATCCTCCACCAATAACAACAACAATGGTGGTAACAAAAACTGCGAGCCCCTTTCTGGCGCATGATACATTGATCCTGAGGGCACAGACTTGCTGGCCACTCTGCTCCACTCAAAGCCTTGCCCCCTGCGTGATAGGGGCAGATGACCTCATCGCTTCCTGCTGGATGTTCCTCAGCTGTGAAGGGTGCTGAAAAAGAACAGGGACTTAAAGTCAAGGTAAGGATGTAACGGGCTGATGGGCTGAATGTACCTCTGGAGGTGTGCAGGCTCCATGTTCCAGCACTGAGCTCCTTGCAGGTCAGGTGCAGTCACCGGGCTGACCCAGGGCTTCCCTGACACTCAGCTTGGTTCAAGTTTGATTTTTAAAGTTTATTAACGTTTTCTAAACTTTGAGTGAATACATGCATCATAAACTACAACAAAAACATACAAAGAAGCTAGCGGTTAGCTCTTTCACTCTCTACCCCAAATAATGCTAACTCTTAAGATTTTGACTAGGGCAAAAAAGAAAAACATACTTAAAAAGGCAAATAATACTTTTATCACAAAAAAGTAACCTATCATTAAATGTCTTCTCCTACACCATTGCACTGGTAAAATTAATTCTGGAAAGCCATATATGGAAACAAAACAAAACAAAAATCCAGAATTAGATAATAAATACTCAGGAGAGTTGCTGACCTGGCTAATTCTTCAGTAGTTTGAAGAGGCTTTCAGGCCTCTGAAGTCTGTTTATTTCTCAGCACAGTGTTCCAGCCATCTTGCCCTTCTTTCCCTCCAAAACACACCCCAAAACAAAAGCATGCATCGTTGAGTCTCTGTTCTTAAAAAACAGCTTTCAAAAAGCAAATGCTGCACAAAAGTACGTAACAGAACCATAAAAGATGTAGCGTAGGACCTTTTCCTTCTTAGCAAAGTCGTCCTTGCTTTACGTGGTTTCTTTTGTATACTCTCCAGGGTTTGCCTGCCCCATGAGTAAGACAACACTTTCGGATTATGTTGCATGAAAAACAGAAAACGTCTGACTAGTATAAACCAAGGAGGCTATAACCATGTGATTAGAATTACAATTGTTGCTGAAGCTTTGGTTCCATTTTTATTGACTTCAGTTTTTCCTTTATGGAAGATGTAAGAAACATGAAGCTTTTCTGACCTTGTTATTTTTGCAAAATTTGCCTTCGATAGAGCAAACATCTCAATAATGCCAAGAACTCTCAGTGGCTCCTTCAAGTTGTTTGTACTATGGAGGGGAGAGTATGGATCATATTCCTGGTTGCATTTTTAACTCAACAGAGAGCTTGGTGTTTGCAAGCAATCTTTGCACAGACACATGTACGTTGTTGGGCAGATTATTTAAAATGGAGAAGTAAGAAACTCAGTATGAAAGGCTGATGGCTTCGCGAGGGTTTGGCTATTTTCTCTGCCCTTGAAGACCTTGCCTGTGTAGAGTGTGTCTACCACAACTGAGCTTTCTTTCCCTTGGGAATTCCAGAGGCCACAGAGAAACTGCAATTATCTCTCACACCCACTCCTGCCCACGTAGCCACAACACTCCCATGGTTGTGTGCTTTCTGGGCTAACTTAAGTGGGAATCTCTAACACCTGCACCTAGAGTCTCTTCCATCATTGTATAACTTGCTGTCATTCCCACCTTGCAGATGGGGAAAGGGAGGTTTAGAGGGGTTTAGAGAGATGAAGAAGGTTCCCTGACACAAGAGGAGAGGCTAGCTGCTGTGTGATGGAACCTGAGACATCCTGAAAGTCACCCTCACTGTTGGCCTCCCCAGCCTTCCTGCCCCAGCGCCTCCTCCCTCCATCAGCTCTGGGATGTTTGAGAAAGGGGCACAATGCCTCCAGGTTCACTGTTACAAGTCATGCAGGGTCACCCAAATGGAACGAGAAGGCCATGACCTTCAAAACGAGAAGTCCTCTTCTTATCCTCAGAAGCTGGCCTCTCTTATCAATGCTATGATCATGTTCTCAACCTCTCTGAACAAATTACATCACTAAAGCTGGAATAAAATAACCCACCTTCAAGACTGGGCAGAAGGAACCAGCGCGATCCTGTGCACCAGTGGTTTGCCCACTGTAGTGAGTTTCCACCAAAGTGAGGATGTCAGTTACTGGGGGACGATACTAAAGCCCTGTTACTCCACTGTCACCTTAGCAGGAATGCACAGCCAGCCTGACCGACTGCATCCAGCAGCCTCCCGCTCCACAAGGTATGCAAGTCTACAGGAATGGAAAGCAAGGAAGGCAAGGGGCGGAACACATGAAACAGGAAAAGCAGGAGACGATAAAGGTCCACCTCACCTGTGGCAGAGGCCTGCCTGGCCTGGTCCTTGATGGGAAACCTGGTTCCCAGGGCAACAGCTTGATTCTTCCTCACAGGTCCAGGATGCTGGACACGTTGCACAGCTCCCTCTAGCTGCTTCCAGAGTTTGTGGATTTAAGAGGATGCTTGAGCATTTAGGACCTTGAAGTCTACATGTCTGGTAGGCTCCTCCCTCACCTGGGAAGGTGGGCTTCCTTTTGGATGTCCACACCACTCACCTCTGTGTGACAGGACACAGGGCCTCTGTGGACACCTTGCAGAAGCTGCCATTTAGAGATTAACTCCTCCAACTAGAAGACAGGACTCTCCTAGTTGGAGTCTCCTAAAGGAGCAGTATGCCCCTTTCCTGCCACAGCAAAAGGCACGGGGGAAGGCCCCACGTGTTGGGATGCCCCATCTGGCAGTGGCCCGCCTCAATAGTCCACTCGGGCAGCAGGCAGAAGACAAGGAGATTTTGACCTGGCTTATATTAATACACATACACTAGATACAAAGCATTTGGATGAGTAAATAGTGGTTGATTCTCTCCTCAGGTCACATCAACAAGGGTTTAGAATGAAACACAGCTTGCTATACTCTATATGCTCTGCAAACAGGAAGAAAGGAGGTATTAGTGCCTCCTAAAAACATACATTTGCTGGTTTGTTTGTACCTCTGCACGGCCAGTCAATATCGCAAAGCCTGATAGCAACGTAGATAAATGCAGTTGTCCTGTCCAGTTCAGGCACCTTACTGTCTGGACGGTACAAAGCTGACCACGAAATGCACATGGTGCCACTCTGAGGGCACTGAGCACCTAACTAGGAGCATGGTCCTCCTGAGATGCAGGGAGAATCTTTCCCCAAGTCAACTCTCCGCACAGACCTGTGGCCTGGAAGGATGCGAGTGCCGTGAACCAGCATCTGAATCAGACTCAGTAGCAATGAACTTAACCTCGGGGCCACAGAACCACCGCATTGGGGAACTGGATCATCTTGAATCGGTTTCCATTGCCCTTTGGTTTTCTGGCATCTCCTTATAGTAAGTATGTTTAAAAAGAAAGATGGAAAGGATGCCTGGGGTGGGGGGGGGGCATCACTGCAGGGAAAAGGAACAACCAAAGTTCTTTCCAGCACATTCCTGGTTAACAGCACGTCCACAAGAATTGTGTTGATGGATAACTTTCAAGATCTCGGTATCAAAAGCAGCAGGTGACGCGGACATGTGTTTCCATCTCCAGAGGCGGACAGGGCTTGTTTTCAGACTGGCCCCACTCAAGGGCAGCCTGAAGCGCTGAGCCCACGTTCCCAACCAGCTGGAGAACATGAATTGATAGCAGAATCTCCCTTGAGGAGGAGCCGAACAGTAACAAACAATGACTAGTATTTCTTAGCTTTAAGACTCCCCTCGCTCCATATTTAGTGCTGATTTATCTATTAATAGCATCTATTAATAACAGTCCTAGTTGATTCAGAGAACACCATAGTACAGCGTTGCGTTTGAAGGTATTTTCCTCCCCTTCTCTAGCCTGTGTTCCAATAGGGAATGTATAGGCAGGGGTTTAGATTGTATAGGGTGATTTGGAACTTTTTAAATCACAAGGCTTATTTGTGTGTGAGAGAGATTTAGTTTATGCACATACAAATACATGCATATTTGCATAGATTTTATGGCTTTTTTTAAGGTTAGTCAAGACATCTCACAGTTGGATTTCAAATCCAGAACTGAGAGACTAGAGAATGCAGAGCATGTATCAAGAAAGGTGCTGGAAATAAATAGCGAGAGAAAAATGGGAAAAGAGGAATGAAGAACATGACTAATACTAAACAAAACCTAGGGTTTTGAAGATGTGCCTCTTGTTTGAAGACCTCTGCGTGGGTCTGACCGTGCTTTCCAACAGCATGGTGGCCTTGAGCTGCAACAGGCTACAGAGCTGTGAAATGTGGCTACTCCACATTGAAGTGTGCTGTCACAAAATGCACACTGGTGTCTACGACTTCATATAAAAAACCTCAGGTTATTTTATTAAAATAGCTCGTTGATAATTTTTCGTATTGATTGCACAGCAAAACAATATTCTGTATAGACTGTATTGAATAAAATGTAGTAGTAAAATTAACTCCACCTGTTTCTTTTTGCTTTTTAAAATAAGACTCCTAAAAAATCTAAAATTATATCAGTGGTTTGCACTGTATTTCGATCAGACAGCTCTGATTTAAGAAATATCATAAAAGGTACAAGAAGTGTTCATCTGAAAATGAAGACATTCAGAACTAAGCAGACTATGATACTGCTCAGGGAATAAGAGCAAAGTGTCTACAAGTTTGAAAGAGAAGCAGAACAATGGAAAATCAATATAGATCACCTTGTGGAGTTTTGTCATTTTAATAATATTTAGTATTTCAGTTCAAAAACACAAAATGCTTTTCTACTTATTTAGGTCTTCTTTCATGTTTTTAATAATAAAAGACAGTTAACAACTCCACCTTAGCTCTCACCTCCTGCTTATTTTGAGAATGTTATATAAATGGGATCTCACATATGTGACCTTTGGAGACTGGCATTCTTCACTCAGCTTCGAATGCTGTTGCAGACCAAGTTGTTGCCTATGAGTAATCTGTTGGTTTTTCTTGCTGAGTAGTCGTCCATTTTAAAGATGTACCAACAGTTTGCTTAACCATTAACCACTGAAGAACATGAGGGCTGTTTCTGGTTTGAGGCTGTTAAGAATGGTGCTACTATGAATATTTATAGACAGATTTTCTTGTCAACATAACTATTCATTTCTCCAAGACAAAGGCCCAAGCTTGCAATCACTAGGTCACATGATAAGTAGAGTTTTAGTTTTGTGAGACACTTCTGTACTATTTTCTACAGTGACTGTGTCATTCTACACTCCCACCAGCAGGGCATCCAGGTTTTCCACATCCTGGCCAGGATTTCCTGTTCCCACCATTTTTTTATTTTAGCCATTCTAATAGGTATGTAGTGATAGCTCACTGTGATTTTAATTTACATTTACTATTAATAATAGCTGATGACGTTGAACATCTTTTCGCATGCAGATTTGCCATGTAAATATCACCTTTGGTCAAACGACTATGTCTCTCAACAGTTTCTTCTTTCTTTCCTTCCTTCCTTCCTTCCTTCCTTCCTTCCTTCCTTCCTTCCTTCTTTCCTTCTCTCTCTCTCTCTTTCTTTTTTTTTTTTCTGAATCTCACTCTTGTTTCCTAGGCTGGAATGCAATGGCACAATCTCGGCTCACTGCAAACTCCAACTCCTGGGTTTCAGCGATTCTCCTGCTTCAGCCTTCTGAGTAGTTGGGATTACAGGCATGTACCACCACACCCGGCTAATTTTTTTGCTGTTGTTGTTAGCAGGGATGGGGTTTCACCATGTTGGTCAGGCTAGTCTCGAACTCTTGACCTCAGGTGATTTGCCCACCTTGGCCTCCCAAAGTGCTGAGATTACAGGCATGAACCACCACACCTGGCCTATCTTTTACCCATTTCTAACTGGATTGTTTTGTTGTTCAGTTTTTAGTATACATTTTAAAATATTTAAAATCCATAATGTAAAATGTGTCATTTTAACCATTTTCAGTGTACAACTCAGTCGCCGTAAGTACATTCCCAGTGTTGGGCAGCAATTGCTGCTCTATTTCCAAAACCTGCTCATCCTCCCACACAGAAGGTCTGTGCTCCCCTTGTTCTCTCCTCCGCACATTTCCTGGTCCCCTCCACTTTGCTTTCTCTCTCTATGAATCTGCCTATTCTAGACACCTCATGGAGGTGTGAGCATAGAGTACTCATTCCTTTTTCATTGGCCTTATTCGACTTAAATGATGTTTCCAAAGGCATAGCATGCATCTGAACATCCTTGGTATGGCATGTATTAAAACATCCTTAGTCATTAGGGAAATACAAATCAAAACCATAATGAGCTACAACTTGTCATCCACTAGGATGGCTGTTATCAATAAAAAGGGAAGAGAGAACAAGTGTTGGTGAGGATGTGAAGAAACTAAAATGTGCATTGCTGGTGAAAACGTAAAGTGGTACAGTTGCTGTGAAAAACAGGCTGTCATTTCCTCAGAGAATTAAATACAGAATTATTATATGGTCCAGCAATGCCACTTCTAGGTATATACCCATAAGAACCGAAAGCTGAGACTCAAGCAGGGTCTTGTCTACCAATGGGTGCAGCAGTCGCAACAGTCAAAAGCTGAAAGCAACCCAAGCTCCCATCAGAATGAACAGACAAATCATGGTACTGCATATGATGTGATACTGTTAAGTCGCAAAAAGAAATGAAATTATTTAAGAGTTATTTTTAAATCACAGATTCAAGCCTTATCAGATTTGTGGTTTGCAAAGTGTTCTCTCCCAGCCTAATTTGCCTTTTCGACCTCATGACAAGTTCTTGGTAGACCAATGTTTTCACTTTTGACAAGGTCCCATTGATCACTTTTTCTTTTGGGGATCATGCTTTCAGTATTCAGTATAAACACTCTTCATTAGCCTTAGTTCATGAAGATTTTTTCCTGAGTATTTTTTCTAATATATTGTGTGTTTATGTTTATTTAAGGCCTCAATTTCTTTGGAATTAACTATTGTATAAAGTCAAGCTTTTTTTTTTTTTTTTTGCCCATAGAGATCCAAATGAACTTCAGAAATCAATTACCATTTTACTTGTTGTTTGACAGAGTAATGATATATGCTACTTGCATACTTCTCATAATATAGCAATTTAAAGATAAGGTTCAAGACATGCTAACAGCAGCAGTGCCGTGCATGAGTGTGACGGGTGTCCCAGGATTTAATGTTGCACAATAAAGAGTCAACAGTGGGGTACTAATTATTATTGAAAGTTTAATTAAAGGAATGGCATCTCAACTTTCAGATTTGATTCCAGTACATAATTTAAACAATTGCCAATGAACATTTATTTTGCATATATAATATTCTACATCTCAAACTAAGCAACAGAAAGAGAGTATGTCGAGGTCTGGTGCACCCCTATATTAGTTTACAGAAGTGTATATGCATGTGTGTGCCTGTGTGTATATGTGTGTGAAGAGATCCCTCTCTTCAGAAAAAATAATAGCATAGAGTTGTACCACTGGCATTCTTAACATTTTTGTCATTAATTTTGTATTTGACTTAAAACAGATTAGGACATCTATGTATATTGCATTGTTTAGTTAAAGGTATATACTGTAGCTACACTAAGCTAGACACATTAATTTTTCAAACGCAATATAACTTTTGGAAGTGAAATCATGAGTAAAATAAAGCTCATACTAACATATATTAACCAATCAGCTGGACAAAAGAAACATTTATTTCATAATGCTGACATTTAATCAGAAGAAAACAAATTATTTTAAAACAACTTAAGAAATAAGGAATTAAATGCCCAAAATTTATATTTTGCCTTTTTTAAAATTTTTTTCATAAAAATATATTAAGACACTATTGGGGGAACCTGCCCTCAATATTTCAATGTAGGTTCTTTCTATTTTCCATAAGTGTCATGCAGCTGAGAAATAAAGAGAAAGAGTACAAAGAGAGGAATTTTACATCTGGGCCACCGGGGGTGACATCACATATCAGTAGGTCCGTGATGCCCACCTAAGCCGCAAAACCAGCAAGTTTTATTAAGGATTTTAAAAGGGGAGGGAGTGCAAGAATAGAGAGTAGGTCACAAGATCACATTCTTCAAAGGGCAAAAAGGAGAACAAAGATCACATGCTTCTGAGGAAAGAGGACCAGGGCAAAATCAGTAACTCCTGATAAGGGTCTATGTTCAGCAGTGTATGTGTTGTCTTGATAAACATCTTAACAGAAAACAGGGTTCGAGAGCGGAGAACTGGTCTGACCTCAAATTTATCAGGGCGGGGTTTTTCCCCACCCGAGTAAGCCTGAGGGTACTGCAGGAGACCAGGGCATATTTCAGTCCTTAACCACATAAGACAGACATTCCCAGAGTGGCCGTTTATAGACCTCCCCCCAGGAATGCATTCCTTCCCCAGGGTATTAATTATTAATATTCCTTGCTAGGAAAAGAACTTAGTGATATCTTCCCTACTTGCACGTCCATCTATAGGCTCTCTGCAAGAAGAAAAATATGGCTCTATTTTGCCTGACCCCAGAGGCAGTCAGACCTTAAGGTTGTCTTCCCTTGTTCCCTGAAAATTGCTGTTATTCTGTTCCTTTTCAAGGTGCACTGATTTCATATTCTTCAAACACACATGTTTTACAATCAATTTGTACAGTTAACACAATTATAGTAGTAGCCCTGCGGTAACGTACATCCTCAGCTTACGAAGATAACAGGATTAAGAGATTCAAGTAAGACAGGCATAAGAAATTATGAAAGTATTATTTGGGAAGTGACAAATGTCCATGAAATATTCACAATTTATGTTCCTCTGCCATGGCTCCAGCTGGTCCCTCCATTCAGAGCCCCTGACTTCCCGAAACAAGACGCAGATTAAACAAGACAGTTTGTCATAATTCACGGGAGATGATTTTTCCTTTTAGTGAAATGTATTTTGGGCTTGTTCTGCTGTGTAGATTCTCCCCACAATCTGAGAATTGTGAATGGCACATCTACCAGGTAGGCTCCCAGGTCTTGGAATGCTCCGAGTCACTAGTAATTATGGCAGGCAAGCTAGTAACCAGCAAGGACGTTCACACTCTGAACCCCAGAATCTGCTACTATGTCACTTTATGTGGCAGAAGGGACTTCAAAGATGTGATTAAGTGAAAGATCTTAGATGGGAGATCATCTTGGCCCATGTGGGTGAGCCCAACCTAATCACACAGGTCTTCAAAACCCAGGGAGCTCTCCTGTCTGTGGTCTAAGAGAGATATGATGACAAAAGTGGGATGAGAGAGAGGTGCTGTTGTTGGCTCCAAAGACAGAGGAAGGGGACCCACGTCAAGGAATGTGGGCAGCCTCTAGGAGCTTGAAAAAAGCCAGGACACAGATTCTCCCCCAGAGCTTCCAGGTGGCAATGCTGCCCTGCCCACACCCTGATTTTAGCCCAGTTCAGCTTTCTAATCTACAGAAATGTAAGATATTAAATTTACGTTGTTTCAAGCCACTAAGGTTACAGTAATTTGTTGCCGGAGTAATAGGAAATGAATAAAACAATCAATGCTGTTTGCAATTGAATATTCTTTATGGTTCAATTTCTATGAGTGCGCACTAACTACACAATTATGGCCAAGTTCTGGACACCAAAAATGTTTGTCTAAGAGTCTATATCAAATTCACTTTTAATTCATCCATTTAAGTAATTTAACATGTAGTTTTAATAATTTTAACAAGTTTAAATAAACTTATAACATTACCTCTTAAAGTACATTTTAGGAATTTTTAAAATGTGATCCTTAACCTCAATGACTACAGAAAGTGCTATAGGAAATTTTAATTAATTAAAATATTATTTCAAAATTTCAACTATTTAAAATAAAATTAAAGCCATTACCCAAACATGTTATATAGCAAATGTTATTGCCTCATCTATGTGCATATATTGGAAAATCTTACATACTTGTCATTATTTGAGAGGTTTTGCTTCTGCTACTCAGAGAGCCAAGACCAGCCTAACAGTTGTTAGTCAATTTTATGATCACTTTATATCTTACTGTACATTTTGGGCAGTTTTTCTAACTTTTATTTGTATGATAGTGAATATAACTAGTTGTTCAACTTTGTTATTGTAAAATTTTAAGTGGAAAATACAGCTTCTGAGTGTATTTAATTGAAAAATACCAGGACACTGCAAGGTTTACTGTTCACAAACATGGACACCACTTCACTTTCTTTCCTTTCTTTTTTTTGAGATGGAGTCTCACTCTATTGCCCAGGCTGGAGTGCAGTGGCATGATCTCGACTCACTGCAACCTCTGCCTCCTGGGTTCAAGCCATTCTCCTGCCTCAGCCTCCCACATAGCTGGGATTACAGGTACACGCCACCACACCCAGCTAATTTTTGTATTTTTAGTAGAGATACACCATATTGGCCAGGCTGGTCTTGAACTCCTGACCTCGTGATCTGCTTGCCTCGGCCTCCCAAAGTGCTGGGATTACAGGCATGAGCCGCCCGGCCCACTTCACTTTCAGTTGTTTATTGGTATTAGAATTGGCGTCTTCCTGAAAGTGGACACCCATTATGTGGAAACAACTTAGGTACCAAACTGATTTAGATGCAAGTATCCTCCATCACTCCAAGTTACCAATGAGTGTCTTCATTAGGAGATTGTTGTTATTCTCACTTATGAATAGTGAATCCTATACATATGAATTAATGCTACACATGTAAAGTGGTTCAAAAACTTATACTTTAAAACACTCTTTTGTATTTCGGGAAACCAAGTTTTTTCTTTAATTTGATATTTTTTAAATTTGATATTACGGAACTTTGTGGTTTATGACAGCAATAGATTCCTAATTGATTTCTTTACCTCCAATAATTTTTTTTTTTACTGACTTTAAAAAAAGAAGCAGGTTTAGGTTCACAGAAAAATTGAGCAGAAAGTACAGGGCTCCCAAGTACTCCTTTCCCCAGCTATCAACATCCCCCACCAGAGCAGTCCATTGGTTACAATCAATGAACCTACGTTGACACGTCGTCATCACCTGAAGTCCAGCGACTGATTTTAGCATTCATTCTTAGCATTGTACATTCTATGTGTTTGACAAATATGTCCAACATGACAGTATCATATATAATAGTTTCACTGTCCTAAAAATCCTCCCTCTGCCCCCAACCCTGGGCAACCACTGACCTTTCTAGTGTTTTTACAGTTTTCTCTTTTCCAGAATGTCATATAGTTGGAATCACAGAGTATGTAGCCTTTTCAGATTGGTTTCTTTTACTTAGTAAATATGCATTTAAGTTTCCTACATGTCTCTTTATGGCTTGGTAGCTCCTTTCTTTGTAGTGCTGAATAATATTCCATTGCATGAATGTGCCGTGGTCTGTTTATCCATTCTCATACCAAAGGAGGTTGCTTCCAAATTTTGGCAATTATGAATAAAGCTGCTGTAAACACCTGTATGCAGGTTTTGGTGTGGACATAAGTTTTAACTCATTTGGGTAAATGCCAAGGAGTACAAATTCTGGATCACATAGTACCAGCATGTCTAACTCTGTAAGAGACGACCCAGCTGTCTTCCAAAGGGCTGTGACATTGTGCATTCCCCCAGCAGTGAGTGAGAGTTCCTGTTGCCCCACATCCCCACCGCATTTAAGGTTGCCAGTGTTTCAGATTTTCTGCCATATAACCGTGTACAACCAGTTTTGCTCTTATAAGATCTTATACGGTTGCTGAACATAAATTTGATCCTGCCACTCCCTGATTTTCAGATATAATAACCTTTCTTTGCTCACGCATTGGAAGTGTCACTTTCTGACACTATATATAAGACTGTCCACCCCTGGCTCCTACATTCACTCTGACCACCCATCACTACCACGACACACCAGAAATAGGGAAAGAGATGTGGCTGGTCTCACAAACCATTTCTACTACTATGCCAGATTTCTTCCTATGCTCATTGCCAACTAATTCCAGAAAGGCATTCACTTTTACGTATTTCCCTGAGTGTGTGTGAATTGTCTTCAAGAATTTATGTTATTGCTATAAATATCTTTTTAAAACAATTTATACAAGCACTTTTCTTTCTGGCAGTATTGTGTAAGTCCATGTGTACACAATCCCCTCCTGGAACTGAGCACTCTAAAGGCTCTGTGAATGATTTAAACACATTTTTACAGCATGACAGAATGAGGGAAGCTATTACAGAAAGAAATAAGGTTTCCGATGAGAACACGTGCATAGCGTGCAGAGCTCTGCTGGTCTCTGCAGACCTGGACCTGGGCCTCCACGGGTCCCACACACGCAAGGAACAGAAGCAAAAGTAAAATAAGGGACGAACATATTTTACAGTTCATTTGAAGGTTCAGGGAAAGATCAATAATGTTCAATGAAGAAAGCCACAAAAACTTCCACATGAGATTTCATCAGATTTGTTTGTCATGTTCCATACGCAATTTTATTTATTTATTTATTTATTTATTTATTTATTTATTTAGAGACAGAGTCGCACTCTGTCACCCAGGCTGGAATGCAGTGGTATGATCTCAACTCACTGCAACCTCTGCCTCCCGGGTTCAAGCGATTGTCCGGCCTCAGCCTCCAGAGTAGGTGGGACTACAGGCACCCGCCACCACGCTCAGCTGATTTTTTGTATTTTTAGTAGAGATGGGGTTTCACCGTGTTAGCCAGGATGGTCTTGATCTCCTGACCTTGTGAGCCACATGCCTCGGCCTCCCAAAGTGCTGGGATTACAGGCATGAGCCACCGCGCCTGGCCCCATATGCAATTTTAAAGAAAGCCAGTACAATAAACTGAATTCTTATGAGTCATACATAAGTACTTGTGATTAATTCATTTAAAATGCCCCATTGTAAATTCATTCACCAGATATCTTTCCATTTTGATTTTAACTTAAAAATTTTATAGGTTTGATATTTGATATTCCTTTTATATGTACCCTTATACTTAGCAGTAGATGTTGTCTTTAAGAACTTGTAAAGGATTACTTGATAACTATGATATCTACCATAAGTAAAACGTTGGAAGATAAAATACTATGAAAAATTAAATCATCTTACAATGGTTCAATGAGACAAATATAAGTAAAATTAAAGAAAAATTTGTATCTTTCTACTTAGTAGACAAATTACCTTACTTTAAGGTAATGCTAAATCGGCCGGGCACAGTGGCTCACGCCTGTAATCCCAGCACTTTGGGAGGCCGAGGTGGGTGGATCACCTGAGGTCAGGAGTTCGAGATCAGCCTGACCAACATGGTGAAACCCCAACTAAAAATACAAAATACAAAATACAAAAATACAAATATACTAAAATACAAAATACAAAAATAGCTAAGCATGGTGGCACGTGCCTATAGTCCCAGCTACTCAGGAGGCTGAGGTAGGTGAATCACTTGAACCCCGGGAGGCAGAGGTTGCAGTGAGCTAAGACCGTGCTACTGCACTCCAGCCTGGGCGACAAGAGCAAAACTCAGTCTCAATAAATAAATAAATAAATAAAAATTAAAAATAAATTTAAAAAAGATAACGTTAAATCTAAAATATTATGTAGGAATTTTGTATACTTCCGAATAGTATGCACAGCTCATTAGCATAAGGGTCTTTGATAAATCAACTGTTGATCAGTTTCTGAATGTTTCCATGTTATGGATGGTCAAGTTGCTCACAGCCTTATCGAGATCACCTATTTTGTAACGTGGCTCTTATGCGACAAGGTCTAGAGTGAAAATGCCCAGGTAGTCAATACCAAAACCATCATCAGTTTTATCCGTGTGTGCAGGGACGCTGTGATCAATCGCACGGCTGTTTGACAGAAGCAGCACCCGGCTAGGCATCCCTCACACAGCATGCACACCCCGGGCCGGGACTGGTACTCACAGCTGGAGAAAATCAGCGGGCAGGAGTGCTCGTCCATGGGGAAGTTGTGCAGCTGCAGCTGGCACTCAGCATTGATGGTGAGCCTGCGGAAGAGCCAAGCGTCAGTCCAGGTCAGCAAACAGCACAGGGCAAGGCTGGCGGCTGCTACAGCACCCCATGTGGGGATGGGGAGGGCCGTTCCGTCACCCAGGGCAGCACACGCGGCTCACTCTTGGCCAGGGAACCATTCACGGTGAGACTGTGCTGTGTTGCTTTCATGTTGGGTTATTTTGTTTTGCTTTTAACTATCAGTGGCACAGAGAATTCCAGTTAGTAAAATTCCAACTGTGTCTAGAAATACACGCCAAGTCAGAGAGGAGACAAAACCAACTGTTGTTTTATAAGTTGTTGTCAATCTGTTTGAATTAAATCCTTCCTCCATTTGGAAACTGGCGTGTTTATCTAAACAGCTATTATGTCAAATTAATGCACGCATTGGGGGATTTCCTGTTTGGACAACTGCCTCATATTTCACTAGGCAAGGGGTGGCTCTGTCACATGGGGGCCCTGCCTCCTCCCAGGGCAGTAGTCTCATCCTTCAGTGTCTACACGGGGTCGGTCCCAGAACTGGCTGGGTCTTGGCCCTGGCTTGCTGAGGCTTTATGTCATGTCAGAGTCTCCGGTGCATGGCTGTACAACTGACGAGGAGACAACTTCTACAAACCCCAGCTCTCAACGTATTTCATCAGCACAGTTTCCAGCTGTGGCTTTTTTTTTTCTCTTTGCTGTAATTGTTCCCTCCCTGGCAAAATGAGGATTTCCCTGAAACTTAAACGCTGTCTCACTGTCTACTTATTTTAAAGTCCATCTGGGCCTATGTGTGTGCTGTGGACATTTATTTAATGTTAGGAATCAGATTTCTCCTTGTGGAAATCTCAGTACGCACACGGCTTTCATTCTCAGGATGGATGAGCTAAGCCAGTAAGGATGGGTAAGGAGAGGAAAGTGACGGGGTCAAGCCCTGAGGCAGAAAGAGCAGAGCGGGGAGATGTAGCCACAGAGCAGGTGCAAGAAGGAGCCCTGTGCCCTGGGCCAGTGAGAGTGAGCCCGTGAGAACAAAGGCTAGATGCACCCAGGGCTTCTGAGCCATCAGGAAGAAGGGAGCAGTGCCCTCTGGAGCAGCACCAACCGCTCAAAGGACGCTGCTGGAGGGACCGTCCAGTCCCTGTGCTGGGCGAGCAGACAGGAGTGCGGAGGGCCCGTCATTGCAGGTGCTGTGTTGCTGTGTGTTCAGTTAGACTCTGACCATCCCAGCAGAAAGAGCTGGGAGAGACAGGCTCCCAGTGGTGACTGTGGGCGAGTCAGTTCCCTTCCTGGAAGCTCAGTTTCCCTTCCCTCTCTGGGTTTCTTCGAAGACTTCCCTGCCTCTGGGAGGACACACTCCGGGGAGCTGCCACTTCCCTCAGGGATGTGCTTGGGAAAGGGGCTACTCTCCCCATCTTCCTTTTGGGCTCAGATTCACTCAAACTGCACTTGTTGATCAGTGCGCCGACATCTGTCTTTTCCTAGGTAAGAGGACCCACGGTGTAAATGTATTAAGAATAACTTTCACAGCCTATTTCCAGCAGAAATGGATTCTGAAGAAATGAGCTTATATTCTCGTGGATCACCTGTAGCTTTTATTTTTACACGTGTGGCATGAGGGCCAACTTTCTCAGGACGCTGTAGCATGTCTCACGTGAAAGAGAATAGACTTAGAGATGAAAATCGGGTCTCATTCCTACAACGATTCGAATTAAGGATCCCATTTTAAATCAGGAGTAATCAAAGATCGACGCAGCATCTTACCTCAAAGTGTAAAGGATTTTCCCGTCATTCCAAATCCGGAGGAGCTGGTTGGGGGTGGTGATCCAGTGGGCCTCTGCGGTTTTAGAATTGCGGAAGATGGTGTCTGGGATCCAGATCAACCCCACCATGTTGCTGTTCAGAGTGAGGATTTTCATTGTGCTGTTGAATCGAAGGCGACTATCTGTCCAGGTCTGAGCAAAAAATATGTCAATTTGGTATTCCTGAAACAGAGCAGAAGGAGAGGCAAGGCAGTTCTATTAATAAATGTTCTGTATAATTTGTTCTCTTTGTCAAACGTTCTGTGTTCTCTCCATGTCGACATCCTCACCTCCCCAGTTCTCTTTCTGATAGAGACTGCTTGAACATGGCAAGCACTCAGTGAATGATGAACAACATTATTCGTCAACAGTATAGTAACATCATGTGACATAATGTAAATCTTAAGTTGCAATAAATACATGAAGTGTGAAGAGGAGCTAAGGGAGACAGTAGAATCTGTTTGAGGGTGTGGAGGCAAACCCTAGGCTCACAAGTCCAAGCCCTGACAGGTAGCAGGACCTACTGGAGCCTCGATTCTCTGATCTGTAAAGTGGGGGACACAATAGCATCCACCTCCTCAAGGTGTTATGAAGATAAAAGGAAGTGATTAAATGAGCACCCTTAGTGCCTGGCAGAGAGCAAGTGATCCATGCATACTCGGTCATATAATCGTTATGGCTATTTGTGCTTGAGTCTTCTCAAACAACAAAAGCAAAACAAAAGAACAACCAAGAACTGTAGAGAGGACAACCACCCAAGCCAAGTGCTGATTCCAAGTGCAGGCTGAAGAGGTACAAATCACAGAGGCAAAGGCCCAGGGTTGAAGACACTGCAGTGTTCACGGTGCCCAGTAAGACTTTACTGCAGCCATCAAATAGTCAAGGCTGATTCTATCCTAGGGGCACTCGAGGAGACCCAAATAAGTGCCTGTAGACTGGGCTGCCTCAGAGGCCACTCCCCTCATCACAGTTTAAAGAATTATTTTAGGTTCATGGTAAGAGGGATGTAGAGGCTGATTGTAAGGGATTTTTATACCTTTCATAATTTTTGTTATGCATTAGCTATTATAAATGTATCACTTTTGCAGAATCTGAATTTTGTGATTCTCAACAAATCCCATATTTACCGTTTCCATTGAGTTTCCCATTTTAGAATCTTTCCGTGATAGGCAATTCAATTTCAGGTTATAATTCAACTGGTCTTTCATTAACTAATGCATTCATTCATCATTTCTTTCCTTCACTGCGTATGCCACGCTTTTCAAACCAAGGAAGACCCAGCCCTGTGCCAACAAGAAACCCCCTCCCTCCTAGAGTTTATATTCTATTCAGGGAAGACAGGCCTTAAATAAATAGGCTGGTGGTCATTCACGCCACACACAAAAATAAGGCTGGTGCATTACTAAGGATTCAAGTGAGAGGAAACAAAAGGTATCCAGGCATCCAGCACAGAGGGAATGATGGAACAGGCAATGTGAGTCTCGCGTAAGCATTTGCGCAGTTGGGGGAGCAAACGGCAGGAAAGCAGCAGCTGGGAGCAGGTTCTCGGCAAGCTTTTCCAGAAGCCTCTCGAGGCTCAGCAGCCATGGCGGGTCATGTGTGGCATCTCAGCAACCAGACGGACCCTCCCAAGTCCATGTGCCTGTCTGAATGTGCCTTTGGGGATGAATGGCCTCAGCCTCGTTCCCGCCTTCCAAAATGTGGCCTGCCTCTCGCCGACAGACTCTGAACCAGTGAAGGTGTGTGTGTTAGCGTGTGTGAGTGTGTGCATGTGTGCTTCTGTCATATAACCTAGCACGTGCTGACTGATACAAAAATGGGGTTCAAAGAGTGGTGAAACGAAACGAAAGCAGGTAGCATTGATGCTTAGGGCTCACGAATGTGGGACTGGAGGCCAGACGCCTGGTGTCTCACATGGGCAAAACCTCTAATGAGACAGAACCCGTCTAAGGAGCGGGTAGCTCTCTGGGCAGAGGTGGGAAAAGGAATGGTAATTAGAATGCGTTGAGTGCTATTCTCTGTGCTTGGTAAGTTATCACAGGAAGGAAATTATCTCCAAAAGAACCCGGTGATTTGAAAGCTGTTATAAAAGAGGAAAGAAAGACAAAGCGCACTTGGGGTCTGGCGGGGCTGGGAGAGGCAAGTGCCTCTCGTCCTCACCTCTACAGCAGAACATGGAGCACAGCTGGCAGTGCCAAAGCCTACTGAAACAACGTGGCAGAAATAATCACACCCATTGCTAAAGCCTCTCAATGGATTAAGTTGCCACCCTGTAACGTCTTTAACTATGCAAATATGGCTCAAGGGAAAGAAACTGGGTGTGGCCCTTCCACTGAAGGCTGTAGGGCCCAGATACCTATACTTCAGAGAGAGAGAACCAGAGTAAAGCCGGGGAGAGGGAGTGGTGCTGGCCTGCAGAAGCAAAGATGCACTGCAGCTCTTGGCATTGCCCGGAGAAGAGAACTCAGACGCGGCTGTGCACACGTGAGGCTGGCCGCAGGCAGAAAGTTGGCTCAGTGTTAAGGAAGTTCTGCCAAAGGAACCACACGTCAGGAAGGAAAATGACTCCCTGAGACTGAAGGGCACTGCTGCCTGCCTGTCTTCCATGGGCAAACGACAGCCTCCGCTTGGACCCCAAGGCAGGTGTATTATCCAACGCCCACTTTACCACGCCAAAAATGGGTAACGGCAAAACAATACATTCCCAGACGATGGAGGCAAGAGTCAGAGAGAAAACATGCCTCAGGGGCCCTGCCCTAGGGAAAGAATTAGAGCTGAATCTAAGAAAAACCTCACCTCCGGGAACCCAGCCCATCAGGATCTGCCCAGTGGGGACTCAGGCTGGCCCTTTCCACCTTAGGACACACACTGCGTGTTTGGAGCGGGAGGGAGGTCAGACAGGTCTTCTGCGTTGACAGGTCAGTGGATCAAAGAAAACCACATCCAGACTTGATGTCTCTCCCAGGACAGGTATATACATGGATACACAACCTTGACCTTGGGCCAGGACAAGGCTGACCTTTTGAGTTGCCTCTCTTGAAGATGGGAGAAGTGCATTTTTCTCTGATGAGAAAGAGATAAGCTAATATTCAGCGGCTAGATACAGATCATGACAGTCATTGGTGCTGTTCGCCAAATACCGCAGCTTCCCTGCTTGAGGCGTGTGATAGGACTATTCCCCGTTTGGGGCTGGGTGTGGCCACCTCACTCATGAGAAGGTGAAACACAGGTAGAGTGGTGTGTGCCACTCCTAGGAGGGCCCTGGAAGAGCCCATGTGGGACCTGCTCACCCATTCAGGCCCTGAGGGACCATGTGGAGCAGAGCTCTGCTGACTCACGTGAACCACGGGCCCTGGGTGAGAAGCATCCAGAGCAGTTTGTCAGAGGAGCCCATCCAGACTGAGAGTGGAAAAGGAGGGAAAGGGTGCTGGGGTGTGCAGGTGCTGGAGACATGGGAAGGCCACACAGAAGCCAAGACCTCAGTGAGGTGTCGTGTGAGCCAGGCATATGGATGGCAAGGCAGCAAGTTCAAAGGCATCCCTGCAGAACAGATTGTGAGCTGACAGCCGCCTTCCCTCCATCCTGGTGGGATTTGGGCTTCACGATGATTTCTGACTAAAATGTGTAACAGGCTATATTGGCACAGAGAACATATTCAATACTGTAAAATTCAGTATGTGAGAATGGTCAGGGAGGCATATATGGGCATTTTTAAGTTTTACTTCCTTCTTTCTTTGAACACAAGTTTACTGGATTGAGGAATGAAGCACATCCAGGGCCCGCCAATGTGATCAATAATGTCAAAGTAACCAATATTCTCTATAAAAGCCCCATCGGAATTTTGGAATCTGAAATTGTTCAAAGCTTTTTGCTTGTTTAACCTAAGTGTAACAGAGAAACAAACTCAGAAAACTTGAAGAATTTTGCCAACATTACTCAATATATCAAAAGTATTTTGAATTACCGGACCCTCCACTAACAATTTCTGAATGGGCCTTTTCATTCTATACACAAGGTAAGACAAAGAGTGACCAGCAAACAGGGCCCTCTTGTTTGCCCTTTTTCTCCTCATCTTCTCTCTCCACCCCCATTAAGGAGCATTTTGTGACTCCTTCCCCATAAAGCACTTTAAGATGTAGTTTGAGATCGGGACAGCACAGGGCTGGATGAAGGCGTGTTCCAGCGTCCCTCCCAGGAGGCACAGGCGCCTGGGTTCCTGACACAGAGACAACGACCACCCTTCCTTCCAAGGGTACACTGAGGCCTAAGACATTGAGTAACCTCCATCCAGTCACACAGCTACTAAGTACCAATTATTCTAAACTCGCAGCCCAAATCCACTTCCCTGGATGCGACTGAGAGGGGCAGCAGCAGCTGAGTCTGGGTGTTAGATTCAGGACGTGTGGAAGAACATCAGTGCAGAAGTGTCCTCCACATGCACCTTGTTCACAAACTGTGTGACACGCTTTACCTTCCTGTGCCTCAGTCTCCTCATACGTACAATGCAAGTGTCAGATTCGATCAAATGTAAGGAACCTTCCGACTCTGAAATTTTACATTTCCGTATCCCTGCCTAGAGTTAGCCTTTCCCTCTTGAAACTAACTTTCCTTTTTTTTCTCATTTCTCTATCTTGCTTTTGCAAGAAGAACATGATGGGATGACTTCTTCCTATGCCCCATCTTCCATTATTGGAAGGACTTTCACAGGTCTGAATTCTGCATGACGTATTCGAGAACCATCCACGAGGTGGAAGCTTGCAGAGCAAGGCGGGAATCCCCACCCCCATCCCACACATGGCTGTGCTCTTTCCCTGTAGCAGAGGGGAGCATCCTACGGTGTTTGGGGTGCAAGCTCTTCTTCATTCTGAAATCCTGCCACGAACGCCACTTTAACGCAGAGTGAGGCTGTGCGTGGTGTGGATGTTTTATTGTGTCTACATTTGACTAAATGTTGAAGAAACACTTCCCACCCACAGGGAAATATTTTTATTTCTCTCATAAACTTTCTTTGTAATGGCATTAATCATCCTTCCTTTTGGCAAAGAAAAAAAATTCTTACAATGTCTATCTGAAAATAAAGATTCTATATAATTCCTTAATGCTATGAAAGTGATGTGTCTGAAATACTAATGGATGAAACTCGTGTGGACCCTCCAATGTAAACCATCAGGTTTGAACAACCCAAGTTCATGATTTGTTTCAGTCACTGCAGAGCTCAATAATTTCCAAATAAGCCATGAATTACTGCGACACGTGGAGCATTTTGACAAAACAGAAGAAAAATTATGCTTCTTCACAATATCCATCTGTAGCTTCTAGAAAATGTGGAAATTATTTCCTCACACTTTTGCCCCTTCCTTCATTAAAGAAGAGGGCCAAATGAGAAAAAGGAGATTAGCGCAGGATGGGACCCTTGAGATTCTGGTTGCAGGAGACACTTGTTGGGAACGGAGCCTCTTTCCCCCTATTGGGCCTCAGCTCGTTAGCTTGAGTTAGATAAACAAATCAGGAAAAGAAGCCACTGGCTGTTTTCTTTACAAAATGGTAGGAATAGGCCCTTGCCAATTTAAGGTTGGTCAGATTTCTTCTCTAACAATGTATAATGCAGTGATTAGAATAAAACGAGTTTTATTTCTTCCTTCTCAGGTATGGAAGTGTAACTCAAATACATGTTTTTTTGTTTCTTTCATGTGTTATTTATTCGGATTTGTCCTGGGAAACATGGTTTTGACGGCGGGCCTCCCTCTCTCCCTGGGGCCCTGTCCCTGCTTCACGGGCACAAGGGTGTTCCCAAGGTCTGGCCGCCTGGTTAAGCATTCTCCCCAGCTTAGCCCAGGCGCCTCCCTTATTAAGAGTCCTCTGTGGGGCACTGTGCTAGATTTATATAAAGACTAACACCCTTGAGGACAGGTACACCGTGGGGTCTGGGGTGCCCTGTGAAGGCCCCGCACCACGGGAGGGCAGACACCTGCAGACAAGGAGGCTCTGTCGGAGAGACGGGAGCTCTGTGTTGGCCGGGCGAGATCTGGTCCCCAGACCACCAGGCTGAAGTGGGAAAGGTGAGGGGTGCAGCAGTCAGAGAGCCACATCAGAGCCCAGAGGGCCAAGGCTGCTCCAAGCAGGGCAGGTTGTGAAGGGTTAGTGACAGGCCCGGGGAAGCATAGCGGGGAGTGACGCCCTGATGCCACAGAGGGGCACGTGGCTCCCCTAATGAGGCCATGTCAGTCACCTGATGTTAATGCAACCCAGGCCATTTTTAGGAAAAGAATGGAAAATTATAACATTAATATAAATTAATATGAATTATGAAAAAATCAATATTTGTTTCTAATGAGAAAAATGTAAATATTTTAAAACTGCAAATACCACAAAAATCACATCTAAAAGGAATAGATCTTATTTTTATTAATCTGATCACTGGCCCTCATTCATCATACTCACCTGCCCTGCATCTTTTAGCTGCAAGCTCTTTGATCACGACTTTCCATGACAAGGATTTAATAACATTAGTTTTTAGGACCAAGGCTCAGAATATATTTATTTCCTCCAGCACGGGGAAGCAGAATTACATTATAAACAGTTTTTAGATGTTTACTTAAACTTGTAGCATTATTGGAACTAGGACCTGCATGTTTAGGATTCTGCAGTGTGGAAAAAGCCTCAGGCTGCTTTCGTGTCAAGTCTGGGGCTCCCATACACGAGCCGTGAGCTCCAGGTTTCTCCTTCATGCCACCCACACCTCTGGAGCCCTGGACCTTTGACAGCAATAACATTGGGGTGCACTTCATCCTAGGCAGAAATCTCCGTGCACCATATTCCACTAACCTTGTTTGGAAAGCATCCCCTTAAGCCAGGTGATAATCACCTGCCCTTAATAAAAGGAGCAGGTGACAGGGGACGTCAGAGGAGTGAAAGACAGCAGCCTTGTATAAAACATCTTGCACTTGTAAATATCACAGGCAGTAAAAGACCAAGTCAACACACAGCTACGACCTCCCCCAAGACCTGGGAGAAGGCTTCTGTTAGTGAGGGGTCCTCGGGCTTAACCTTTACAGGCTCTGCGATAAGTTCGCCTCTGGCTAGGAGGCCCTGGGGACTGGGTGATGCTGGCAGATCTGGGCCAGGACCCCCGGTGGAAGTAGGTGCCCCTTGCACATTGCTGTAGACATCCAGCCTTTTCTCGGTTTCCTTTCTTGCCTAGCAGTTCCCCCTCTGCCCTCCTCCACCCACTGCCTGCTTTCAGATTCGCATCCCATCGGATGCTATATTCTCCAACTACTACTGTTACTCAAAAATGTATCATGGCTACCCAGAGCCTACAGAATTAGGGTTAATATTATTTGCATGAAACTCAAGGCTGTATGTAGCATGCTTGCTTACAAACCAGCCCGTCACTGTACCCCCGTGGTGCACGCACTGGCGCAATATCCGGGCACAGACCTCCCTTCCTCCGTCCCGTTGGTGCTCTGCCCACGCCTGGACGCCCTCTTATCCGGCCTCCTCCAGTCCTCTCTGCCCTTCTGGCTCCCATCTTCCCGTGGCATTGGCACATTTGCCAACAGCCTGCCCCTCCTCGTGGTATATTACTCATTATTTTTTCTCCTTATGTTAACACTCTATGTCTTCAACTGCCGTATCACAACTATCTGCACATTCTGCACAGAGACTGCCCCGCCACAGTGACCTGTGTTGGTAATAACTTACACTTATTACAAATTACTAGGAGTCAGTCCACATTCCAAATAACTGACATATCCCCACTCTACCCAATGTTCACAACAATATGAATATATCCCCATTCTACAGATAGGAACTAAGAAGCCTTATCCCTCCACATCATCAAGAGAGCACTGACTGAGGCTCACTGGACCCCAGGTTGGTTTCAGACATTTTTTCCCCCCTGGCTTTACTGAGCTATAATTGACAAATAAAAATTCTCTATGTTCAAGGTGTATGATGTGATTTGACATTCATGTACAAGCTAATTAACACATCCATCACCTCACAGTCGCCTTTTTTTTTTTTTTTGGTGGTGAGAACATTTATGATCCACCTTCCTAGCCAGTTACAAGTATACAATATTGTTAGCAGATTTCAAGTACACAATGCAGTATTATCGACAGGCTCCCTGCTGTACATTAGACCTGCAGAACTGAACTGCAGGTCTGGACCACTGACCAGCATCTCCTCATTTCCTGTGTTCCCAGGTCCTGGTCACCACGCTTCTGTGCTCTGGTCCAAATGGTTTCTAACGACCGCATTCAGCAATAGTGAGAGGCTAGCCTTGGACCCTCAGACCCCCAGAGAGGAGGAGGGAGGCAGGAGGTGGAGCTCTGCCCTTAGTACTAGCCCCCATTCCTGGAACTACTCTTCTGGGATCCACAGCTAGACACAGTGTGAAGAGGACATATTGCAAACATTTGAATGCCCTCCAGGATTAAAAAAAAAAACACACACACACAGTAAATGCACTGATTCAAAACCTGACTTGAGGATCCGCAACGTTCCCTGGGCACAGTCGGCTCAGGATGTGAGCCAGGGATGGGGTGGAATTTCTGACTGTCTCAGAAGCAGATGTTTTAGCTGCTGGACTCAGGCCTCCCCTTAGTGATTCAGAGCATAATCACATGGTGTCCCAGGTAGCTCTACTGGAAGGAGGTGGGACTCATAGTCTTTGCCCCACCTTCCCGGCAGGTGCAAGTCCCATCTGAGGGGACCCTTTGTATTAATGGTGAATATTACTGATGAGGTTAAAGAAGTAAATCTCCTCTTTGGGACACAGTTTTACACAAGGCCTTATAAAGGTAAGAGTGGAAGGAGGAAAAAAAGATGTGGCTTTCCTGTGCCTGAAGAAAATGATTCCAGTTCCACACTGGGTTATATTTTAATATTTAAACACACAGGCTCCCGGGGCTCCTGCTTTCAGTGCCCTTCCAGAGTGCTCATAGGTGTGCATGGCCACCCAGAAGGGAATCATGAGAGCATTAGAACGGGGCTGGTTTACTCTAATACTCTGTAAGAGAAGCTGTAGCAGCTGCTTGACAGGAGCACGGTTTGTATTGTAAGTAATTTAGGGCTTTTGTAGCCTTGAAGAATGGACATGGGTTCTTTATCCTATCAACAACGGCAAAAGCTCCGGATTCCACACTTTAGTGTTTCGTGTTTTGAACGCAGTGAGTGTTGCTGTATGGCAGGACGTGTTAACAGTGGCCGATTTAAACTGCGTGAGCTAAGGATGTGCAGAAGTCTTTCCATGCCTTTCTTGCTCACAGGGTCTAAATCAGGAAAATGATGCCCTATCTGGGATTTCTTGAAAAAAACCTCTTAATCACTTTTAATTTTTTTTTAGCTCCAAAAGGTTTGGTTTTCCATTAGAAAATGATTTAAGTCATTCTAAATGCTTCACCAGCGTGAAGTTGGTCACAGTCGGTGACCATCCCAAGTGAAATCACATTGCCAAATCACGTTTTACCCTCAGACTGAAATGTTCTTTTTAAAAAATATTTAGACTGAACATTATTAGCCTTGCCTTGTGACAGCTGCCAGTTCTCCAAAGATGAGGACGGGCCTCCTAGCGAGGCCTCTCAAACACAAAGCCCCTCTGAAGGAAGTCTGGCTGAGTCTGGCTGATGAAGAAGAAACTGAGATAAAGAGAAACAGTGGCCATCACAGGAAATGGCAGCAGCAGATTCCCAGGCTTGCATACTAGCAGGCCACGACACATTGGTAAAAACAAACAGGATTAGCCTGAGCTGGTCATCAGAGGAGATGCCGTTGACGTTTCTTCCCAGCAGTCCCTGCCATGGAATTGGGGGGCAGTGCCAACTCGCTGCAAGACTTACGGGAGATGGCACCCTCAGGAGGTCACCATGGAGAGGGTGGAGAAGTCAGAGTTGCCATGCCAGGCTAAGAGGACAGAAACATAGAAGAAATGCGAGCTGGCATGGACTGAAAGGAAGAGGGGTGGAAATACACAAGGAGAGGCCAGGAAAATTATTATCAAGATGGGCAGGGGATCCAAAGGGCACCAGAATTCAACACCTCTGACCTAGAAAGACAAATAAATCAATCAAAGCAGTGCAAACCATAAATTCAGGGATTAGGCTTAGCAAAAGTGAGAAGGTTTTTCTGTACAGACAATAGACAGTACTTCGTAACCTCACAAGACACTGCTGAGACTTTGTTAATCTTCCTCTCACTAAAATTTTCAGACTCTCTGCAAATATTTAAGAAGGGCATTTAATTTGGAAACTGAAAGGAAACTGGAAGGAAAAAAGAAAAAACAAAATCCACCACTTTCTCACATAAACTAATGCAGATTAAAAGCACCATTTAATGAAACCACACTCTTAGTTTCACAGCCATAGCCTTGATAGAAATTGAACGGCATGCTGGAAACTCCATCCACCTAAAATGAACCAAATTCCTCATCATTCAGGGGAATTTCCCCCACATAAAAAAAATGTTCATAAGTTAAAAGCATAGAGTATACTATTGGACTACAATCTTAAACACTTTAAATCATAAGCAGTTCACATTTATTGTGCAGTTACTATATTATTTGACAGGTATTATTTCTTTAATCTGACCAATGACCTTGCGAGGTAGTCTTTGTGATTTCCCAATTTTCTATCCAAAGGTGGTGTCAAGAAAGATGCATTTTTTCAACTTGAAGACAGTTTAACCATTTTTGCATTTTTTATGTTTGCTGAAATAGCATTTAATTATAAAGCAGAATAAGGAAATGAAATTTACAAGTACAATAGAAGGAAAATAGTATTCAGAGTTGTCAAGATGTATCAGACAAACGCTTACAAAAAGAACTCTTCCCAGGTTATGTTAATAATGTGGAATGCTGCATCTACAAAGACCAAAAGATAGATATTTTCAAAGATATAAAGTAGCTTGAGCTACAAAAGGAGAAATGAACATCAAAAAACATAAGTAAATGAATATATACTTTTATAAGCTACATATAGACTTCATAGGAAATCAGCACATAAATCTAAGAACATTTTAATTATTTGCAAAGTGAACAGTTGTATAATGAATGCATCTTATAAAAATGGTATTACCAAAATTATTTTAAAGTGCAATATTCCATAGGGTATTCATACTGTGAATAAAAATAATGTTGCTTGTATTTGTCACCATAAGAGGAAGAATGCCTTTGAAGAAAATTCTTAAGTGTTCAGGGTCCAATTTGCCAAGGTCCAATTACCCAACATTCATGGTAACGGGAATATGTCTATACAATACCTTTTTCTAAAGTGTCTCCAAACACATCACTATATTTTACACCAAGACCTTCTACTGCAATGGTTACATATACATGAAAGATCATATATTTTGAAAACTGCAATAAGTCTTCCAGATTTGTAGTTCTGTATTTAATATGTAGATTTTGTCCCTCTCAAGAGAGTTCTGGCTTCTCTGATTGCTAAAGGCATTAAATTATTTAACCTACGATTTATCTAGACACTCTAAAGTAAACACTCAGCACAAGGTTGAAGTAGTTCACTCAAAGAAAGGTCTCAATGACATGCTAATCTGTTGTCACTTACAGATGTTGCACATAACTTTACCTTGTAGTTTCCTTTTCTCCCTTTTAAATCTTTTTAAAATAAGACTATTGATTTTAATGTCCAATTTCTCACTCATTCACTTTATAGGTAGTGGTTTTGAAAAATTTTATTTTACTGTGGTAAGTACACTTAACATGAGGTCTACTGTCTTAACAAATTTGAAGCGTACGATACACTTTTTAAGTGTTGTTAAATACAGTGACAGTGTTGTACATTAGATCTAGAGAACTTATTCATCTTTTATAATTGAGACATTATGCTCGTTGATTAGAAATTTTCCATTTCTCCCTCCCTGCAGTACCTGGCAACAACCATTGTACTCTCTGATTACATGAGTTTATTTTCAATAACTCACATAAGTGGAATCATTGCTATAACTATTTTTCTGTGACTGTGTTATTTCATTTAGATGATGTTCTTAAGGCTCACTGTGTTGTCACATAGTGCAGAATTTTCTTCTTTTTTAAAGGTTAAATAATTCCATTGAATGTATATACTACATTCTCTTTAGCCATGTGCCAATGAACATTACGTTGTTTTCATATCTTGGTTATTCCTACTGGTGCCACAACCACTGGAGTGCTAAGATAGCTTTGAAAGATCCTCATTTCAATGCTTCTGAATAAATACTGAAAGCTGGAATTGCTGGATTATATGGTAGTTCTACTTTTAACTTTTGAGGAATCTCCATACTGGTTTCCGCACTGGCTGTATTATTCTGCATTCCCCCAAAGGTGTAGAAGGGCTCCAATTTCTCCAAATCCTTGCCAACCCTTGCTGACTTCTGAATTTTTGATAATAGCCATTGTAAGATGTGAAGCGATAACTCCTCGCGGTCTTGATTTGCATTTCCCTGATAATTAGTGACGTTGAACATCTTTTCATATACCTGTTGGTGATGTGTATGTCTTCTTGGGAGAAATGTATAGTCACGTCTTTAGCCCATTTTTAAATCAGTTTATTAATACTGTACATATTAAATTGTAGGACTTCACTAAAGGTTGCCTTTTCACTCTGTTGATCATTTCCTTCGTTGTGCAAAAGCTTTTTAGTTTGATATAATCCCACTTACCTATTTCTGATTTTCATTATTTGAGTTTCTTTTTTCTTTCTTTTCTTAGTCTAGCTAAAGGTTTGCCAATTTTGTTTATCTTTTTAAAACACTCTTAGTTTTGTGGATTTTCCCATTGTTTTCTATTCTTTATTTATCCTCTCATCGTTATTTCCTTCCTTCTACTATTTTTGGGCCTAGTTCTTCTTCTAGTGCCTTGAGATGTAAAGTTAGGTTGTTTACTTCAGATATTTCTTCCTTTGTAATGCAGGTGTTTATTTCTTTATTATATAAACTTCCCTCACAGTATTGCTTTCCCCATATCCCATAAGTATTGGTATGTTATACTTTCATTTTCATTGGTCTCAAGATATTTTTGACCTATTGGTTGTTCAAAAATATTCATTTTAATATGCTTATGATTTTACATTTTCTTCTTTTTTTTTGAGACAGAGTCTCGTTCTGTCGCCCAGGCTGGAGTGCAGTGGCCGGATCTTAGCTGACTGCAAGCTCCGCCTCCCAGGTTCAGGCCATTCTCCTGCCTCAGCCTCCCAAGTAGCTGGGACTACAGGCGCCCGCCACCTCGCCTGGCTAGTTTTTTTGTATTTTTTAGTAGAGACGGGGTTTCACTATGTTAGCTAGGATGGTCTCGATCTCCTGACCTCGTGATCTGCCCGTCTCGGCCTCCCAAAGTGCTGGGATTACAGGCTTGAGCCACTGCGCCCGGCCTGATTTTACATTTTCTTTCTGCTACTGATACCACTTCATTTCATTATGGTTGGAAAATATATTTGGTATGATTTCATTGTTCTTAATTTGTTGAGCCTTGCTTTGTGATCTAACATGTGATCTATCCTGGGGAATATTTTATGTGCACCTGAGAAAAATGTAGATTCTGCTGCCGTTGGGTGGAATGTTCTGTACATTCGTGTTAGGTCCATTTGATTTACAGCATTCAAGTCTACTATTCCTTTGTTGATTTTCTGTCTGGTTGGTCTATCCAGTATTGAAAATGGGGTGCTGAAGTCTTCTACTATTATGTATTTCTACCAGTGTCTCCCTTCAGTTCCATCAATGTTTGCTTCATGTATTTCGGTGCTCTGATGTTGGGTGTATATATTACAAATTTCTGATGAATTGACTCTTTTATCGTTACATTACGGCCATCTTTGTGTCTTGCAGCCATTTTTGAATTAGCCTATTTTGCTTGATATAAAGGTAGCCACCCCTCCTCTCTTTTGGTTGTCATTTGCATGGAGTTTGTTTTTTTTTTCCATCCTTCATTCTTAGCCTATATGTATGTCTTTAAATATGAAGTGAGTCCATTACATCCATTTATATTATGCACCCATTAACATAATTTTAGTTATAGTTATTTTATACTTTTTTAACTTTTAGACTAGAATTAAAAGTGATTTACTTGCCATTATTACAATAATAGTCATATTTGTCTATATATTTACTTATACTAATGAGATTTTTTTACTTTCTTATGTTATAATGTTGCTGTTTAGTGTCCTTTGGTTTCATCTTGAAGGTATTAACATTTCCTGTAAGGCAGGCCTAGTAGTGAGGAGCTTTCTCAGCTTTTGAACATCTTTACCTCCCCCTCATTTTTAAAGGGCAGTTTTGCCAGGCGTAGAATTCTTGGTTTCCAGTTCTTTTAGTACTCTGAATACATCGTCTGAATCCCTTTTGGCCTGTAAGGATTCTGCTGGAAACTCCACTCAGTTTTACGGGGTTTCCTTGTGTGACAACTTGGTTTTCTCTTGCTGTTTTTCAAAATGCTTTTTGACTTTTGGCAATTTGATTATAATGTATCTCAGGATGCATTTTTGGGATTCATTTTATTTAGTGTTACTTGGGTTTCCTGGATCTAGACCATGTCCATCTTCAGATTTAGAAAAAAAATTAGCTACTGTTTCTCTGAATATGCTTTCTGGTCTTTCTCTTTTCTTCCAGGATTCCCATAATCCATGATCTGCTTGATAATGTCTTTTAAATCTTTGAAGCTTTACTCTTTTTTATTCTTATTTTTGCTCCTGTGACTGGATAATCTCCAGTGACCCGTCTTCATGTTCACTGATTCTATCTTCTGCTCGATCTAGTCTGCTGTTAAACCCCTCAAGTGAATTTCTCAGCTCAGTTATTATTCTTCAGCTCTATAATGTCTATTTGATACTTTATATTTTCTGTGTGCTGAAATTCTCACTTTATTCATTAGTTGTTCTCCTTACCCTTGTGAGCATCTTTATGACAGTTACTCTAAATTTTTTTCAGGCAAATCATATGCCTCCATTTCATTAAGGTCAATTTTTTGAAATTTATTTTGTTCCATTGTATGGGAAATATGACCCTGTTTCTTCATTTTCCTTGACTCTCTGTGTTGTCTGCACATTAGATGAAACAGCTACCTCTCCCAATATTCAGAGACTAGCCTCATACAGAAGACCCTTATAATCAGCCCAAGCAGAGATTTCGGGAGCCTCTCCGACCTTTGTGTTAGTCCAACCTGTTTTCTGGGTTTTAAGCAGCCCCCAGGCATCTAGAATACACCGTTTCCCATCAGTGCTCTGAGAACAAGCAAGACGTAAGTCAGTTCCTCAGGCTGCCTCCAGAAACGCTGAATCATTGAATTCCTTGTCTAAGTTTTTTCCCCTCTCCAGGGAGAAACTGACATTTGGGTTTGTGTGTGTGTGTGTGTTTTCATTGTTGTTTTTTGCTTTGTTTTTTAGCTATTTGGTCTGCATCGAGCTGGAGGGAGGGCTGTGCGACTAGCTGCATATTAGATCAAACTCTCATCTCTGTTCTCACTGACTTGCAGGTGACTAGATTATGCAGGTGCATCATCACTATGAGACAGGCTAGACAGAAGCCCGTCCTCCAGGTATCTCCCAGCAAAGTGGGGTTCTGGATGCACAGTCCATCTCTTTCCCTCCCCAGGGAAAATCCAGGAGCTGGGGGTTTCCTTGCAATTATAAGGCACAGTGTCAAGGGCAGGGATTATGGCAAGAGGGTGTCTTAAATTTCCCTACTGACTTTGACGTGGGTAGTTTTGTGCCGGAGCCTCTCAGCTAGTTTCCGCATTCTGGATATCACAGGAAATTTGTCCAGGCTTTGTTGCTGAATTGGTGAGATCACAGGGTGGAAGGAGGGTCCAGGGCTTCCTATGCTGTCATCTTGCTCAGGAAAGACTCATGTGAATAGTGCTTTTAAAATCCTATTAAATTCTATCTCTGAAGTCAGGAAAATAGCCCTGCTTATTTATGTTCAGAAGTTTTATTCTCTTGCCTTTTATATTTAAATCTATAATCTACTACAGTTGGGTGTTGTGTGAAGAAGAGGACAAGTTTTCTTTTCTTCTCATATGAGTATCCAGTGACTCCAACACTACTCATTCACAAGACTATGTTTCCTCACTGCTCCACCTGCCCTGCTTGTCACTAACCTCATGTGTATATATGCTTGGCTTTGTTCTAGACTCTAATTCTAATCAGTTGCACTGACTTTTACTGTACCCTTGTTTCAATACCACTATCCTTCTCATTGTAGCTTTCCAATAAACATTGATATCCAGTGAAGGAAGTTCTTCAAACTTCTTTTTATTTAGAAATGCATTAGCCATTTTCAGTCATGTACATATTACATACAATTTAGGATGAGGTTGTAAATTTTCACAACAAATAAAAACCATTGAAATTTTGATAGGGAGTTGCATTGACTCTGCAGATCAGTTTATAGATAATTGTCCTGTTTCCAATACAGAGTCTTCTAAACCATAAATATAGATATGCTGACCTTTATTTAGGTCTCTCTTAATTCTCTCATTAATGGTTTATGGTTAACTGTATAGAATAATATGCTCTTTTATTAGATTTATCTTAGACATTTAATGTTTTTGATGCCAGTGAAAATAGTGTCTTTTAAGTTTCATTTTTATATCATAAACTTTTTCCATTGATGTATCATGCATGACATTCCATAAATTTTAGACACATGTATATATTTGTGTAGCTATCAACATCATCAGGACACACAATAGTTCTATCACCCCCTGCCCAAAACTCCCTTCTGCTATCTTTCTGTCACTGCCCCTTCCCTACCCTCCGTCACTGCCCCTTCCCTACCCATAACTGTCGCCAACCACTGATCAGTTCTCCATCCTTGTCCTTTGCTGTGTGCGAGTGGATTCTTTTTGTTGGGAGGGAATAGAATGTACATGAAATACTATGGTATCAACCTTTTGCGTGTGGCTTCATTCCCGAGCATAATGCCTCTGATATTTGTCCAAGTTCTTAATGTATATTAAAAGTTCATTATTTTTTATAAATATTATGCCATTGTTTAGATGTGTCACAGTTTGTTTATCCATCCATCACATTACGGACATTTGGATGGTGTTCAGGTTTTAGCACTTATTAGTAAAGCCGCTATAAATATTAATGTACAGGCTCTTATGTGGAAATAAATTTTCATCTCTCTAGCGTGAATATCCAGAAATGGACACAGGGTTATATTTATCCAGAAATGGACACTGGGTTATATTTTAGAACAAATCAGCATTTATAAGAAACTGCCAAACTGTTTCCCACAGTGATTGTACAATTTTGTATTTCAAACTGCAATTTACAAAATTTCAAGTTATTCCACATCTGTTACTTTCCTTGCTCTTGTAACAATTTTTATTGAAGTTAAAATAGGAGGGGTAGCACTATCATGTCATGGTTTTAATTTGCATTTCCCTAATAGCTAAGAATGTTAAGCATCTTTTAATGTGCCTATTTCTCATCCTTGTACCCTCTTTAGTGAAGTGTTTGCTCATGCCTTTTACTGAGTTTTTCGTTTAAGGTATTTAAGTCAAATTTCATTTCTTATATGTAGACATCTACTTCTTTTTCAAAACTGATTTGCATAGGCTAGTCCCTCTGCCTTTACAAATACATTGTGAAATATCTTACCCATATCTACAAAAATTCTGCTAAGGTTTAAATTGGTATATACACACACCACACCACACACCACACACACACAATCCATATATACATTTATGGAGAATTTACATGTTGACATGTTTACTATGTTGGGTCTTCTATTCCTTGAAGACAGTATGACTATTTCTTTTTCTTTATATCTTTTATTAGAGTTTTTAGTTTTCTATAAACTTACACTGTATGTGTTTTGTTACATTTATACATAAATACTTCAATTCTGGAGTTATTTTAAATGATATTTTAAAAATTTTATGGTTTCCAGTCTGCATTTCTACTGTATAGAAATATACTTGATTAGAGTACCAAAATAATTCAATGGAGAAAAATCGTCTCTTCAACTAATGATGCAGAGACATTGGAATGATATTGGACTGATACCTTACACCATATGGAAAATTAACTCAAAATTGTTGCCTTACACCATATGGAAAAATTAACTCAAAATGTATAAAAAAACCTAGAAGTTACAGATAGTACTATAAAACTCTTATAGTTATGACACCAAAAGCAAAGCCACCAAAGGAAGAAATAGATAATTTAGGCTTTATGAAAATTCTAACTTTTGGTGCATCAGAGGACATATAATAAATGAAAAAACAATCCACAGAATGGTAGAAAAAAATTGCAAATCATACACCTTGTCAGGTTCTAGCATTCATAATATCAGAATATGTAAAGAACTCTTTCAACTTGTGGTAGACAGAATAATGGTCCCTAAAGACGTCTGTGTCCTAATCCCTGGAATCTGAATACTTTACATCACTTGGCAAATAGTACTTAGGATATGATTACGTTGAAGACCATGAGATGGGAAGATTATCTTGAATTATCTGGGTGGGCCCAATGTAATCACTGAGGCCCATGTAAGAGAAAAACAGTAAGATCAGAGGCAGAGAAGGAGACTATACAATGAAGCAGAGGTCAGACTCATGTAGTCATAGATCAGGGAATGTGGGTGGCTTTAAGAGGCAGAAAATGCCTAGGAATGAATTCTCTCTTTGAGCCTTCAGAACCTCTTCAAGCATCCATTCTAGAATGAATTCTGCTCCACTGACACACTGACTGGAGTGTAGTAAGACCCATTTTGAACTTATGACCCTCACAACTATAAGATAATAAATCTTTTTTTTTTTAAAAGAAATACACTTGATTAATGAGTGCTGATCTTGTATCCTGTGATTTACTAACTTCATTTATTAGTTTTGGGAAACTTCTTGTAGATTTCTTGCGATTTTTATGTAGAGTGTTATATCTTCCACAAATGGCACTTTTATGTCTTCCTCTCCAATTTGTACACTTTTTATTTTCTTCTTGCCTTTTCCACTGACCAGAACTTCTACTAGGTTAACAGGAATGTTGAGTTTGCCACTAAGCTTAAGAGAAAAGCATTCAATACTGCACAACTAAGTATATTCTTAGGTATAAGATTTTCCTAGATGCCAAATTTTAGGATGAGGATATTCCCTTCGGTCCTAGTTTGTTGTGAGTTTTTATCATGAATAGACGCTGTTTGTCAAATGTTTTTTCTGTTTAAATTTCTATGACCATGCAGCTTTCCTTCTTTAGGTTATTAATATGGTCAATTACATTAATTATTTTCAGAGTATTGAACTAGTCTTGTATTTCTAGTGTAAATTCCATGTGGTGCTTTGTATTATGCTTTTTATATATTGCTGGAATCACTTTGTTAATATAGTTTGTATTTGTGTATATATACACACACACAAATGGACATATGTATATATGTATGTATATATATATACACACACACACAGATATATATACACACACACGGATATTCCATATATATATATTCCATATATATATGGAATATCCGTGTGTGTGTATATATATATATAGCCGTGTGTATATATATGGAATATCCGTGTGTGTGTATATATATAGCCATGTGTATATATATGGAATATCCGTGTGTGTGTATATATATATGTGTGTGTATATATATGTGTGTGTGTGTATATATATATGGAATATTGTGTAGTTTTTTTTTTTTTCCTTGTCAGATTATGGTATCAGGTTGATGTCAGCCTCATAAAATAAGTTGGGATACGTTTCCTTTTCTTCCATTTTCTAGAAAAGATTCTATGGAATTAGTCTAATGTCTTTAAACATTTAATTCAATTAACCAGTGAAACCATATTTAGGCCTGGAAGTTTATTTTCAGATTTTGGGGTAGGTTTTTAAAATATTTTTTTAAACTATTAAATCAATTACTTTAATGGTCATAAGACCATTCTTACGATTTATTTCATCTTGGGTAGGCTTTGATGGTTTATGTTTCTGGAAGAATTGGTCCATTACATCTAAGTTGTTGAAGTTATTCCCACAGAGTTGTTTCTAGTGCTCCCTTATTATCCCGGAAGGCCTTGTAGTCCCATTTCTTTTCCATTCCTGATATTGGTAATTTGTGTCTTTTTTTTTTTTTTTTTTACTCTGTCAGTCTTGAATGCATTTTACAAATATTTTCAAAGAATTAGATTTGATTTCACTAATTTCATCTGTTTTTGGTTTTCAATCTCATTGAATTTTACTCTTTATTATTTCCTTAATTTGGCTCAATTCGAGTTTATTTTACTCTTTGCTTTCCAGTCCTAAAGGTGGAAGCTTAGGTTAGTGATTTGAGCTCTTTCTTCTTTTCTAATATAAACACTTAATGCTATAAATTTCTCTCTAAGCAGTCTTTTAGCTGAATTTTACAATTTTCATTATGCCATATTTTTTATTTTTACTCATTTCAAAATATTTTCTAATTTCCCTTGAGACTTCCTCTGTGGTTCATGGCATATTTAAAGGTATGTTGTTTAACTTCCATGGATTTGGATTTTTTTTTTTTGTTGTCTTTCTGATATTGATTTCTAGTTTCATTGCATCATGATCTGAGATGACACTTTGATTAATTCCAAATGATTTAAACTTTGGAGTTTGTTTTATGACCCAGAATATATTTTTGTTATGAATGAACTATGTGCACTTGTGCCTTCTGCTGTTTTTAGGTGGAATGTTCTGTAAACATCAGTTAAATCTGGTTGGTTCATGGCACTGACTAGTTTTTTTATATCTTTGTTGATTTTCTACCTAGTAGATTCATATATTACTGAGGTGTGCATGTTGAAGTCATCAACTTTGTGGAGATATCTATTTGTTTTCAGTTTTGTCTGGTTTTGCTTCATGTATGTTGCATCTCTGTTGTTTGGTGTATATGTATTTAGAACTCTTATATCTTCTTGGAAAGTTTACCCTATTTCTCATTATGTAGTGTAACTCTGTCTCTGGTAATTTTCCATGCTCTGAAGTTTACTTTTCTGATAAAGCAAGTCAACTCTTCACAATCACTTAGAGTGAGTATTCTGCCATTTCATTTGGAATGTATAGCTGTTAATATCTTAGATTCCTTTACCCTCTCCACTTTATCCCATAGCTTGCTTATACATACATGGAGAATTCAATCAGACACTTTTATGTATTGTTTCCTTTTCTATATCAAACATATTTTAAAGAATTTAAATAGAGAATAGTCTATACGTTTTAACATTTTTCCTTGTACATATCAAACATATTTTGAAGAATTTAAGTATAAGAGAATATTCTATTTTCTAATACATCTACTATTTCTTTTGCTTTTCCTTCATTTCTGATGCTCCAAGTTTCCTTCTGATATCATTCTCTTTCTGTTTTAACAGCTTCCTTGTGTAATTTTTAAGGATGGCCAGCTGGCAGCAGATTCCTAGTTTTTCTTCATCTGAGAGTGCCTTTATCCCTGAAGGATATTCTTATTGAATGTAGAAGTCTAGACTGGCAGTTCTTTCCGCTCAGCACTTGAAAAATGCCATGGCTCTTCTTTCTGGCCTCCATAGTTTCTGATGAGAAAGCCACCATTATTGAATCACTGTTCCACTAGAGATTATGTGTCATTTTTATCTGACTGCTTTTATATTTTTTGTAAAAAATGTAATATGGAATCACCCCACTGAAGTTTGCTTTGCTTCTGAAATCTTCAGGTTTTAGTAATCTGTCAAAGTTTGGGAGTTTTCAGCTATGATTACTTCAGTTTTCTTTAGCATCACATTCGCTTATCCTTCAATGACAAGCATTTTAGATTGTCATTTTCCCTTAGGTTCCTCTACCTCTGTTCTTTTTCCTTCAATATTTTTCTCTCTGTTGTCGCTATTGTTAATTTCTACTCATCCATCTTAAAGTTCACTGAACTTGATCATATGTCATATGTCATCTCCATTCCCCCACTGATGTCACTGATGTTATCCTACAAGTTTTTTTCTGAGATGGAGTTTCCCTCTTGTTGCCCGGGCTGGAGTACAATGGTGCGATCTCGCTCACCGCAACCTCCGCCTCCCAGGTTCAAGCGATTCTCCTGCCTCAGTCTCCCCAGTAGCTGGGATTACAGGTGTGAGCCACCGCACCCGGCATATCCTACAAGTTTTTGTTGGAGTTACTTCTCATTTCTAAAATTTCCAGCTGCTTTTTTTCTTAATCTCAATTTCTTTGCTGATAACTTCTGTTTTTAACACTTGTTGAAATAATAATCTAGGTTGTTTTTTTGCTTATTTATTTATTTTGAGATGGAGTTTCGCTCTTGTTGCCCAGGTTGGAATGCAATGGCGTGACCTCAGCTCACTGCAACTTCCACCTCCCAGGTTCAAGCGATTCTCCTGCCTCAGCCTCCCAAGTAGCTGGGATTACAGGCATGCATCACCACTAATTTTTGTATTTTTAGTAGGGATGGGGTTTCACCATGTTGGTCAGGCTGGACTCCAACTCCTGGCCTCAAGTCATCTGCTGGTCTCAGCTTCCCAAACTGCTGATATTACAGGTGTGAGTGACCGTGCCTGGCCTGCATGGTTTTAAAAATACATACCTTCATTCTTTGTAAGATAATTCAAACATATATTTCATGTTGGCATGGGTGTCTGTTGATTGTCTGTTCTCATAGGAGTTGAAATGTCCGTGGGTCTTCATATGCCAAGTAATTTTGGATTGTATTCTTCACATTTTAAATATTATATTATAAGACTGTGTTTTTCTTAAATTCTGTAGAAAATGTTGATATTTTCGTTTTCAGCCAACAACTAACTGATCTGGTTCACACTGCAGGTTCAGTGGTGTTCTGTGGTTCCAATAGAAGAGTTTGAAAGCTTTGCGTGCTCCTCAGATTTATTCCAAGTTTCTGGAACCCAGGCAGCTGTCTATCAATTATGTTAGTTCTCAAAGTCTTTGATATGCTAAGTATAACTAGATCTAGACATACAAGCCAAGATAAACCTGGAATATATAAACAATTTTTATGGAGTCATTTTCTTCATCTCTTTTCTTTCTGCAAGCTACTTAGTACTTTTTGATTCTCTGGCATGTGTTTTTTTGGGCCTCTGGCTAGAAACTTGGGGTTCTGGTTACTCCTTCTCTGTCACACACTCCCATATCCTTTCTCAAGTGAGGAAAGATGCAGAGAGAAAAGCCAGAATGCAGTCCTAGGAATGCAGCCCCACCTACTGGAGAGGAGGTCCCTCTGTCTCAGAGTTTCGTGCTTCTGGGTTCCAGATGCAGCAACAGTATCACCTGAGTGGAATTGATTCCCTGGGGACTCAACTTTGACAGCATGGAGGAAATGGGAGATTTAAATATCCTCTAAGCATTAGGAGTGTTCGGTTCCAACTCCCCAGCCAGAACTAGAGGGCTTACATTAGAACTCTCACTGCTTGCAAAACAGTGCCAACTTTTAGATTTCAAGCTGTGTTGAGTTCAAATCCAGAAGTGATGAAGGAGAAACAATGTAAATTCATTGATAATTTGGCAGTACTTCAATTTCTGGTGTTCTTCCCCAATCCACCTGCTACTGTTTTATTTTTAGTGTCTTCAAATAGCTTTTCCAGGCATTATGGCCATGGGCCATTGTTTTCTTTTCTTTTCTTTTCTTTTTTTTTTTTTTTCCCCCTGAGGTGCAGTTTTGCTCTTGTCGCCCAGGGTGGAATGCAGTGGTGCCACTTTGGCTCACTGCAACCTGTGCCTCCTAGGTTCAAGTGATTCTCCTACTTCAGCCTCCTAAGTAGCTGGGATTACAGGCACCTGCCACCACACCCAGCTAATTTTTGTATTTTCAGTAGAGATGGGGTTTCACCATGTTGGACAGGCTGGTCTCGAACCCCTGACATCAGGTGGTCCACCTGCCTTGGCCTCTCAAAGTGCTGGGATTACAGATGTGAGCCACCATCTGGACATGTTTTATGTCTTATACACTGGGAGACAGAAACAAAGCACTTCTTGTTGTTGTTCATTTAACCCAGAAGAGGAACTTATTTTTTGCTGCTGGATAAAAAAAACATTGATCTTGACCATATTAATTATATGGTCAGGAACCTGAAAAATGTATTTCTTTTTAAAAGCAGAGTCTAGATTTTCCATGTACACAATTATTAATTTCTAATGTAATTCCCTTGTGCTTGGAGACTATGCATTGCATGTTCTCAATCATTTTAAATGTACTGAGGCCTATTTTATGGCCTAACACATGGACTTTCCCATAGAATGTTCCATGTGTACCTAAGAAGAATGTGCATTTTGCTGTTGTTGGGTGGAGTGTTTTAGTAATGACTGTTAGGTACATTGATTTATAGTGTTGTTCAAGTCTTCTATTTCCTTATTGATTTCTGTTTTTTCTATCCATTCTAGAAAGTGAGGGTATTAAAGTCTGTGCATATTATTGTTGAATTGTCTATTTATCCCTTCAATTCTCTAATTTTTTGCTTTATGTATTTTAGGGCTGTGTTATTTGGCTCATGTAAGTTAGATCTTCTTGACAGGTTGATCCTTTTATCATTATGTAATATCTTCATTTATACCCAGTAACATCTATTTTTCTTGAAGTCTATTTTGTTTGAATGAGTATAGTCACTTCAGCTCCCTAATGCTTGCTGTTTGCATATGTGAAAGGAGATAAAAACTTAAGACTCCAATTCACACTGCCAAAAGGAAATAAATTAAGCTGAAAATAGCAATCTCACTACTGGGTATACACCCAAAGGATTATAAATCATTCTACTGTGAAGACACATGCACATATATGTTTATTACAGCACTGTTCACAATGGCAGACTTGGAACCAACCCAAATGCCCATTAATGACAGACTGGATAAAGTAAATGTGGCATATATACACCATGGAATACTATGTAGCCATAAAAAAGGATGAGTTTGGCCAGGGGCAATGGCTAATGCCTGTAATCCCACCACTTTGGGAGGCTGAGGCAGGTGGATCATGAGGTCAGGAGAATCACACCATCCTGGCTAACACGGTGAAACCCCATCTCTACTAAAAATACAAAAAATTAGCCGGGTGTGGTGCGGGCGCCTGTAGTCCCAGCTACTCGGGAGGCTGAGGCAGGAGAATGGCATGAACCTGGGAGGCGGAGCTTGCGGTAAGCCAAGATTGCACCACTGCACTCCAGCCTGGGCAACAGAGCAAGACTCCATCTCAAAAAAAAAAAAAAAAAAAAAAAAAGGATGAGTTCATGTCCTTTGCAGGGACATGGATGAAGTGGGAAACCATCATTCTCAGCAAACTAACACAAGAACAGAAAACCAAACACCACATGTTCTCACTCATAAGTGGGAGTTGAACAAGAACACATGGACACAGGGAGGGAAACATCACACACAGGGGCCTGTCAGGAGGTGGGGGGAGGGCAAGGGCAAACGCACAGGAGATAATACCTAATGTAGATGATGGGTGAGTGGATGCAGCAAACCACCATGGCACGTGATACCTGGTAACAAACCTGCACGTTCTGCACATGCACCCCAGAACTTAAATATAATTAAAAAAAATAAAAGATTGGAAATACAAAGAAAATTGATTTTAAAATTAAGCTAAAATTGAGTCATGCAAGAAGCTGCCTTTCCATTTGTTTCTAAGCAAGTATCTACAAAAAAAAAAGTTAAATATCCCCACAGGTAGCCACTTTATGCTCACCTTATCTTATGTAAAGTGCTGATTTACTGAGTATCTGATGAATACATAATTGACTATTCCCCTACCTGCTCCTTTTCTCTTGTGACATATGGATTACCATAACCTCCCTCTTTCCCCTCCAGCCCACTTTTCCTCTTCAAATGCTGAAGCCCTCAAAATCATCTTTGGAGAAAGGCATAAACCTTTCTCCCAGGCACGTCCTTGAGTTTGGCAAAATAAACTTCTAAACTGATTTGAGACCTGCCTCAGATATTCTCTGGTTTACACATGGTATATCTTTCTTCATCCTTTACTTTCAGCCTATTTAGATTCCTGAATCTAATGTGTGCCTGCTATAGACAACATCTTAGAGGGTCTTTTTATTTTTATTCAATCTGATAATCTCTGCCTTTGACTGGATTGTTAAATTCATTCACATTTTTCTTTGATAGGGTTCAATTTACGTCTACCATTTGCTTTTGCTTTTTACGTCATTCACAGTTTTTCATTCTTTTGCTCCTTTACTTCTTTTGCTCCTTTACTTCTTTTGGATTAAGTGGATATTTTCTAATGTAACGTTTGAGGATCTATAATGATTTTTAATGTGTTTTAAAAATTATACTATTAGTAGTTGTTTTGGGATTATATACATGTAATATAACATGTATATTACATGTAGGTAATACACATGTTACCCTTTAAAATATATTTTACATTTATTCCAATGTATTCAAGTGGAATATGGAAGTTTCTATTCCCTCTCCCCAACTTTCTGTGCTATTACTGTTATAGTATAAAACTTACATGTTAAAAACCAAACACATTGTTACAACTATTACTTCATATAATCTATGCTTTTAAATATCTGAAAGAAGAAAGGAGAGCAACTATATATAGTCACGCATTGCTTAACATTCTAAGAAATGCATTGTTCAGCAAATCTGTTGTTGTGTGAACATCGCAGAGTGTACTTACACAAACCTAGAATGGCATAGCCTTCTACAAACCTAGGTTATGTGGTATAGCCGGCTGCTCCTAGCTTACAAACTTGTATTGCCTGTTTCTGTCCTGAATATTCTAAGCAATTGTAACACAATGCTAAGTATTTGTATATGTGAACGTAAAAAATGTATGGTAAGAATACAGCATAAAAGATAAAAAATGCCGCACCTGTATAAGGCATTTACCAAGAATGGTGCTTACAGAACTGGAAGTAGCCCTGGGTGAGTCAGCGAGTGAGTGGTGAGTGAGCGTGAAGGCCAGGACATCCCCGTACACTGCTGCAGACTTCAGAAACACTGTACACTTGGGCTACACTAAATTTATCAAAGATATTTTTCTTTATTCAATAATAAATTAATCTTAGCTAATTGTAACACTTTATAAACCTTTTTTTTGACTTTTTGACTCTTTTGTAATGTCTAGCTTAAAATGCAAACATATGTACTACTGTACAAAAACAATTTATTTCTCTATATCCTTTTTCTATAAGCTTTCTTCTATTTTAAAATTCTTAAAGCTTTTTTACCCTTTAAACTTTTTTTGTTACAAACTAAGACACAAACACACACATTAGCCTAGGCCTACACAGGGTCACGATTTTCCACATCACTGTCTTCCCACTCCACACCTTTTCCCACTGGAAGGTCTTCAGGGGCAGTAACACACAGGGACCGGTCATCTCCTGTGATAACAGCACCTTTTGGATACCTGGACCTGCCTGAAACTGTCTTATAATTAATTTTTTTTTAAGTAGAAGGAGTTCCTTTTACAATAAAGATAAAAAGCATAGTAAATACCTAAACTAGTAACATAGTCATTTATGATTATTATCAAGTCTCAGGTACTGGGCAAAATTGTCTGAGCTATACTTTTACATGACTGGCAGCGCAGTAGGTTTGTCTGCACCAGCATCACCGCCAACATGGTGTAATGCTTTGAGCTACAACATTACAATGACTATGATATCACTAGGCGATAGGAATTTTTCATCTCCATTATAATCTTATGGGACCACCGTCACATATGTGGTCCACTGTTGACTGAAACATCGTTATGTAGCACATGAATATTTATACTTATAGAATTTATTATATTAACCATATTGCTTACCATTTCTGATTCTTTTCATTTATTCTTATGGAGTCAAGTTAGCACCCGGTGTCAATAATCCTACCCAAATACAGTTGTTCCCAGCCACTTCCCTGTCTTATAGTAAACGACATTTCTATATGTAATAACCACAGCAATACAATTATATACATATTGTTTTATGCAACTGCTTTTAGGTCAGTTAAAAGAAAAGAATAAATATGCAAGTATCCTGCCTTTCTTTTTTTTTTTTTTTTTTTTTTGAGATGGAGTTTCACTCTTATTCTCTTGTTGCCCAGGCTGGAGTGCAATGGTGCGATCTCAGCTCACTGCAACCTCCACTTCCCGGAACTCTCCTGCCTTAGCTTCCCAAGTAGCTGGGATCACAGGCATGTGCCACCATGCTCGGCTAACTTTGCATTTTTAGTAGAGACAGGATTTCTCCAAGTTGGTCAGGCTGGTCTCAAACTTTCGACCTCAGGTGATCCACCCACCTCGGCCTCCCAAAGTGCCGGGATTACAGGCATGAGCCACCGTGCCTGGTCAGTATCCTGTATTTCATAATTACGTAATCACCTTTACTCATACCTTTGCCTTTTTTTCATGTGGCTTAAATTACTGTCTAGGGTCACTTGCTTTCAGTTTGAAGAATGTCCTTTGGTATTTCTCATAAGGCAGGTCTTCAAGTCAGGTGCAGCTGAGACAACAGAGGCTCCTTCTCCACCCAGGTCCCACACACCAAGGGCAAGAGCTCTACTCCTGGCATGGAAAGCCAAGAATGGGCCCCAGTGACCCTGGCACAATTCACTTGTAGGGCAAAGGTTCCACACCAGGACAGGAAAGGCTAGAAGATCAGGGGCTACCACTTCCCCCAGTGCCAGCTCACAGAGCAGACTCATTTTGGGAGAAGCAGAATGCAACTGCCCCCACCCCAGCTCCTGTGAAGTGGCATAGATCACACTTAACCTTTCCCCGATTTAGGAGTGGGACTAAGGGTGCATCTATTTCTATTCCACTTTTATTCCTTGGCTGTAGACTCTGGGAGTTACAACCTGAAGTTTGCAGACTTCACCAGACCCCTTCTGGGAGGGCCCGCACTCTAATTTTCATGCCCCATGCCTGCCTAGGACTTCCGCTGAGAGTCTCAGGGTATTGTTAACAGCTTCTTTTCAAAGTCTGAAGATGTTCCTAAAATAGCATGGCCCCAACTGTCTGGCTACCCATCGTGAATATTTTTTTGTCACTTGAATCTTTGTTCCAAACGTTTTCACAGCCATCTCTCATCTCAAGCAGGATTTTGACACTTTGTCCAGCCCTTGTGGTTACCTTCACCGGGTCCCTTGTTCTGATCTGCCTCGTTCGCCAGTATCAACAGCAGAAGCCCAGCCCGTGCTTTTGAAATGGTTATGGGAGAGTTGAGGTCTAGCAAAGCTCAAAATCCAAAGACAGTTAAATAAGGCTTTAGACTAATTAAAGTGAGAGGAGTAGGAAGATGCAAGGCAACCATGTACTTTGCCACCCCAAGCTAAAGTATCATTCTAACATTAAGAACTGGAAAGGAAGGCAAAATAATAAAATTTAATTTTAAAACTTACTCTGCCTCACTTTTGGGTGAAAATCCAGCAGTGACTTTTGATGTGTTTCTCTGTAGGGGCACTTTGCTTTCAGATTAGTTCTAGAAAGTTTCTTCTTTCATTCACCATGAATGGAACTCTTTCCCCCAGAATTTTCTCAAGATTGGGTAAACTGATGCCCTGGAATCTGACCAGTGCTTCATTTGTCCTTGGAGAATTGCACCTGGCCAGGTCTCCTTCCTCTTTGGGCAGCTATTCTGACCATTCTGGTGAAGGCGCCCTGAGGGTGTGTCTTCTCCATTCCGGAATAAATTCTGTTGCACATTTTCTTCTTACAAATGTCCAGATCAGGGTGAAAGAGGGCTAGAATAGCGGTTGGCAAATTGGGACGGGTTTCTGAAAGATTCTACAGACCATAGTCAGAAGTGAGAGGTCACTGAAAGGAATGTGCCCCGAGTTTACAGATGTGATTCTCAGAATGACCCGAGGGCGTGTTAAGACACAGGCTGCTGTGCCTCACTTCCAGAGTGCTGGATTATGGAAGTCCCAGCTACGGCCTGAGAATCTGCTTTCTAACAAGCTTCCTGGTAATGCCCGTGCTGCTGAGTCCAAAGACAACCCTGTAAGAACCATAGCACTGGAACAAATGAGCAAAAAATGACATTGGTGAACAACTGTCCAAGATGTGGAAAAGGGTCCAGGTGTGGTGGCTCATGTCTGTAATCCCCGCAGTTTGGGAGGCTGACGCAGGAGGATTCTTTGACCCAAGAGCTTGAGACCAGCCTGGGCAACATGGCTAAACGCTGTCTCACCCCAAAATACAAAAATTAGCTGGGTGTGGTGGTGCACACCTGCGGTCCCGGCTACTCGGGAGGATGAGATGGGAGGATTGCTTGAGCCCAGGAGGCAGAGGCTGCAGTGAGCCATGATGGAGCCAGTTCACTCCAGCCTGGGTGACAGAGTGAGAGCTTGTCTCAGAAAAAAAAAAAAAAAAAAAGAAACGGGGAAAGGAAAAGGTCGCAGGATACAGATGACAGGGATCTGGGTTCTGGCCTGGACTTGCTGCAGTCTGGGCATGTGATATTGTCCTCTCTCTTCTTACTGGAATGCTCTTCCCAAAATACTGGGATGGCTAATCCCTCAAATGTTTCATGCTCAGTGGGGCCAATTCTGATACCCTGATTTGAACTGCAATCCCGCCCTCCCACTCTAAATCCTGTTTATTTTGTTTTACCATTTGTCACATGCACAGACACACCCCATACTTTTCTTATTTATAATCTTTTCTTTTTTTCACTTAACAAACTCATTTTATTAGTTGAGCATTACACTGATAAATACATTTTAAAACTTAAAATAACTACAAAACAATATCCCTCATGAATATAGATACAAATTCTTATCCTAAAATATTACCTAATTGGATCTATCAATATATAAAAAGGCTAATATACTATAATGAATTAGGGTCTATATTAGGAATGCTGGTTCAAATTTTCTTTTAATTATACTTCAAGTTCTAGGGTACATGTGTACAATGTGCAGGTTTGTTACATATGCATACATGTGCCATGTTGGTCTGCTGTACCCATTAACTCGTCACTTACATTAGGTATATCTCCTAACGCTTCCCCTCCCCCCTTCCCCACCCCACAACAGGTCCCAGTGTGTGATGTTCCCCTTCCTGTGACCAACTGTTCTCATTGTTCAATTCCCACCTATGAGTGAGAACATGCGGTGTTTGTTTGGTTTTCTGTCCTTGCGATAGTTTGCTGAGAATGATGGTTTCCAGCTGCATCCACATCCCCACAATGGACATGAACTCATCCTTTTTTATGACTGCATAGTATTCCATGGTGTATCTGTGCCACATTTTCTTAATCCAGTCTATCATTGATGGACATTTGGGTTGGTTCCAAGTCTTTGCTATTGTGAATACAATCTTTACTTTTTATGGCCTATGTTTCCCCTTGAGAATGTAGCTCCCTGGAGATAGGAATTCTTGTCTGTTTAGATCACTGATGTGTATTTCCCAAGAATGGAAAGTAGTATCTGGCCTGTAGTAGATACTCAATAAATATGTGCACAGATGAATACCTTTTAACATTTCATTTGCAAGTTGAATATGCATAATCCCTAAAGTACCTTCCAGCTCTCCAGTTTTTGTTTTGTTTTGTTTTGTTTTGACACAGAATCTCATTCTGTTGCCCAGGCTGGAGTACAGTGGCGTGATTTTGGCTCACTGCAACCTCCGCGCCTCCCAGGTTCAAGTGATTCTCTTGCTTCAGCCTCCCAAGTAGCTGGGATTACAGGCATGTGCTACCACACCTGGCTAATTTGTGTATGTGTGTATTTTTAGTAGAGACAGGGTTTTGCCATGTTGATCAGGTGGGTCTCCAACTCCTGGCCTCAAGTGGTCTCCAACTCCTCCCAAGTAGCTGGGATTACAGGCATGAGGCACCACACCTGGCCCCAGCTCTCAAGTCTTAACCTCTAATTGTTCTCTCTCCATTCCCTGCAGCATTTATTCCCAATAAACACACTGTTGCATCAATTGCATTTTTCTTTTTTATCAGATCTTTGTTATGTAGTATTGCAATTCCATTCAGATTCCCTCCATTAATTCTAAATCTAATTCTATTTATATCACATTTTTACTTATTCTACATCTCACACTTGTCCACCTTCATCTTTGGTAGAAATAAGGAAATTTCCTCTGAATATCACAATAAACAAATGGCAACATTAGTAGTAGCAGTCAGTAACCCCTTAGCTTCCAAAGGTATCAGGAATTCAAGTTCACTGCATCGCCCTGGGAACCTTCGTGGCATTTTCAATGAAGGCAGTTTCCATATCTTATGCTTTAAGCTATTAGTTCAGGATCAGGGCTTTCTATATCTCTCCTCCTGTAATATTATTAATGACTAACATCGATATTGGTAGGAAGAGTAAAGTGTAGTCTACCCATGATTAGCAGATCTCCCAGTTGCTATGGAAATAGTCCTGATTTCTTTTCCCTTTGTCCTTTGTCTGAAATCTCTTCTGTTTGCCGCTGTGATAGAAATAGTCTGCATCCTGGTAGCTATAGTAACAACTTGGGAAAAGTTGCTTTTCACATTGTTGCTTCTCCCCCATCTGCTCAGACACAGTCCTCATTTCAGCTAACTAAAGTGAATTATTATTTGTTTTGTTTTGTTTTATGCTAATAGAGAAAGATGCTCATTATACTTTATTTGAATAGAGAACGTTCCAGAAAAAAATTATGGTACAAGTCTATTTTTGTATCTATAGTATGATTAGATATATGCACATAATATGTGTTTATACATAATTAAAATAGAAAATTTCCAGAATGATACATAAAAACTCTTAAAAGTTGCTATATTCAGGATATCTGAATTAGGGGAAGGATTTTTTTTTTTCTTTTTTTATTATACTTTAGGTTCTGGGGTACCTGTGCATAACGTGTGGTTTTGTTGCATAGGTATACACATGTTGTGGTGGTTTGCTGCACCCATCAACCTGTTGCCTATGTTAGGTATTTCTCCTAATGCTATCCCTCCTCTACCCCCCACCCCCTGACAGACCCTGGTGTATGAAGTTCCCCTCCCTGGATCCATGTGCACTGTTCACAATAGCAAAGACTTGAAACCAACCCAAATGCCCATCAATGATAGACTGGATAAAGAAAATGTGGTACATATACACCCTGGAATACTATGCAGCTGTAAAAAAGGATGAGTGCATGTCCTTTGCAGGGACATGGATGAAGCTGGAAACCATCACTCTCAGCAAACTAATACAAGAACAGAAAACCAAACACCACATGTTTTCACTCATAAGTGGGAGTTGAACAGTGAATTATTATTTAGGCAACAATTACAGGCAGGTAACCTGTTCTATCCTTGTGTGCAAATGTCTCAATGACACTTGAATGTGGGGAGGCACCACCATACCCTTTCTCTCTCACACACATACATCTGATGAACACCCATAGAACTTCTATGTTCTTCTATTGAACATAGAAGAAAACACTAGGCTCTTCTCTCTATTGGAGAGCTGTTTCAACAATGTGTAGACACATATATGTGTAGTCAAACCATGTGGGTTCACAATTTCCACTCTGCCATTGAGCATGCATATGTTTGTTCTTCAGTTCACTTTAAAGAAATTCAATGACTTTGACAAAATTTGGAATATGAACTCTAAAAAGATACTCATTTTCTTTAAAATGTTTTCATTAAATAAGAAACTTCTGAAGTGGACTGTATAGTTCAGCTTTTCATCTTGAAATTAAATAGAAAATAGTGTTTTAAAATAAGCACATCTGCTGCCATGTTGATGGATTTCGGTGGGACTCAGTTACATGGGGATTGATCATAGATGGGAATGATTATCATGAATAATGGTTAGCACAAAAGCCAAGGCTAAGCTAACATTTCATCCAGCACAGGACAGATGTTAACATACAAAGCACGTTGACTCAAGAACAACCTAAGGCGAATTTAAAATAACATTCTTAAGATATAAGTGATATCTAAGGTTACATAGAAAGCCATATTTATCCCCAAATCCAAAGCCATTAACCATTGATCTACTTTCATGAGTATGAGTTATGTCTAACTTTAGAATACTCAGTTATGAAATGTTGCTGAACATCCTGGGAATGTTTAGTACAAGCAGCTTGGCAAAGAATATACACACACACCCCATGTATAAAATTATCTGTGAATATTATCCTTTCTATAATTACTGAAAGAGGTGTTACAAGAAAACATGAGCACTTCCGTTGTTATTGGGGCACTTACAATTCATTGTACGATTCAGTAAACTCTAAATGCATTTTCCATGCCTTATTATTTATTGGGGAAACTCCACCCCAGATGTTTAACATGGGTTCTTTTCTATCTCCCTAAGCGTCGGCTGGTCTGAGAAATAAAGGGAAAGAGTACGAGAGAGAAATTTTAAAGCTGGGTGTCCAGGGGAGACTTCACATGTCGGCAGGTTCCATGATGCCCCCTGAGCCGTAAAACCAGCAGGTTTTTATTAGCGATTTTCAAAAGGGGAGGGAGTGCACGAATAGGGTGTGGGTCACAGAAATCACATACTTCACAAGGTAATAAAATATCACAAAGCAAGTGGAGGCAGGGCAAGATCACAGGACCACAGGATGGGGCGAAATTAAAATTGCTAATGAAGTTTCGGGCACGCATTGTCATTGATAACATCTTATCAGGAGACAGGGTTTGAGAGCAGACAACCTGTCTGACCAAAATTTATTAGGTGGGAATTTCCTTGTCCTAATAAGCCTGGGAGTGCTACAGGAGACCAGAGCTTATTTCATCCCTTTGTCTTAGACCATAAAAGACAGCCGCCCTGTAAGCGGCCATTTCAGAGGCCTACCCTCATGGGCCATTCTCTTTCTCAGGGATGTTCCTTGCTGAGAAAAGAACTCAGTGATAGTTCTCCTATTTGCTTTTGAAAGAAGAGAAATATGGCTCTGTTCTGCCCGACTCACTGGCAGTCAGAGTTTAAGGTTATCTCCCCTGTTGCTTGAACATCGCTGTCATCCTGTTCTTTTTTCAAGGTGCCCAGATTTCGTATTGTTCAAGCACACAGGCTCTACAAACAATCTNATCCCTTTGTCTTAGACCATAAAAGACAGCCGCCCTGTAAGCGGCCATTTCAGAGGCCTACCCTCATGGGCCATTCTCTTTCTCAGGGATGTTCCTTGCTGAGAAAAAGAACTCAGTGATAGTTCTCCTATTTGCTTTTGAAAGAAGAGAAATATGGCTCTGTTCTGCCCGACTCACTGGCAGTCAGAGTTTAAGGTTATCTCCCCTGTTGCTTGAACATCGCTGTCATCCTGTTCTTTTTTCAAGGTGCCCAGATTTCGTATTGTTCAAGCACACAGGCTCTACAAACAATCTGTGCAGTTAACACAATCATCACAGGGTCCTGAGGCGACATACATCCTCCTCAGCTTACGAAGATGACGGGATTAAGAGATTAAAGAAAGGCATAGGAAATCACAAGGGTATTGATTGGGGAAGTGATAAGTGTCCATGAAATCTTCACAATTTATGTTCAGAGACTGCAGTAAAGACAGGTGTAAGAAATTATAAAATTATTAATTTGGGGAACTAATAAATGTCCATGAAATCTTCACAATTTATATTCTTCTGCGCGGCTTCAGCTGGTCTCTCTGTTCGGGGTCCCTGACTTCCCGCAACAATTATTTATTTTCTTAATATTAAACAAACTTTTAGAAGTGTTTTAGATTTACAGAAAAATTGCAGTGGTGCTAAACAGTTAAGTATTCCACACTTACTTTTTCGTATTAACATATTACATTAGTATGGTATACGTGTTACAATTGATGGACCAGTATTTCTACACTAGTATGTATACTTGTGTATACTTGATTCAGATTTCCTTAGTTTTTCCCTAATATTGTTTTCACTTTTGGATTTCGTCCAGGACACCAGATCACATTTAGCCATCGCATCCCCCTTAAGGCTACTCTTGGTTGTGACAGTTTTTCAGATTTTCTTGTTTCTGATGACCTTGACAGTTTTGAGGAGTACTAGTTAGGACTTTTGTAGAATGTCCTTCAACCGTGATCTTTCTGTTGTTCCCTCATGATTAGATTGGTGTTATGGTCCTGGGGGGATACACAGAGGTGCAGTGGTGCTCTCATCACAGCATAGCAAGAGTACAAGTGGTCATCATGACTTAGCACTTCTGATGTCACCCTTGATCACCTGGATAAGATCATATTTTCCAGCTTTCTCCACCATAAAGTCACTTTTTTGCCCCTTTCACATGTTCTATTCTTTAAAAGAAAATCATTATACTGAGCCCACACTCAACTGTGTGTGTGGATGGGGCAGTTAAGCTCTATCTCTTAGCAGGAAATACCTACATAAATCATTTGAAATTTTTCTGTATAGAAGATTTGCTTCTTCTCGTGTCTTATTCAATCTTTTAGTTATATCCGCTCATCAATATTTATTTTACATTTTGGCTCATAATCCAATATTACTTTATGCATTTTATGGCTGAAAATCTTCAAGCTTTTTGAAGGGAGGTCTCTCAGGTGGCTCCGACATACCTCCATCAATGCATTTTCTGTTTTGTTTTGTTTTAGCACGTCCTTGGCTTTCTGGCACTAGAAGGTATCGAAGAGTCTTCTGATATATTTCCTTCTCCAGGGACAGAATCAGCTCTTTCTCCAAGGGTCTCTAGTTCCTTTTATTAGAGATTGGGACTATAAAACAGTATCTGGGAACTAGGTATGCTTGTTACTACTGCAGTCTCTATTCCCGGCCAAAACAAGGAAATGTATGTGTGTGTAGCAGACCATGTATATACACATATTTATAAATATATATGTAATCATCTGTATATTAAGCTAAATGTGAGCTCATACTGATGTCTCCAACTCTAAATCATTAGCACATACGTAATTCCAGCCTCCTCCCCTTGTTTATCTGTAAACTCTCATTCCAGCTGTGGAAAACTCAGCTCCCATCATTTTCCATCCATTCACTTAGCTCTAGTATACTGTACGGTGGTATCAGAATTGTGAGGCCATAGCTCCATGGATGGAGCTTGATCAGTAGAGTGCAGTGCTTATGTGCTAGGTTCTTTGTCTGGAGTCGCACAGATGCCACTCATTTACAGATAGTTAGGGTAGCAGGTTTTCCCCTGCCCCCATCACTGAGACTGCTTCATTTGTAAATAGGTGAGATTATTTTGTCATATTCCACATTCATTATAGGGCGACTTAACAGAATAATATAGATGATAAGGTAAAGTGCCAGAAACTCAAAGATAGATCATCCAGTTTGAAGACTCAAAAAAAAATTAAAATTAAAATATACAGAGGCTCAGGGACTTATTAGATTTAAACATTTGTATAACTGCATTCTCAGAAAAAAAGAGTAGAGGCATAGAATGGGCAGAAAGCAATTGAAGAAATAATGTACAAATACAAACCTAAATGGATCAAGGAAAAAAGTTATAGATTTAAGATACACAGGAAACCTAAGCAAGAAAAATATGAAGAAGATCTTGTCTAGGTATATTGTAATCAAACTGGTGAAACCCTCAGATAAAATCTCAAACACAGCAACAAATAAAAGACATATATATACAGAGGAGTGGTGGTTTCACTGAATACTGATTTCACCTCAAAGTTACGGAAGATGACGTTGGAACAGTTTTCAAGTGCAGAAGAAAACTCTTAACCAAGAATTCTATATGCAATTAATATATCCTTCTAAAGTTAATGTAAAACGAAGACCTTTCAGATAAGAGAACTAAAAGAATTCATTGCCAAGAGACTTGCGCTATAGGAAATGATGAAGGTTCTTCAGGCTCAAGGAAAATGACACTATGTGGAAACTTGGAAGAGCTTCAGAACTAGTACATCACTGGGTAAATAAAATCATTAATATTTTAAGTTTTCCTTTTTTTTTTTTTTTTTTTGAGATGGAGTTTTGCTCTTCTCGCCCAGGCTGGAATGCAATGGCATGATCTTGACTCACTGCAACCTCTGCCTCCTGGGTTCAAGCGATTCTCCTGCCTCAGCCTCTAGGATTACAGCTGCTCCTTATCACTCACGTTAATGCCTGAGCTCTGCCTCCTGTCAGATCAGTGGCAGCATTAGATTCTCATAGGAGCATGAACCCTATTGTGAACTGCACATGCAAGGGATCTAGGGTGCACCCTGCTTATGAGAATCTAATGCCTGATGATCTGTCACTGTCTCCCATCACCTCCAGATGGGACCATCTAGTTGTGGGGAAACAAACTCAGGCTCCCACTGATTCTACACGATGGTGAGTTGCATAATTATTTCATTATATATTATAATATAACAATAATAGAAATAAAGTACACAATGAATGCAATGTGCTTGAATCATCCTGAAACCATCCTTTGCCCCCTGGTCTGTGGAAAAATTGTCTTCTACAAAATGGGTTCCTGGTGCCAAAAAAGATGAAGACCATGAAGACCACTGATGTAACATATTCACAGGTTCTGGAGATCGAGAAGTAGACATCTCTGGGGGCCCATTCTTCTGCCTTCTACAGATAAAAAGGCAAAATTCCTAAATAAAATACTTTAATCAACACTAACAGTGTATAAGACACAACAAATCGGCCGGGCGCGGTGGCTCACACCTGTAATCCCAGCACTTCGGGAGGCCGAGGTGGGTGGATCATGAGGTCAGGAGATCAAGACCATCCTGGCTAACATGGTGAAACCCTGTCTCTACTAAAAATATAAAAAATTAGCGGGGCGTGGTGGTGGGCGCCTGTAGTCCCAGCTACTCGGGAGGCTGAGGCAGGAGAATGGTGTGAACCCAGGAGGCGGAGCTTGCAGTGAGCTGAGATTGCACCACTGCACTCCAGCCTGGGCGACAGAGTGAGACTCCACCTCAAAAAAAAAAAAAAAAAAAGAAAAAAGAAAAAAAAAAACCACAACAAATCATCTTGAATGAATAGATATTATTCCAAGAGTGCAGGTTAACTCAACATCAGAAATTATATTATAAAGGAGAAAGCTGTGGGAGGTCCTCAGCAGCTCAAGAAAAGCCTTTCTTCCTTCATAGTAAATATTAAGACTCATTCATAACAAAATATTTAGTTGAAATGGTATAGTTATAAGGTATAAAAGTATATCACATCATGCTCCAAAGTAATTTGCCAATTTTCATTTCTTTCAGGAAGATATAGGAATTCCTATTTTTGCATATCCTCACCCAATATTTGGTATTTCTTTCAGGAAGAAATTTTCATTTCTTTCAGGAAGATACAGGAATTCCTATTTTTGCATATCCTCACCCAATATTTGGTATTGTCAGATTTTTAGGATTTGCAATCTAATAAATCAATTATTATTTCACCATTAATCTCTGAAGACTGGATCACTGTCTAGTAATGAGTTTCTTTTTTCTTTTTGATTCTATTTCACTCTTCTCCAAATCCTCTGTCCGTGCCTTTGGACCATCTTTCTCATGTTCTGTCGTTTTGTTTCCTTAGGTGATTTAAAGGACTTTTTAATATGTTCTGAATAATAATTCTTCCTATGTAAATTTTATGTAAGCAACAGGGGTGAAAATATACACAAAACTGTGCTGAAGGATACACAGGCATATTCACAATGGTAACCGGGGCTTCGACACCTCATTTTCAAAAAGGACAGAACTACTAAGTGGAAAAATGAAGATATGGAATAACTGGACAAGACCATCAATCAACAAGAGTTAAATGTTATTTCTAGAACACTCCGCTTAACAACAGCAGCATACAATGCCATGGACCTGTATGTCATGGAGCCATGTATCACTTCAGTCGCCTATTACACACCCAGTTCTAGACTGCACCGTGGAAGGGTCTGCAGAGCAGCCCGGAGCAGGCATGGATCTAAGACTTGCAGGGACACGCCGAGAAAGGTGGGCTCTCCCTGCCATAGGTAATTGGTCCACTCATCAAAATTATAACATGTTTCTGTTCTTCACCAAGGTACTCCTTATATTTCTATTACTTGATGTGAGATTTTATATTTATTAGTAGTAATTCAATTCTTTTCTAAAAGCACTCGAGCTCTCTAGACTCTGAATTATTGATGCTTCTCGTCCATTTTCCCAAACATTAAAAACACAAATTGTACCATTTCTATGTAAGGTTGTTTATATTTGATTTCTCTCGTTATTGGGAAGATTTAATTCCAACACTACTCTCCTTTTGCTACCATTCCCTTCTCTTCCATCGTTGCTTTCTCTCCACATGTGATGGATTTTCTTTGTCTCTATCCCTATCCCAAGTCACAGTCTCAAGAAGCAATGGCCCTGTGTCACTCTTTGCAGGAAGAAGATGAAGCTGTTTGAAGCTTTCCAAGTGGAAAGTAGAAGAGACAAAGGAGTCAGTCCTGGAAAAAAAATGGCCCAGATTCCAGGACCTTCCAAACTGAACCATCATCACCCACTTCATGCTGGAGAGAAATGGCTACCTCATTTAACTTTGTAAATCCTACAGCAAGTCAAACAGTGCCCTACATGTAAAGGGTTGATGCTCCATACCTGTCAGTACATATCCATACTTACCAGTACATTTCCATGGAAGAATTCAGAAAATGCCTGACGAGTGAATGAAAGTTGAATGCACAGCTCATTTCCTTTGCACTTTTGCCTGGTGTGTAAAGTAGAAGATTAATTTCATGTTCTGTGATCGATCCCTATGACTACTTATTTTTTAATTCATTCTTTCTAAGTAAGATCCCAACCTAATTAATTCATCAAATATTTAAGACGATCCTACGATGGGCCAAGCACTGTGTCACTGATACAGAGGTGAGTGAGATGCACTCTCATCCGTCATCACACACCAAATGTGCAACAGAGAGGAAGGAACTGCTACCTGAGCAGAAGTGAGGTGAGTGTTTGCTGACACAGTTTCCTTCCTGTACAGTGTGGGCCAGTCTGCCTTGTGGAGGTCAGAGACAATGGGATCCATTTCCCCACCACAGGCCTTAATTTTATCCAAGAAGATAAAGATTCTGTAGTCAGAAACAGGACTGTGAAAAAAGCTGGAATAGCTCACTGTCTAATGTTAGTGCCACTGTCGTCCTAATATTAACAGCTTATGTTAACAGACTTGACATCCCTTCTACGTCACCTGACGTTTTATATTACCCACTTAATAATAACTACATTTATTTTTCTATTTGTTATAACTTCTATTGAATGTCTATGATAATTCAAACATGATATACAATTTCAGATACTTCAAAAATGTTCACTAAATTCTGACAAAATGTTTGTCAGGACATCGTAATTCCATTTTTCTGGTAGAACAATGAGGTTCAAGGGAGTTAAACGACTTTTCCTTTCTCTTGGTCCTTGGGCAGAGAGCTGGTCCTCTACCTCCCCCTTGGACCCAACATTACAGATAAGGTGACATTTTGGACAAAGAAAACACACACACACACACACACACACACACACACACACACACCTGAAAGCTCAGCAAATTTATCTAGGGAAGATGCAAACTGTGGCTACCACATTATACAAAACATATTATAGAAAAATTCAGTCTAAAATTCTGGAATCTACATCAGCTGAGCTGGTAGGAAGGAGCAGGTTGTTCTGCTCTGACATTCACCCATCACGAAATCTCCAAGGTAACTACAAACCATAGTCCTTAGGCTTTAGTGGAAGCACTCTTTATTATATCCAAAGTGAAAGAAACCACCAGAACAAATTTAAAGAAATAATACAGGCATTAGACCAAAAGCCTGGGATTCAACTCTAGCTAGATCTAATCTCTGCTTTCAACAAGTTTCTTTCCTCTTTCTTACCTCCAAAAGAAGAAAGAAAATACATACATAACTTCCATAGGTTGATTTCTCTCTTGAGCAGCCTCTCTCCTCAAAGCTGTTAGAAACACAGATACAAGTGTTTTTGCTTTCCTCATTATGGCCTGTAGCAAAGTTCAGGAAAGAAGCAACAGTCCTGTCTGTAGATTGCTGGTCAAATTACCTGGTCTCTAGGCCAATAATAAATTATACTCTGTCTCCATGGAAACTCCGGTCAAATCTTGCTTATCTAGACTCTGAGGATTTTTCAGACTTTTCCAAGTGCGCACAGCTTTCTCTTGGTCTTGAACTCCTGCTAGTTTCCAGGCTCTCTCAACAATAAAAAAGGGGTGAAGATGCCATTTCCTCTAGTTCTATGGAGTGTGTGTGTGTATATGTGTGTGTGTGTGTGTGTGTGTGTTTGGGGGGGGTAGGGTACACACAGAGAATATCCTGGTATTCTTAAGTATATAGATGATACTTTTATTTTTCTTATCTATCAAATCCTGTAGACAAGCAAATTTGACTACAATTCTATTTTTTCATGCCACTGATATCAAGGGTCACTTGGCAAATATTTGGGGAATTTTTTAAATTAAGTCTTAGACTTTTGCAAACAAGTTTAATTCCCAGTGAAGCACATCCTAAATTTTCTTCTAAATATTTTTTCTGTGATTCATAACATCAAATAAAGTAACTTACCTTTTATAATAAGCCCCAGTTGTTAATAGAAAGGAAGAGAATACCTGTACTGCTTAGTTTGTCATTTATTTTATGAGACCACAAACTTTTAATTCTGAGTCGAAGTATAATTTAAGTCTCTACTTCTAATTCTACATCTCTGAGTTTTCCTCTCTCCCGGTCCTGGGTTACAGAGCCTGTACTCTACCTCCCCCTTGGCCCCCAGATGTGGTGACTTCTTTGGGCAAAGAAGAAAGTCTAAGTCTCTACTTCCAAGTCTGAGTTTTCCTCTCTTAGAAAAGAGATGGAGAACTTTTAATTCTGGAGAAGACAAAATAGACTCATCTAGTTTTCTATCTCCCATGAAGTACAGCTAAAATGCTGGATATTAACTCGTAATTAGCGAAAGATGACTCCGGAAGGTAAGAAGAAGGCAGCTGGGCTAAGGGTCTGATTCTCCTGCCTCAGCCTCCCAAGTAGCTGGGATTACAGGCACGCACCACCAAACCCGGCTTACTTTTGTATTTATAGTAGAGACGGAGTTTTGCCATGTTGGCCAGGCTGGTCTCAAACTCCTGACCTCAGGTAATCCACCTGCCTCGGCCTCTCAAAGTGCTGGGATTACAGGTGTGAGCCACCGCACCCAGTCCAGATAGACAACTTTTGATAACAGACATCCTACTCCATCAAAACACCAGAAGAAAATTCATGCCCCACCCCAACACCATCAACAAATGCTTGTTAGTGACAAAGTGCCCCAACCCCTTCATGGTGCTGGCAGACACCAAGTGGGAATCTTGGACTTGGAGCTCCATCCCGCAGTAGGAGAAGCCCTCCACCTCCCCAAAAGGATGACGTGGGTGGGGGGTGAATGGGCAGCCTGAATTTCCACTGTAACTCAGCACAACAAAGCACCCTGCTCCCTTGCAGTGGAGTGTCATCTATATACTTAAGATGTATCATCTACATACTTGAGAATAGCAGGACTTTCTCAGGTGCCAGAGGGAGTCAAGGGTAGCCTGGACCACATCCACCACCTTCTGGCAGGAACGCCCTTCCCTACCTGGGGCCAGTGAGGCTGGGGGGTGTCCACCCGGCATGGTTTTAGCGGAGGACTGATGAAGTAGAAGATCCAGTGTCATCACACAGTACTCAGGATAAAATTGAAAATCACTCATGCTACCAAACCAGATAGGGTGCTATCTCATGCTATCTCAACTTGGATGGAAAAAAGATAATCCACAGAAGCCAACAACCAGATGACAAGACATTAGAATGATCTGACAAAATTTTAAAGCATGTATGTAGAGGAAATATTTAATGGCTCCAGTGAGCAATTAAGAACTTGATGGACACAAATGAAAAAATGAAAAATCACATACACAAAGAAACCTATGACACAAAGTAGAACCAAATGGAAATGTCAGAACTGAAAAAGACAATAACTATTATTTTAAAACCTTACTAAATGGGCTTAATAGAAGAATGGGTCCGAGAGAGGAAGTAATCAGTAAACTGAAGCTAGAACGAGAGAAATTACCCGATGTTAACGACAGAGGAAAGACACTGGGGAAATGAGAAGAGCAGAGCCTTGGGGACTTGTGGCCTCTGTGACAAAAGATACGACATTGATATCATTAGAGTCAAGAAAGGAGAGAAGAAAGAAAACAAAACAGAAAGTTACTCAATTAAACTTCCGAATTTAGGCAACAGACATTAACCTACAGTTAAAGAAGCTGAGCAAACCCAAAACAGGCTAAACCCAAAGTAATCCATACCAAGATACATTAAAATCAAGCTTCTGAAAACCAAAACCAAGGGAGAATACTGAAAGCAGCTGAAGAGAAACAGACACTCATGGGGAACAATGATTTGGCTGATAACAGGTTTCTCATCAGAAACACTAAGGCCAGAAAGAAATGGTACAGCCTTTCCAATGCTAACAGAAAATAAATGCCCATACCCAGAATCGTGTGCACAGCAAGTAACATCTTTAGGAATGAAGGTCAAAACAAAATATTTGCAAATGAAGGAATAGTGAGAAAATTGTTCACCAGCTTAATAAAATGTATCAAACAGAAAGGGAATGATAAAAGTAAAAAATTTAGAACATGAAAATTAAGCAACAGTAGAAAGAGTAAAAATATGGGTAAATAGAATAGATTATTATTTCCTCTTCAGTTTTTTAAAATTATATTTGATTATTAAAATTATAATATTGTCTGCCGTATTATCCCACGCATGTAGAGGATATATTTAAGACAAACATATTATAAAAGAAGGGAACAAATTCAAATTTATCCTAATTAAAGTAATATTTCTATATTTAAATCAAAGTAGGAAAAGTAGAGTGTCCGAAAAATACAAAGGACCAACAGATTTTGAAAAGTTCTATACGTATCACGTGTCACCCAGAGAAACCATTTAAAAAACTACACAAAAGATATACCCCTAAAACTAGAGGTAAATCAAAGTGTGACTGTAAAAAAAAAAAAAACAATTAAACCACCACAGAAGTCAGGAAAATAAAACAGAAATAAAAAAACAGAGGGATGCTATCCTTTCCATTTTTCTACATATCTAAAATTGTCATGAAAAGATGAAGTCTATTTTTAATCTGGGAAAAGGGGCAAAAGGGGGAAAACAAAGAAACAAGTGATAAAATAGGAGAGGGAAGGCTTGACACATACATAGCTACATTAAATACAATGATCTGAATACACCAAATCAAAGATATTGGTAGAATGCATTTAAAAACATGTTGTCTACAAGAAATTCCATGAAATAGAATAATACAGGTAGCGTGAAAGTAAAAGGATGATAAGGACATATCATGCAAGCATTAATCAAAAGAAAAGCATAAGATAAGTAGATTTCAAAGCAAAGAGAATTACCAAGGTCAGAGAGGAACATTACCTAAGGATAAAATAGTCAAACTATCCAGAAGACACAGCAATCTTAGGTATATACATAAACAGCATAGATTCAAACATATGAAACAAAACTGATAAAACTGAAGAGAAATAGACTCATCCACTGTTACAGTTGGAGGCTTTAACATCCCTCTCCCAACTTTGACAGAACAATTACTCAAAAAATGAGTGAGAATATAAAAGGATTAATGAACAGGTTTAAACTGGCATTGTAGAATTTACTATCACCAACAAAAGACATTCTTTTCATGCAGCCATCAAACATTTACCCACATAAACCATACCCTAAACAATAAAACAAACCTCTACACATTTAAAAGAAATGAAACCATACAGAGTTTGTTTTCTGATCATAACAGATTCAAACTGAAATGTAATTATAGAAAGATTACAAGAAAGTTGCCTAACATTTGGAAATTATAAAACATACTTCTAAATAACTTAGGGGTCAAAGTAGAAGTCAAAAGAAAATAAAATACATTCAACTGAATGAAAATAAATATAAAATAAACATAAAACATATCAAAATGTGTGAGATGCAGCTAACACAGTGCTGAGAGGGAACAATGTAGCACAAAATGTTCACATTAAAAAACAAGATTCTATGGCCATACCCCCTGAACATTCCAAATCTAGTCTGATCGCAGAAGCTAAGCAGGGCCTGACCTGGTCCGCCCTTGAATAGGAGACTCCTGGGAACACCAGGTGCTATAGGCTTAAATTTTAAAATTGTTTCTAAAACATTTTAAACTTTCATATTCATTTTATTTAAAAATAAAAACATTTTTTAAAAGAAGAAAGAAAACCTTCTCATATCAATAATCTAAGCTCCCACCTTAAGTAAGAACAGCAAAATTTTTCCAAAGAAAATATAAAAATCATAGCAGAAATCAAATGAAGTTGAAAAGAAAAAAATCACTAAGGGAAAAATGAACTAATTAAAAAAAAATCACTGTTCTACCAAGGAATTTTCATTCAGGAATGCAATATAAATAACAAACCGTTACAGTTTCCGGATCACTGTAAAATATGAAATATGTAGCTTTAAAAATGACAAAAAAAAAAAAAAAAAAAAGTCTATATAGAATCTATATGCTGAAACTACAAACACATGAATTTTAAAAATCAAAGATATAAATAAACAGAAAGACATCTTTTTTCATGGATTGAAAGATTCAATATTTCAGATGTCATTGCTCTATTCATAACCCTAACCTGTTAGTTTAATATAATATCTACCCAAATCCCATAGCTATAAAAATTTATTCTAAATTTATATGGAAAGGCATAGAAATCAGACTAGTTAAAATTTTTTTTTAAGAGAAGAGTAAGTGGGAGTTTATTACTCTACCTGACTGTAAGACTTATACATACAACTACAGTAATCAAGACAGTTTGGTACTAGCAGAAGAAAAGAAACATTGGTCAATGAAACAGAATAGAGAACCCAGAAATAAATCCACGGAAGGATAACCACCTGCCTTTTAACCAAAGTGCAAAAGCAATTTGTTTGAAGAAAGAGAATCTTTTCAATTTATGGTGCTGGAGTACCTAGATATCCACAGGGGAAAAAAATGAACCTAAAGCTAAGTCTCATACTTAATACAAAAATTAATTCAAAATTGATCTCTTCAATGGACTTAAAAGCAAAATGTAAAAACAAAACTTTGAGAAGAAAACCTGAGAGACAATCTTCAAGACACTTAGCAAGGTGAAGAGTTATTCTACATGAAATCCAAAACACAATGCATAAAAGAAAAAAAAATCAATAAATCAGGACTTCAAAATTTAAAATCTTTGCTCTCCAAAACCCTGTTAAGAGGAGTAAAAGACAGTCCACAAATTAAGAGAAAATAGTTGACATATATGTCAACTATTATATGGAATATATAAGGAGTTCTCAAAACCCAACTGTACAAAAACAAATAATTCACTTAGAAAATGGGCAGAAGAAACTAACAGACATTTCACAAAAGAGGAAATACTGTTGGCAAATAAGCATATAACTTCATTAACCTTAGGGAAAGGCAAATTAAAGCCATAAACCTAGAAAGGAAACAGAAAGTAACAGCACATGGTGGAGAGGAGGCACAGAACTCAGATTTCTCCTGCATTGCTACTGGGAATGTAACATGACCCAGCCACTCTGGGAAACAGCTTGGTGGTTACTGCAAAAAACAAAACAAAACAAAACAAAACAAAAGCACACACACAAAACTCAACACGTGCTTACCATATTACACAGAAATTACACTCTTGGCTTCTATCTCAGAGAAACGAAAATGTATGCCCACACAAAAACCTATACACAGCAGCTTTCTCATAATCATAATATCCCAAATAACACCAATGGCCTTAAAGGGGTGAGTGGTTAAACAACTGTGGGGCATCCATATCAGGCAATACCCTTCAGGATTTAAAAGGAACAAACTATTGATCCACATAAGTTGGAGGGATGTCAAGAGAATTATGCTGAGTGAGGAAAGGCAATCTCAGAGCAAGACCTACTCTACCATGCGATTCAAAACCCACTCTCGGAACACACATCAGTGGTGTCTGGGATTACGGATGGGAGGTGGCATGGGTGTGGCTGTAAAGGGACAGCCAAGAAGATATTCCTCTTGAGATCCTTGTGGTGATGGGACAGTTCTGTCTTCCCTGTAGTGGTGATTACAGGCACCTACACATATAATAAAATTGCACCGAATTACATACAGACACACACAAAGGAATGTGTGAAAAGCTGGTGAGATCTGAATGACGTTTGTGAACTGCGCCAATGCCAGTGTTCTGGTTTGGATACTGTTACTACAGTTATGATAGGTGTGGTCCCTGAGGAAAGTAGGGTAAATCATACCCAGACCTTTCAATACTATTTTCGCAAATTCCTCTTAAACTATAATAATATAAAAATTTAAAGTTAAATAAAAGATAATGGTTTACTGGCCTCTAAATTTCTTCCTTTTTATTGTTGAACAGTAGCAGATATAATTGCAGTTATTCAGAATTACAGAAGTTAGAATTAAGGCTAAAGTCTTTTGTAATCTTTATAGGTACTGTTGTGAAGCAGAGAATAAGGAGAAAGAGTAGAGAAAAAGGCTGAATCCATTGCAGTCACCAATGAGAGGTTATCAATAGCTCATTATATAATTAAGAGTTTTATGTCCTGGAATAATGAACGTCTGGGAATATTTTTATACTGATTCCACTAATTAAGGCTATCAATCTCCTCCAGTCAGGCATCATTGATTCTCAGAAGTCATCAAGGAATTTAAGGTAACTAATTACAAGCTCTGTCTTCATAATTAAACAATATAAACTAGCTTATACTCAAATGTCTACACCCTGCAATATTACATAGTTATTAGGGAGCAGGGAAACAATGAACAAAGGGGATAAGGGACAGAAGGCTGGAAAACAGCAGGCGACCATCTGTCACACTTTTGCATGACTGCTCATAGAAACCCTCTTCTGTAATGTTCGTTTTCTTTGCCCCTTTCTCAAAGAACCGCCTTGTAGGATTTCATCAAGAAAATAAAATGCAGTTGTTTGCAGGACGTCTCTCTGTTGCCAGTCTGAACATGGACCTGCCCTCATCGCCAATCTTCCCAACAGATTCTCTCCTTCTTCCTTGCCACAGGCAAGGATGTCAGCCCCTGGACGCAGACCCCTATCTCACTCTGGCTTTCCCTTCTTGAGCATCTTATTAGTCTTAGTTACCAAGTTCTGATTTTTTTCTTCCTTTACATTCATCTAAACAAACCACAAACTTCTCCCAGACAGCCAATCAAACTCCCGTTTCTATTTTAGCTGGGGAAAAGTGGTATAGAATAGAAGTATTTGCACCACCTTCATAAAACATGTGATCCCAATGGCACGGAATGACATCTACACAAGCTACATAAAATACGTGTCTCACAAACCAAATTCAGAGCCTGCTTCAGCTTTGCTTTGTCCAGATGTTCTCCTTACTCTTTAATGCATTGTGTGGACCAGGCATTTCCTTTTTTGAGATGCTAAGAGCAAGAAGGCAACACAGACCTGCACCATGCCACTCTCGTTCCCTTATGATTAACGAACTACAAAACAAAATTCCTTAAAAAAAATGCTCACCATTCCCATTCCCAACTCTCTTAGTAACTCGGCCCAGCCTTATTTATTTCTTAATAATTTAAAATTATTATACAGCCCACTGAAGCTTGACTGTGCATGAAGTGATGTGCTGGGTGCTTGGCAGCATCTCATTTAATCCATGAAATATTCTAGTCTGAAAGAACAGACAACAGACAATGCCCAGACCACAGATGACCACAGAACTCTGAGTCAACACCTCTGCAGCAAACAGCCTGGAAAACTAAACCACCACTCCTGCACCACTGACACAGCAGACTGAGGACCTGTCAATCACTGAAGCTTCCCTAATTCGTGCTGTCACTTCCGACTCAGAACCAAGCCGAAAAAGCCACAACTATTCCCCAAACCCATCACAAAGAATCCCTGGCTTTTTGTTAGCCTGTGACAGCTTCCTCATGCCAATAGCCTCCTACCAGGGCCCACCCAAAGCCTTCCCTTCTTCTACCACAGAGCCTTCCCACCCCACCTGCTCTTAAGTCTCTGCCAAATGCAAGTAATGGTGGCTGATCTCCCTTACTAAAGCAACTTTGAATGAACAGCCTCTGCTTGTTCTCATTTGGGGGTCTTATTTGTTCCCACAAGTCCTGTGGTCCTGCAGGATCATGCGTATCTTTTGCAGATGCAGAGACTGATGTGCGGTGAACAGAAACCTGTAGAAGGTCAATATTGCCCAAAAGGATCTCTCTGCCACTCCAGTCTCAGAGCCCCCCACTTTCTCCCACCTCCTTGTGCTCACTGTCATTTGCTCTCACTATTAAATAATGCCATAAGCCTCCCCATCGGACCTGCAGTCACAGAAATCAGGGGCTAATGTTTATATTTATCTTGGTGACTTTAATTTAAATTATTAGGGTTTTTCCTTTTGTCGTAGGAAAAGGAATGCTAAACCTGGCCACACGCTGAGGACAACTGATAATTTGTCTGTTCTGAATAAGAAGACACATTTTCTCCTATGCCAAAACAGACAGAGGAGGAGTGATGAGCATGGGGAACCATCAGAAATTCAGCCCAGTCTTTGGGGGAACTGACCTGGCTGATCTGGCTGATGCAGACTGAGACAAGCATCCCAAGAGGGGGATGAACTTTCCTGGACACTGCTCATAAAACACCATTTTCTCCATTCAATTCCCATAAGTCCTGACTCAGTAGGACCAGTTTAAAAGCTCTATCTCAACAAAATATTTAAGATACTAAAAATCTTGTTATTTTACAATATTTAAAGTATTTGCTACATGAAAACTGGTCTTACCCCCCAAGAAGGGGGTGAAACTAAATATATAACTCAAAGGGACAGCAGGTAGATGTAGAAAGAATCAAGAGATTTTGAACAATAATACTTAGGTATTCACCAAAAGCTCAAGGTTACTTGACAACCTGGGGACTTTTAAAATGCATAGACTGCAAATCTACTTAACATTTGAGACTGTCACATGCATGGCTGAGTTCATTAATGTCCTCATCACGAATAAAATGCTTATGTTTTATTGTTGCTTAAACCCTGGAGGTCACGGTTAAGCAAATTCACCATGCTCAGGCAGCACACTGTGGCTCCAAGTTCAGGTTATTGCAGCTCTAATTCTATCCTCTTGCCCTTACTAGACTTCAGTTTGGAAACTCTCGGCATTTCTATGGCGTTGGTCTTTATGTCTACCAAAATCACTTTACTAACTTAAGAACTGGTGGAAAAGGTACAATATTTAAATTTTAAAAAATCTCTCATAAGCTGGTGCCTTAAGACGAATTTATTATTGTAATGAAAATGCTATATACTTGCCATGACTCACTGCAGTGTCATTTTAGGTAGGATGATGTAATAATTGTTTGGGCATTAAAAGCAAGCAAAGCGCTATGTATGTGTAACATCTGTGTTATATAAGTAGGAAGGATGGTAAATCAGATGAGGGTAGAAGTTCTCTATGGAGGAGTAGGTGAGTCTTGGGGGCTGCTATGGCTTGGATACGGTTTGCTGGTCCCCACCAAAACTCATGTTGAAATTCGATCCCCAATGTGGCGGTGTGGAAAGGTGGGGCCCACAGGAGGTGTTTGGGCCACTGGGTTCGGTCAGTTCTCATGGTAGTGAGTGAGTTCTTGCTGTGGTGAGGCTGGACTGGTTCTTGAAAGAGTAGGTTGTTGTAAAGCAGGACAGCCCTTGGATTTCGTGCCTCTTTGTACCTGTCCACTTCCCCTTTGACCTCCCCTGCCATGTTATGACAAGCCACAAAAGCTCCTGCCAAAAGCCAGGACCATACCCTTGAACTTCTCAGCCTGCGGAAGCTCAACAAGCCTCCTTTCTTTATAAATTACCCAGCCTCAGGTGTCACGTTATAGGAACACTAAACAAACTTAAGACAAAAAAAGCAAGTACCACAGTCTTTCGGTAGCTCAGCAGCAGGACAAGCAGTCAGACCATGGAATGGCACATGGATTGTCACTTCCAGTCACTACTCTGTCTGTGGTCCTATACAATACATAAGTGAAGGCTGCGTCCTCCTGGAATGTTTATGTCTCTTTCTCCAGAGCATCAAGACCACCATGTTATGAGGAAGCTCAGGCAGCCTATGGAAGGATCCACTCAGTAAGGAGCTGAGGTCTCACACCAACAACCCTGTGGGCAAGTTTGGGAGGAGATCCTCCTTCAGTTGAACCTTGAGAAGGCAGCTTGACTATAACCTCTTCAGAATCCATGAGCTAGAACCACCTCGCTAGGCTACTCATGAATTCCTGACCCCCAGACACTGCAAGATCCTGCTTGTTGTTTTAAGCTAAATTTGGGTGCAATGTATTATGCAACAATAGATAACAAATATACCAGATAAGAAAGTCTGGGAAATGTGATTAGGATTATACCAGGGAAAATGTTTCATTCATACAAATGTGTACTACACGGATACTATGAGCCAGGCCCTGCCCCAGGCACTGAGATACAGCAGTTGACTAGGCAGATAATCCTGTTATCGGTCTTATGTTCAGGTGACTGTACTTCCTTATCTCCCATGCAACACAGTATAGGACTAACCATTTCTTGCCAGTGGACTGGGAACAGCTCATACAACTTCTGTGTCTTGAGCCATCAGCTTCCTCTTCTATGCGCCCTTTGTTCTTGCTACCAACTGAACACAGACTCGACCTAGTTTCAACCATGCAGAACATGAAAACGTCTTGGTAGTAATGGACCAAAACATGTTAGAAACCTGGATTTCTGAGTTACAAGAGCAGAGTCACTCCCCTGACCTGATGGCTCAAAGCAGGGCCATTACATGAAATAATAAAAACAAACGTCTATGTTTTTTAAACTGAACAAGTTTCTTTGCTGTAGGCTGAACCTGATTGACAAAATGTATAATCCAAAAGAAAAATTTATTAGACACATGATTGAAATAAACTGTATAAAGTTACTCCAAAAAATGTAGCATCTTTCATGTGTCAAATAGAATCCCAAGACAATTCTACTTTGGGCTTAGAGAACACATTTCTCTGTCATTTTTACTCCTTGTATTTTTTTTTTTTTTTAATCACTGTAGAATAAGAGTCAACAAACTATGGCCCAATCTAGCTCACCACCTATTTGGGTAGATGAAGTTTCATTGGAACACAGCCACACTCATTTGTTCATGTGTAGTCAATGGTTGCTTTTGCACAAGTGCAGGGATGAGTGGCAGCAACAGACCAAATATTTATGACTCTTTATACAACAGAATCTTTCGGCGCCTGTTGTACGGTGTATGTTTCAATGGTAAAATATTTTCGTGCAAACACGTTACTATTAGCTCATTATTAAAGCTCATAATGTCTGCTTGTCCTGATTCATTTTGAATCTCTGAGCAGCCACGATTGTTTTCTGTTACTTTCTTGAACAAAAATAAAATATATAAAACAAGCAATGTCTTTTTGAAGCACTCTTCTTTCTGAATGAGACCAAAGCATACCCCCACCAGTGTTCTGCTCCCTTCAGAGGTGGCCGGGATGGTGCGCTGTGGGCTGTAGCTGCTCTAATTAGTCTCCAGCTCTTGTCTTGGGGTGGATGATTCAGTCCTGACTTAGCAGCCAGACTTTCAAAAAAATACAAAAACACTCTTTGGAACAGCTTAGAGTAGGTGGAGTCATAGACAGCTCTTTGCAGAAGGCTTTGAAAACACCACTGTACTATACTGTTTCAGACATACCACGGCTCTAAGATCAGTGACAACATAAAGCTCACTCAGGTATCTCACAGAGCTCACACCGTGTGTCACTTAGCAATATGACACAACCGGCCTGGGGGTTCCAACCCTGGTCCAGTGATGGCTGAGTCTTTGTGACAGTGGCACCACAGTCTGGGTGCCCAAGAGACAAGGCCACCTCCGCACAGATGCGACTTCCATGAACCTGAAAATAAAGCTCACCCTCGCGAGAATGGCTAGAACTCCTTTTGTGAAGGAAACACCTGGTAACCCACGGGGAATGAATACAGTATAAGAAAAACGGGAAAAAATCCACCAGTCTCTGAGGACAGCCTGGATGGAAACCCCGCCCAGGGCGTCTGACACCTGACTGTATCTGGCCCATGCCAGCAGCTGCTCCCCACTTCCCTCTTGTAAGAGTACCACTGAACAAACTGCCTGTGCACCAGGCGGGGCCTGAGACTCCCCTCGAGGAGAGTCAGAGGGAAGGCGAATAGTCACCTCTGGGGAAACTGGCTAACCAGAACCACCGGGGCCCCAGAATGCACAAGCTCCCAGGGTGTCCTTATGCAATTAAGCCACCCAGTTTAAGTTAGATGTAAACCTCAACAGTAGTTAATATGATGGCAAAGACAGGTTTCAACAGCAAAGTTTCCTCCAGACCTCCCCGGCACCTGCCCATGCATCTCTGTCCGCTCTCCTCTCTCCTGATCTAAGGTGCATTGGCTTTCGGTGCAGGCGGTCCCTCGGGCGCCATGCCAGGCACTGCACACCCGCTCCCACACGGTTCCCAGGGGAGGCTGTTAAGAGTAGGTACTTACAGATAGCTTATTTTCCTGCCATGTTTGTGACGGACTGACTCTAGGTTGCATACCCAGCAGCCATCCTCTTCCGCACCCCTCACCCCAGCTTCTGGGGAAGTCTCCTAGAGGGTGTGGCCTGGGGCTCCGTGGCATGGCCTGTTGCTCTGAGGGTGTGGTCTAGGCCTCATTCATCTGCAGCACCAGATTGCGCAGCCTCCTGATTAGGACCCGTGGAAAGCAGTGAGCACATGGAGGCCAGAGTGCGGACGGCAGCAAGAGGCACCCGCAGAGGCAGTGCTGGTGGAAGAACCACACCGACCTCAAAGGCCTGTCCACAGGGCTGGAAAATGGGTCAGGATGTCCAGACAAGCCATTTCGGTGTGCAGGGCAAATGGAGGGAGCCCTCACTTGTGGAAGAGCCTTTCTCCCTTGACCTCTCGGGTACTCCTTGTTGTCTGCAGAACCTCCTGGCTTGGAAGGACATAGGGACAGCGAGCTAAACTCCTGTAGGGTTAGTGCTTCACCTCTCTGCTCAGGCTTCCATATCACTTCAGTCCTTAAAGTTATTGTAAAATCACAACCAATAACAATCCTCACCACCCAGGACCTTGAATTCATCCCTTGAATTTCCTCTACTGTTTCTTCCTGGTCACCTATCCCCCTAAAGAATGGCCTGAGTTAATCCATTCCCCTTATAATGTTTGGTCCTGGATAGTGAATCATCATGCATCACCTTTTTACAAATTACATTTTAATTTATAATTGACACAAAATAATGTTAAATGTTTATGAGGTAAGGGTGATCTTTCAGTGCATGTATAAACTGTATATTGATCAAATCAGGATCGTGACCATATCTGTCACTTTAGCCATTTCTTTCTGGTGATAACTCTTAGAGTGACATCTCTAACACTCTTGAAATATGCACTCCATTGGTATTTGCCGTAGTCACACCACTGGGTCACAGAACATCAGAACTCATTCCTTCTAACTGTAACTCTGTACCTATGGAACGACCTATCCCATTTCTCCCTGCACTCCCTAGCCTCTGATAACCACGATTCTTCTCTCAACTTCTGTGAAATCAACTCCACATATGAGTGACATCAGGCAGTATTAATATTTCTATGCAGGGCTTGTTTCACTTGCCATCTTTCAATAGAACTTTTCCTCTCCATCTGTCTGGCTGTGACTTCTGAGTTGAACAAACAGGGCCGCATGACCAGCTGTTTAGAGACTCTACTAAACAAACTGGCATGGTCAAGCTCCACACCAACACCAACATTTGTATTTTAAAGACATAAGGCACACACACAAAAAATCAGTTACCAGACATCCACACACCTCCTCTTCATGACTTTTCTCTCCTGCAACAGAGACATTGCTAGATCTTAAGCCCAAACACAGATCACTCATAATATTAATGGGGAAAACTTCATTCATTTTCTAAAAGTTGTATTATTATTGTCACTATTTTTATACTACGCTACACCCTGCTATTTTGGATTCTATCTAGAACACTCATTATCTATTCCTGACTTCCCTTTTGCAATGGACGTGAATTTCTTTGAATTTTGGGTAGAAAGGGAATCACTTCTCTATAAGAGGACATAACAGAAGTATTCAAATTTCAATGTTTCAATAACATAGCTAATATTAGTGAATATTATAGTTAATATTAGTTTATATTAGTAATATACTTTCCAAGATTCTTAAAACTTAATATAAGCATATGTATTTGTAACAGACATGTAGATAGACAGATATGGATATATATATGAAAATTAACAATGAAAGATCATTCGGCTGCCCATCACCACTCCCGCTGACCCAGTGATGTCTTCTGACACATGATCCTCAGGCCGATTTCAAGCTGACTTACGTTTTAGCCCATAAATGTACTCGTGTCATGTATTAACATCAGGACTACGCAGGGCCTGACACAAAAGATGAAATATAAATGCTGGGGCTTGCTTTCAAGGGCTTCAGAGTCTTATAGTAACATAGATATATGAAAATGCATTTAAAATATGAAGCTTGCTGGGAGAGGGATACGTGGAAAATGCAGTGGAAACACAAGAGCGAGAACGCAGTGTGAGGAGGTGACGGTTAGAGGATACAACTTGGGGCTGATGCTTGAAATGAGGACAGGAACTTTCTGGGAGACCTGGAATTAGAGGCCATGCTAGGAAAAGAACAGCACACACAGAAAGCACAAGGTTATAAGAACAACACGTCACTTGGAATTAGTAAATCAGGTGATGGTGGGCAGGTCCTAGGGGCCTAAGGGAGGTAGAGGATAAAGCAGGCCAACAGAAACTTTTTAAAAAGTATTGGTTACAAATTAAAGTTGTATAGATCTTACACTGAAATCATGGATACCATTAAGGGGTTCTGGGTGAGGCCAACTGCCCTGGCAGGAGGATGACAGATTGGTTAGGGGGCAGTGGAGAGGCAATGCAGTAGTCCAGCTGAGAGGCATGCCGACCAGACAGTGGCAGAAGTGAAGGATGTGCTTTATGCTTCTGGCCAAGACGAAGGAATAAGGATTAGATATACCCTCCCACCTGAAATAACTACAATAAACGAACAAGATAAAAACAAGAGATTTGCGGGACAGACACTGGGCAACAGTGTACGAGGTTCAGAGATCCCTGAGAAACAAAATCAAAAGAGGTGACCCTATAATTGTCCCAGCTAACTGGCTTAGAAGAGTTTCTGGGTCTTACTGTAAGAAAGGAACACCCGGGGGAAGCCAAGAGGACTCCTTGAGGTAAAGAAATGAAGCTGAGAGTCTGGGAAGACCAAATTGGGTAGAATTTGCAAGACAGAGTATTAGAAGACAGAACTGCACAGACATAAAATATGTGAAATGAATTTGAAAAACACAACATAGCAAAATATGCAGAATGTATCTAAACCAGAACTGGTAGAACATATATTGCCCTAAAGAAAATATTAAAGACAGATCTCAAATCAATCACCTCAGCTTTCACCTTAAGGAACTCGAAAAAGAAAGCAAATTGATACCACATCTGCCTCCGAAAAATAGGAGAAAGGAAATAAAATATCAGGGCAAAATTAATGAAATAAAGAAAAATTGAGAAAATCAATTGAACTAAAAGCTGGTTATTTGAGATTAATAAAATTGACAAATCTATATCCAGACTGATCAGGAAAAAGAGAAGACAAATTAGTTGTATCAAAAACCAGAAGAGGTGACATTACCATAGATTCTACTCATATTAAGAGGAGAATAAGAGCATATTTTAAAGAACTTTATGACAATAAATTGGTATCTGAAGTGAAATGGACATATTCCTTAAAAGACACAAATGGCCAAATCACACTGAAGAAATAGATAATCTGAGCATTTTTATATCTATGTGAAAATTGATATTTCAGTAAAAATTCTCCCCATAAAAAATTCCATGTCAAGATGACTTCACTAGTGAATGCACTAACCGTATCAGTAAAAAATAAAACCTACTCTCCAGACACCTTCCAGATAACTACAAAGGAGGGACTACATCCCAGTTCATTATATGAGGCCAGGATTACCCCGATATCAAAACCAGAAAAAGACATTGTAAGAAAAGAAAACTACAGAGCAATATGCCTCATTAGGGATAGAAGCAATTTTTTTTCAATAGTATATTGAAACCAACAATATATAAAAAGGAAGATGCATCATGATCAAGTGAGATTTAATGCAGGAATGTAAGGTTGTCCTAGGATCTGTTCATCAATTAATGTAATTCACAGCAATAATTTAAGTAACCATATTAATAAACTATAAAAGGAAAGCATATAATCATATCAATAGATGCAGAAAAAGAATTTGTCAAAATTCATCTATTTTTGTATTTAAAAAAAAAAACTCTCAGTAAACTAGAAATAGAAGAGAACTTTCTTAATCAGATAAATGGCATCTATAAATCCCTTGAGCTCAGCCTGGGCAACATAGTGAGAGCCCCTCTTTACAAAAAATTCTTAAGATTAGCTGGACTTGGTGGCCTCTGTAGTCTCAGCTGCTTGGGAGGCTGACGTGGGAGGCTTGCTTGAGCCTGGGAGGTTGAGACTGCAGTGAACTATGATAGCACATTGCATTCCAGCCTGGGCAAAAGAGCAAGACACAGTCTCAAAGGAAAAAAGAAATCCTTGAACTAACATGATACTTAAAGGTAAAAGATGGCCACGCACAGTGGCTCATGCCTGTAATCCCAACACTTTGGGAGGCTGAGGCGAGCAGATCACCTGAGGTTGGCAGTCCGTGACCAGTCTGGCCAACAGGGTGAAACCCCGTCTCTACTAAAAATACAAAAATTAGCTGGGCATGGTGATGCATGCCTGTAATCTCAGCTACTTGGGAGGTTGAAGCAAGAGAATCACTTGAACCCAGGAGGAGGAGGTTGCAGTGGGCCAAGATCGTGCCATTGCACTCCAGCCAGGGCAAAAAGAGCAAAACTCTGTCTCAAAAAAAAAAAAAAAAAAGTAAAAGACTAGGTATTTTCCCCCTAAGATTCAGGAACAATATAAGGATATCTGCTCTCCATCTGTTAGACTTTTATATTGAAGGTTCTAGCCAATGTAATAATACATGAAAAAATAAAGAAATAGAAGACATATTGATTGGGCAGGAAGAAGTACAACCATAGTTATTTATAGATGACATAATTATTTATGCAAACTATAAAGAAAGGTATTAGCAAAGTTTCAGGATACAATATCAACATACAAAAATAAACTGAATGTCTATATACGAGCAACAAACAATTACAAGTTCAAATCGTAAAAAAATACCATTTACAATACCATCAAAAATGTAAAATACATGAGCATAAATCTGGCAGAAGATGTAAAACATATGTACATTGAAACCCCAAAGCATTACTGGGAGAAATTTTAAAAGATTGGAATAAATGGAGAAATGTGTTTCTATGTCAGAAGACTCAATATTGAGAGCTAATTCTCCCAAATCACAGATTTGATGCATTCCTAATCAAAATCCCAGCAGGACATTTTTTAGAGATTGACAGGCTATTTCTAAAATTTTTGTAGGAATGCAAAGCACCTAAAATAGTCAAAGTAACTTTGAAAGAGAAGAACAAATGTGCAGAATCAAAATCTGATTTCAAGGTTTATTAGAAAGCTACAGTAATCCGGACAGTGTGATAAAGACAAACAGATTGATCAATGGAACAGAACAAAGTCCATAAAACCAATTTTTTGACAAAGGTAAAAACCAATGCAGAAGATAATCTTCAACATAAAGTACTGAAAGATGGGATATCCATAAGCAGAAAAAAAAAATTCCAATCCATACTTCATATTGCATACAAATATTATCAAAAAATGAATGACTGATATAAATGTAAAATTGAAAACTAAAACTTCTGGAAAAAAAATCAGATCCGGGGTAGTGGCTCACACCTATAATCCCAGCATTTTGGGAGGCTGAGGCAGGCAGATCACCTGAGGTCGGTAGTTCGAGACCAGCCTGACCAACATGAAGAAAACCCATCTCTACTGAAAATACAAAATTAGCCAGGCGTGGTGGCGCATGCCTGTAATCCCAGCTACTCGGGAGGCTGAGGCAGGAGAATTGCTTGAACCCAGAAGGCAGATGTTGCGGTGAGCTGAGATTGCGCCATTGCACTCTGGCCTAGGCAACAAGAGCAAAGGTCAGTCTCAAAAAAAAAAAAAGAAAATAGGAGGGAGAAAATCTTCACGACCTTGTATTTGGTGATGAGTTTTTAGATAAAACACCAAAAGCATGATCCATGAAAAGAAAAAACTTGGTAAACCGGACTTCATCAAAATTGAAAACTTCTGCTTTTCAAAAGACACGGCTAAGAGAATGAAAAGACAAGCTGCAGACTGAGAGAAAGTATTTGCAATGTCCATACTTGATAAAGCACTGGTAGGCGGAACGGAAGTGCTGGTTTAAATCGTGTTTCCTAGTTGGGACCAGCATGATCCTTGAAGACCTGTGTCTGTTCACGTAACTCCCTACCCTAATGTTTTCAGCGCTTCCCTTTGCTCCGATGTGAAGCCAGGGAACCTGGGTCATCTTCCAACTGTCTCTATTGCTCTGTCTCAGGTGCCCACCCTTTGCAGTCTGTTAGAAATAAGGCTTGGAGTTTTAAGGAAAAATGAGTATTTAGATAAAGGATTTTAGTAAAGTAAATTTATTTTGCATAGAAGGGTGTTTTGTGTATGGCTGGTTGTTATGAGAGTATTTAGAACAAGGGAGAGTAGAAGTTTTATTTTAATGTGACTTTTGTTTTGTGTTTTATTTTAATTGACATTGGCTTTTATACTATAGAAGTGACTGGGGGCAGGCTTAGGGTCAATGGAGGTAGACGTAGTAATAGAAATAAGGATAGGGTTGTATTGGTGAGACTGGCAATTAGGGAGAGTGGGTTTTTTGGTAAAATGGAGGAGGGGCTTTAGATTGATGTAAACTTTTTTGTAGAGGTTTAACTTTGGTATTGGGTGGTTTAAAGGATGTATTTTAATTATTATATGGTTGTGAGGCTGTAGGAGTAAAGGAACACTGTTTTGGTTGTAGATGACTATAATGGTGAGAACTAGGGTTAATTGTAGAAATTAGAGGAATAGAGTTGAGCTATTTATTTGAAGAAGTTTGTTGTTTTGGTTTTAAATTTTATAAGGTATAACAAGATACGTATTAAGAATAATGGTTTGGGGGTGAGTTAGATTTAGTTATATTAATAATGAATTAGTAATAGAGTGAGGAAAGAGGGAGAAACAATATAAAAGGTATAAGAGTATTAAGAATTAAGTTTTTTTTTGTTTTAATTTGGTAGGGTTTGACTTTGGAATAATGGCTTGTAATTTTGAAGGTGATGGTGGTGGTTGTTTGACTTGGGTGTGGAGAGTTTACTTTTTTGTTGTTTGGATTGTAGTTTTAGTAGTTAGGAATATTAGTAAGGTTTTTTGTTTGTTCGTTTGTAGCTGGTTTGAGGGTTTTAAAATTTTTTTGATGAGGACATGATTTTAGGTTGGTGTTGAAGTGTTGGGAGCTTTAGGGCTAGTGTTTGTGTTAGGAGACTTTTGTTTTAAGAGAAGAGAAAGTAGAAGATACACTAAGTATATGGTTTTGGAGGAATTGGTATTTGGTTTTAAATGTAGGGCCATTAGTAGTGCAATGCAAATAAGGCAGTTCATATAGTATTTTATAAGGGGATAAACTCATATTTTTTGAGGGGTGGTTTTGATTTTTAATAAGGCAACGGGGAGGCATTTAGTTTAGGGTAATTGGGTTTTTAGGACTAATTTGATTGGGTGACTTATTAGTTTGATTTTTTTTTTTTTTTTTTTTCTTTTTTGAAAAGGATGGATGCTAAGGGATAAGGGATTTTTTATTTTATGTTTAGTATTTGGGCTAATCTCACACTCTCTATCCATTTCTCCAGTTTCTCTAGAGGCCGCTGTCTGTTTCTTCTGGCTTCTAGATCCTCCCTCCGCTGTTACTTCTGATTTGAATCCTGCCCTCTCCTCTGTGCCCCTCCCTTGCCCAACAGTCTCTCTGCTCAAGGGAGCGGCCCTTCCCATCCCCCACAACGTCTGGCACATCTCCCCGGTATGTTCTCAAAGTATCCCATACTTCTTTTCCAGCACTTTTTACCACTGCAGTTTATTAAGCGATAGTCCGTCTGGTGCTTGTCTAAACATGGGACCATGTGCACTCTCAGCCTGCAGCATGACCCCACATATAAAAAGAATTCACAAATATGTGTTAAATAAATCATAACTGAACACCGTTAACTTTGCAGAGATGAGTCTTAGGCATAGCATTCGGGGTTTATAAATTTAAGTTTAAAAATTTTCCCACAGATAGATGGAAAGAAAACGAATGTTTTAAATATTTTGGGTTCCACCTGCGCATCAGACGCTCCCATCTGCTCCGAAAATGGCTAATCACAGGTCTCATCTGCTTGTTTGAGAAAGTCTTTGACAAGTTCAAATCTCTTAATGTGGGGAAATATCCTAGTATCAGTTGTTTCTGTCACGGAAGGAACAGCTAGAGGAAATTAGGACCTGGTGACTACAGCAAAAAACAGTATCACATATTGCAGGTTAGTTTTCTCAGGACTCAACAGTTTACAGATGACTGACCATGGGGGTTGAGATCAATGTATCACTAAACTCTGGAAAACAAGATTCTGGCTGTAACGCCACATTTCAGTGCTAAATTTAAATCACCTTTGTTTCTCCATATAAGCCCAAGTGGTAAATTTCTCATCGATTTCTTCCCGGGAAGTTTATGGCCACTGTCAGCTTGTCAAGACTGCTGATGTGGCACTAGCGCTCTGCATTATCTGTGACAGCCCCTGGTACTGACCTAAGTGGGTTTTGATGGCTCCCTTTTCCAAAGTGGAATTTATTTAAAATTTATCCTGGGCCACAATGGGAATGAGAGTCCGCTTGATTCAAAACCACTAGCTCTCACCTGTGCCAGATCAATATAGTAATCAATGGAGAAAATATGTGTTTCTCTCTTGTAGAAAATAGCACTAGGCATAGTGAAGAAAGAAAGAGAAAACATGTAAATTAGTGGACTCTGTTATCTCAAGATCATTTGCTAATTAAAAAAATGTATTTATTTTGTGCAGACAGTGGCACTAAGCAGAATAAAGAGACAAGGCATATAATTATGTGGACTCCATTTTCTCAAAATCATTTGCAAATTTTAAAAAGAACCTTAATTCAACAGATTTCTTCCAAGCCATGTAACTGTCTTCTGATTCTACATATGCTTCCCTACAAAGTTCTCCAGTTGTCGAAGACAATATCTACAGCAGGTAAAGACATCGTCCCACTTTAAAATTAGAGTAAGAATGACAAACCTGTGAAGGAAATGTGTGAGCTTCCTCAATACCCAGATGGAGTTGGGGCAGTGATGAAAAAGGTGACCCAGGTATCACCCTCTGATGCTGTCGAACTGGGTCCTGAGAAGAAACTGTTCACTGAAGAAGGGAGTGGAGGTGGAGAAAGGAATCACTAAGACCCTCAGTGGTGATGAGCTCTACACATTCCGCTGCATTCTTACTTTGGACATAGCACTCTTACCATCAGCAACATGGAGAGGCATCTTGTTTAAAGACACCCAGGATCACTGGGTAGAAGAGTCCACAGACTACCTCCAGCTTAGACCTCAAAACAGCAAACAGATGAAAACGCGCAGGAGGGCCCATTACACGCCGAGGCACTCAGCTCCCCTTGCCTGGTGCACATGACCTTTCCTTCTCCTTCAGGGACACGCGGTCTCCTGCCATTGCCTTAGCAAGGATGTCCAGATGCAGGAATTTTTCATTGCCTTCTGCTCTAATGAAGGAAGCCTGGAGGGGAAAGACGTTGAGAGGGCACGGCTGGCTGGAAGGCATGATGGAATCTTTCCTCGGGGATTTGTTGGAAGGGAGGGAGAAAGAAATCATAAAGAGCCAAGCCATTGAGTGAAGAGGCTCTGGGCATACACAAGACGCAGCCGAATGCAACCCAGGGGCTTCCAGGGAAAATAACGGAAGAAACAGTATTATTGGCCCAAACGCTCAGCTATAAACATAGAGAGTGGAGGCATTTTTATTCCGGTAGAAGTGGAACAATGTAATAGCATGCTTTGTTTGGGTTAAAATAAACTTTTCAAAAATCTTGCAAGGCAAGAAGTTGCTCCCACAGATGGAAATACATCAGGGAAGGTTTCTATGAAGAAGAAAGGAAAGGGATAGTTTTTACTCATAAGTCTTTGTCAACAAAAATGTCAGTTTGATGAATGTCAAATATACTTTATGTGTTTTAAAAATATAATATTTAATTACACACCTTCATATTCAATTACATACATGTATATTAAATCTCTCTCTCTCTACATATATATATATATGAATACCGTGGTACATAAGGGTGTGTGATGGGGATGAACAGTACTCCACCCATCTCACCAACCCAAATCCCTCCATCTTGAGCAGAGACAGTGGCACTGGGGGGATTGCGGGGAGGTCCATTCTTTCCACTCTTTCCAGTCCTGATGGTTAACTCCAGATCCCTAGGTAATACCTTTCTCATTAAAACACATCTTGATTTATCAATTTTAGACTCCAATACATCAAACCAGTCTTCCCAACATGGCTGTAAGACTATTAGTTATATTGGTTACCTTTGTAACTTTAAATAATCTACCTCCAACCATTTCCTTCTTCTAGAGATACCTTGATTCCTAGTACCATAGAATAAGCTGACCTTTGCTCTCATCTTTTGTTCAGATCCTAATTTCTGTCATTTATAAACATAATTAAAGTTTGCATATTTGTTTTTAAAGTTGAAAATCAATAAATAATTGTCATGGTTGTGACTATGCAATGTATACCTTTTTATTCACAAAACAGGTAGAATACTATTGTAGAATACCATTACGTCCTTCTATTCCCATGCATCCTGTGCATTTCCCCATGATTTCCTCTTTCTGTCCTGTGCTGCCCCATATCACACCTCTCAGTGCACACCTGCCTCATCCCAGAGCTTCACTCCTGCTCCCGACCACATCAGCCCATTAGGACAGATTCTCTAGCCTGCCACCCAGCAACACCTGGGGCCCCTTCATCGGGCCCCCATGTTGGCCTCCCCGTTTCCTGGATCCAGTGTTTTTCTTGACATTTGATTTATCATGCCGTTTTGCTGGAAGGAGGCCAACGGTCTGAGTCCTTGAACATACAATCGTCCCTCAGTATATGTGGTGGATGGGTTCCAGGACCCCACAGCCACCAAAATCTACAGCTACTCAAGTCCCTGAGATAAAATGGCATGGTGTTTGCATCTAACCTATGCACATCCTTCAGCATAATTTAAGACATCTCTAAATTACTTACACTACCTAATACAATGCAAATGTTACGTATTAGTTATTATACTGTGTTGTTTTATTTGTTGTTTTTAAAAATATTTTTGATTTACGATTGGTTGAATTCTTGGAATGCAGAACTCGCAGATAAAGACCTACTGTTTACAGGTGTCTTTATTTTACCATGCACCATGTTATAGACTGAATTTTGTCCCCTAAAATTCATATGCTGAAGTTCTATGCCCCCATGTAACTGTGTTTAAGAGATAGAGCCTTTCAGAAGTTGATTAAGGTTAAATGAGGTGGTAAGAGCGGGGACCTAATCCAACAGGACTGATGTACTCATCCAAAAAAAGAGATGGGGACTGCCTGAGTAAAATGTCATGTGAGGACACAGCAGGAAAGCAGCATCTGCAAGCCAAGGAGAGAGGCCTCAGGGGAAGCCAGCCCTGCCCACACTTTGATCCTGGACTCCCCAGCCTCTAGAACAGAGAAAATACATTTCCATGGTTTAAGACCCACCATCTGTGGTACTTAATTATAGCTACCCGGGCAGACTAAGATAACACATGATAGACAGGAGTCCGGAGGATGGAAATGAGGACAGAATGTTATTTTTCTGGAGAAGTTTCAACACATCTTCCCAAGCCCTTTGTCTTGCAACATCCAGTGTCACTGAGGAAGATTCTCAGTCCATCCAATTCTCTTTCCATTCACGGCTGACTTTGATCCCTGGGGTCGCACAATTTGACAGACAGGTGTTGTGGTACAAGTTTCTGTTTTCCCAGCCATTGCATTTGGCATTCGATCTTCCCCATATGTGGATCCCCCACTCCACCTGCCTTCCACCTTCCAAGATATTTCACATAATATCTTGTCTCCATTGTAAATGAAGTGCCATTTAATACCTCACTCAATGGAAAGGATGGCGGAAAGAGGGATGAATATGCACCTTCCCTCTCTATCTGCCCAGTGAAGAGACTTACTGACAAGTTAACCCCCAGAAGGCCAAGAGCTCCTCTCAACTTAACTCTTACCATCAGTGGAAGGGTGTGGAGGGGCTGGGAACTCAAAGAGACTAGGAAGGACCTTACTGCCCTGGAATTAGTGAAAGAAATAATGATTTATTTGCATCTCAAGTAGACACATTCCCAAGAGAGCCTGTAAAGCTATGTCCTGACTGCAATAAGTAGAAACAAGAAGCCTCTGCAGAAAGCCTCTGCTCTGCTCACCGTACCAAAGGACATCCCTAAGACAGAGAAGGACGGAGCCCAATGGCACAAAGCTGCACCTCCAAACTGGCAGGGGAGTGAGTGGCCGATGTCAGGAAGCTAAAGCCCCTGATAGGCTGAGTAGTCACCACACGACCCAGCAATGCCACCACTTCCTTTATCCAAAGAAAGGGAAATCAGTACATCAAAGCGGAACCTCAGCCCCACGGTTACTGCAGCGCTACTCACGACAGTCAAGACAGAATCAACCTAAGTGACCAAACAGACGAATGAAGAAAATGTGCTGTATAGACGGAATACTATTCAGCTGTAAAACGAAGAAAACCCTATCATTTGCAGCAACATGGATGAGTCTGGAGTTCATTATGTTAAGCAAAACGTCAGGCTCAGATGAATACCACGTTTTCACGTAGCTGTGGAAGCTGAAAGGAAATCTGAGCTGACAGAAGTAGGATGTAAACAGTACGAGAGGCTGGGAGCGGGTGTTGGAGGAGGCTGAGGAGAGAAGAGGTTGGCTAATGGATAGAAAACCATGGCCAGATAGGAGGAATGAGTTCCAGCGTTCTGCAGCACTGTAGGGTGAATACGGTTAACTATAACTTACTGTATATTTTCCAAAAGCTAGAAGAGAGGATTGTGAATGTTCCTACTACAAAGATATGATAAATGTTTGAGGTGGTGGATATGCTAATTGCCCTGATTTGATCATTGCATACTGTGTGCATATATGGACTATCACGCTGTGTCCTGTAAATATGTACAGTAATTGCATGTCCACTAGAAATAAAAGAGCAAAGAAAGTGCTCAGCAAAAGAAGACAGGTCGCAGAGCAAGCCAAAGGAAGCACGAGGCTGGCAGAGTGCACCCTGAGAAGGCCAGGAGGGCGCAGTGTGTGCCCCGCAGCTCACACTCAGCTAGAGGAGGGTGCAGAGCCTCTGGAAGACGGTCCCCAACGCTGCGTGGGTCACTCAGAACCAGCAGTTACAGAGGAGCCGTTTCTCAGGCTGCGAACAGGTGAATCTGCCAACTGTAGAGGGGAGGAGAGACAGAGGTGGATGGTGCAGGCACTTTTTAGAATATCATGCTTTCATTACTATTATTTATGTTGGGCATTAAAATTACCATGATACCGAAATAAGGTAATAAGGTATAGCTTTATATGCCTAATCCTGTTTGCATCTTCTAAACATGGGTGCCTTAGGTCACCTCCCCACTTAGGCTGCCCTCAGAAATCGCAATTTTCCCTTACAATGTCCTCGGGAGGCCGTGGTCACCCCTCAGCCCATCATTACCCATTAGCAAGGACAGCAGGGTGTTTCCAAGGAAGCTGTGGGGAATCCACAAATCACTTGATTGTTCTTTAAATATAAATAGCATTTCCCCTTTTGAATTATGAAGTCTTATAACTTTATTAACTAAAATAAGAAAGACCTCAGGCTGGGCACAGGGCTCATGACTATAATCCCAACACTTTGAGAGGCAGAGGTGGGAGGACCACTGGAGCCCAGGAGTTCAAGACGAGTCTGAGGAATGTAGCAGGACCTTATCTCTATAAAAAGTTAAAAACAAAACAAAACAGCCAGGTGTGGTGGTGCCTGTACACAGTTCCAGCTACCTGGGAGGCTGAGGTTGGAGCCCTGCAGTGAGCTACGATCATGCCACTGCACCCTAGCCTGGGCAACAGAGCAAAACCATGTCTCTAATTTTTTTTTTAATTACAAAATCCTCTTAGTTTTCCAGAACACATAATGGGAAGGTACAACTTCTTTAATAAATGGTGCTGGGAACACTAAATATCCCCATGCAAAGAATGAAACTAGATGAACCCTTATACTATAAATGAAAATCAACTCAGAATATCTTAAAGACTTCCACGTAAAACCTGAAACTATAGAACTTCTAGGAGAAAACAGGGAAAAAGCTCCATTACATTGGTCTGGGCAGTGATTTTTTTGAAAATGATCCCAAAAGCACAGACAATAAAGGCAAAAATAGACAAATGAGACTGCACCCAATTAAAGGATACAATCAACAAAGAAACAACCTACAGAACATGGGAAAATATTTGCAAATTGTACATCTGATAAGGGATTAGTACCCTAAAGATACAAGGAACCCAATTCAACAGCAAGAAAACAAACTGATTTAGAAATGGACAAAGAACCTAAAGAGACAACTCTCAAAAAAAAAAAAAAAAAAATACAAATGGCCAACGGGTTTATTAAAAAATGATCCATACCACCAATCATCCAAGAAATGCAAATTAAAACCGCAACAAGGTATCACTTCACAGAATGACTATTCATTTGACTATGAATCATTTGACTATGATCAAAATGACAAAAGATAATTCTTGGCAAGGATGTGGAGAAAAGGAAACCCTTGTGCATTGTTGATGGGAATGTAAATTAGTACAGCCATTAGAAAAAAACAGCATGGAGGTTCCTCACAAAATTAAAAATCGAACTGCCATACGATCCAGCAATCCCACTACTGGGTATCTAAGCAAAGAAATGAAATCAGTATGTCCAGGAGACGACTGCAGTCCCGTGCTTGGCAGCACAATATGACATGGACCTAAGTACCCTTCAAAGTGTAGCAGTGAAACAGCAAAAGAACTAACATAACTCACTCCATTTTTGTTCACGGGGTCTTTACCCATTCCTGCACAGAGGATAGGATAATCTTAGAGCACTGAGATAACAGGCGAAACTAGCAATCATGTAGTTTTTAAAACTAACCTGGGATTAAAGAAGTATGTAAACAACTGACCACGTTAGGTAATGATTTGTAGAAGCAAGGACTGTCCTGACCAACGACAAAGAAGTTCCCGACCTCCTCAGAACCTTGGTGGCACCCCCAAACGCCACATCTTGATCCCAGCCCCCTTCTCTTCTCCCCGCCCCCCCCACTCTTAACATAAGAGCCTAAAATTTGTACTGACTTCAGATGGTACTTTGAGACATTAGTCCAGCATCTTCTTAACTTGCTGGTTCCCCAAATAAACCTGCTTTTCCTCCCACCATCTCTTGTCTTTTGAGTTTTGGCTTTTGAGCAGCAAACAGCTGAACCTGCGCTCAGTCACAAAAGGATGAAGAGAGAAAGAAACGTGGTATATACACAACAGGATACTACTCAGCCTTAAAAAAGGGCATCCTGGTTTTTGCAACAACATGAGTGAACCTGGAAAACATTAGGCTAAGTGAAATACACCAGGCACAGAAAGACAAACGTGTCATGGTCTCACTTTTATGAGGAATCGAAGAGTTGAACTCATAGAAGTAGACAGCAGAGGAGGACTGGACCGGTGCAGATGTGGACAGGTAGGATTGGAGAGATAAAAGGATACCAAATTTCAGTTAGAAGGAATACATTCAAGAGCCCTATTGTAAAACATGATGACTACAGTAAATAAAAATGTACCGTATTCCTGAAAGTTGTTAAGAGAGTAGATGTTGAGTTCTCACCCACAAAAATATTATAGATATGTGAGATACTGCAGATTAGAAAAAGAAAGCCCTCCGTAGAAAACTCATCAATGGTTGGGGCAAACTGCATACAGAGGGTGAGAGGGAGAGACAGAGGGACATCTGTGCCATTGTGTTTAATATACTATTCTAAACATTTTTGCGCAGGAAAAAAGTCCTTGAAAACAATATAATTTCGTCAATTGAAAATACGACTTTGTAAAAAGAGTCAGTCTAGAAAAAAATCACCAACTCATTGTATCATTGTGTTACTTTCCTATATCTGCTATTAAAAAATACCAGGAACTCAGTGGCTTGAAACAACACGAATTTCTTGTCTTGTGGTGCTGGAGATCAGAAGTCTAGAATGGGCCTGCTGGGCTGGGTTCCTGCTGGAGGCGCTAGGAGAGAACTATTTCTTTCCAGCTTCCAGAGGCCTCCTGCGTCGCCTGGCCTCATGGCCACATCCCTCTGTCCTCTCTTTCTTTTTTTGAGATGGAATCTCGCTCTGTTGTCCAGGCTGGAGTACAGTAGCGCGATCTTGGCTCACTGCAACCTCTGCCTCCCAGGTTCAAGCAATTCTCCTGCCTCAGCCTCTGGAGTAGCTGGGACTACAGGCGCCCACCACCACGCCCAGCTAATTTTTTGTATTTTTAGTAGAGACAAGGTTTCACTGTGTTAGCCAGGATGGTCTCGATCTCCCGACTTCGTGATCCACCTGCCTCGGCCTCCCAGAGTGCTGGGATTACAGGCATGAGCCACCATGCCCGGCCAAAGTGCTGGGATTACAGGCTTGAGTTGCCGTACCCAGCCCCTGTGTTCTCTCTTTCTAGGTCACATCTCCTCTGACCCTCTTGCCTCCCTCTTACAAAGACCCTGGTGATTAGATTGGGCCCATGTGAAGAATCCAGTATAATCTCCCCATCCCAAAATCTGTAAGTCAATAACATTTGCAAAATCTCTTTTGCCATGTAAAATAACATAGACACAGGTTTTAGGAATTAAGCGAACATCTTTGGTGGAGAGAGAGGGTCGTTATTCTGCCTTTCACACTCACTAACAATGAGTAAAAAGTCACTAAACACACACTCTTCCAGTTTCTAGGGAGTTTCGGCATCTTCAGAGCCAATATGGAAGAAAGGTGCTGCACATCCCTGGAACCCGCCCGCCCGGAGGGCAGCAGACCTGGCTTCCAGCCTGGCTCTGTCCTCAGCAGATGCGTCAGCCACCGCTCCTGTGAGCTGCAGTTCAGAAGCCAGTGTTCCCAAGGTCTGGGGCAATGCATGTGATAAAATACATAAGTTGCGTCCCAGAGCTGAATAAGTACCAGGATTTAAAAGAGTGAGGATAGATCATCAATACATTTCCCCCCCGCCCCAGAAAAGGAAAGATAAAAATGGAATACAAGTTGCCATTTGAAAAGGATACCAGTAAAAGGAATGGTCTGAAACGGAAAGGTAACTGTGAGAACAGGCAGCACCCAAACACCTATTTAGTTCTGTTTTGTCCCTGAGTAAATTAAGAGCCAAACGAGACCTGAGAATCCTAACAACTGCGATCACTGCCATGGTCTGGATCCTACAGAATCGGCATGTGGCAAGGGTTCTACATGCTATGAAGGTCTGTTAGAGAATCATCCAACAGCACCGATTATACCACCCTTGGTGTTTGGAGCTTGGGACTCTTGATTTCACAGGACACTCTCGAGGAGGAATCCAGCCCAGGGGGTAAGAGGAAGAAGGGTGGATCCACAGGATCCTGCTCCCGCCACCCCGGGTTTGCCTGAGGACGAGCTGTGTGGGGAGGAGTGCAACCTGTTCCCTGTTCAGCATCCACAGTGAAGCCCAGCAGGAGACAGCCGCTGTCAGGCAGCCCTAGGAGCAGGAAGGAGTCAGTGTAGAGCCAGGATCTTTGCAGAGGCTGGGCCTGGACAAACTGCAAAGGCCTGAGCAGAGGGATCAGAGCCCAGAGTGGCCGTGGGAGGCATCTGGTGCAGGGGTAGCAGGGCCGGCTGTGGGTGCACCTCCCAATTGTGTCTCAGAGCACCCCCAGGCAGCTCACCTCTCATTCCATGTCTGTCTGTCTGTCTGTCTCTCTCTCTCTCAATAAAGCTCTAGCTATTTGTCTCCCTGCTCCCTGACTTTGTGCCTACCCAACTGTGCTCTATTTCCAGAGAGCAGTGCTATGATCTGGGTGTCTGTGTCCCCCCCAAAATCATACATTGAAACCTGTCTCCCAAAGTGATGGTTTTAGAAGAAGGAAGGGCCTTTGGGAGCTCTCACAAATGGGATCTGCACTCATGAAAGAGGCCCCTGAGAGCCACCTTGTTCTTTCCATCATGTGAGGTTAGGGTGAGAACACGGCCATCAGTAAACCAGGAGGTGGGCCCTCCTCACACACCGAATCGCCAGCACCTTGGTCTTGCACTTCCCCACTTCCAAAACTGTGAGAGAGAAGTTTCTGTTGTGTGTAAGACACCCCATTTATAGTATGTTGTTACTGCAGCCCAAACAGACTAAGACAAGCAACCACAGAGAAGTTCCATACAAGCTGGAAAACGCAACTCCCTGAGCTAAACACCACAGCAGTGTACTCAGAAGAACAGGCGAGAACCCTCCTGTGTGACATGCTCCATCTGACAGCGCCTCTCCCCTGTGCCTTCTCAAGGGTCCCTGGCCTCTCCCTAGCCCTGTCTCCCTCCCTCTGGAAACCTTGCAGCCTGGTTCTTTCCTCCCCAGCCTGTGTCCCCACCTGACATATCTCTAGGGACGCCTGTTAGTGTGTGGAGCCGCTGAAGGCCAGGGACCCGCACTGTCACCAGTGCATTCCAGGGCTGGGTTTCCGCAGCTATTTGAAGAATCCAAAACTACAGAAAACAAGTTCTCCATAGAAACTCAGAGATTCTTCAAAGGAAGGTTATTATAGTCAGTAATTTGGAAAATTAATTTCAAGCATGAGATCAGGTCACTTCTTTCATTATGGGGAAGAAATATCAATTGGAAAGCAACATAACCTCTGAGGATGACTCTATTTAAACCAAGAAATTTAAAATATCACCAGCCAGTCATTCGTTCCTCTCCTCAATGTGAAATTGAGCTACTGGGAGAAGCTGAAAATAAAGGAACCAAAACTCAGCTCACGGTAAAATGGAAATTATTCCTTCCCATTCCATTATATTGCAAAAGACAACCCTGCTGGCACAGTGGCAGATGAAGGCCTGAGCCCCCGACTTGTCAACGAGATCAAGAAGAGAGTTCTGCCTTTTCCGCCGAGGGAAGCTCCCGCAGAATGGGAAAGGGCTGTGGGTGCCTGACCTCACGGAGCCTGACGCCGGCGCTCTGCCCCTGTGCCCAGCTTCCCATGGGTGCTTAAGCCAGAGGGAGGCTCTTGCCTTTAAAATGCATTTCACAACTTACAGCAGAAGGCATCAATACTCCCAGGGACAGGAAACCCTAAGGTGAGTTTCACCAGGTGGGGATTTCTCCTGTGGCAGTCAGACTCAAAGCCATAAGGAGACAAACAGGCCAGCCAAGTGGACAGCTCAGGGCGGGAAGAGCAGGCAGCCTCCATCCTAAGGCAGAAGGAGAGGGGACAGGAAAGGGGTGGCAGCCACCATGAGCCTGCAATCCAGCCTCAGGCCCCTCCCAGCACCCCAGGACAGGGGTGGGGAGCTGCTCTGGCTGCAATCCAGCCTCAGGCCCCTCCCAGCACCCCAGGACAGGGGTGGGGAGCTGCTCTGGCTGCAATCCAGCCTCAGGCCCCTCCCAGCACCCCAGGACCGGGGTGGGGAGCTGCTCTGGCTGCAATCCAGCCTCAGGCCCCTCCCAGCACCCCAGGACAGGGGTGGGGAGCTGCTCTGGCTGCAACCCAGCCTCAGGCCCCTCCCAGCACCCCAGAACCGAGGTGGGTGTGTTCTGGTGCAATCAGCCTCAGGCCCCTCCCAGCACCCCACGGACAGGGGTGGGGCTTGCTCTGCTGCCAATCCACCTCGCCCCTCCCAGCACCCGAACCGGGGTGGGGAGCCTGCTCTTTCGCAATCCAGCCCAGCGCCCGCCCATCACCCCGGACAGGTTGGGAGCTGCTGCTGCTGCTATCCAGCCTCAGGCCCTCCCAGCACCTCAGGACCAGGGTGGGGAGCTGCTCTGGCTGCAATCCAGCCTCAGGCCCCTCCCAGCACCCCAGGACTGGGGTGGGGAGCTGCTCTGGCCATTCTTGCTCAAGTCAATCCATTCCCTAAATGCCCAAACCCTCCCAGGTGAAAAAGACGGATCTGTGATTCGATGCGTCCGGCCTTTGCAGTCCCTTCTTAGGGAGTCCCTTCCTGGGAGACCGACACACCCTCCAGCAGTGGGTCCAGGAGCCCGGGGACTACATGAGTGACCCCCAGCACCGTTCTGTGTTCCTTCTGTCAGACTGCCATAGGCAGCATCGATTCGGCGTGGTGTCGAAACACACAAGGTGCAGCCCGGAGCAGTGACCTCAAAACCATCTGAGACCTGGGCCGTTGTTGGGGGCAAGACTCTTTTTTGGTCGAAGCAAATGGAGCTCAAGTAAGTTGCCACAACCCTTGAAGACACACGGCCAGATGACAACAAAGCCGGTGTTGGAGGCTAACAAATGGATCACAGTTTAGAATTTTAAATCACTAGGCAGGGTGCTGTGCAATTATTTATAACAAAATCCTCCAGACACGGACCTTTTGGATCCTGAGTTTCTTTATCCATAAGATGATGAGGTTGGATTCTCTCAGAAATCTCTTCCAGATTCAATACTCTGCCTGGGCTCAGACCTGCAGGTGGGAGGTGCCCTCTCTCACCAAGTCAAATTCCCAGCCAAAAGGGAAGCTGGCCCCAGGAGGCCCCGCAGATGTCTTCAATTTCTGCTGTAACTCAGAATCCTGGGGTTTAAGGAAGCTGCAGAAATTCCTCAGAGGACCAGTGGGTTTAACAGACATCACCAGTATCCCCTGGCCGGGGTGGGGCGGATGCATCACATCCTGACAGACCTGGACAATCTGGTCTCTTCTATGCTGAGCCTCGAACCTTCACAGGACACTGTGGCTCCTGGCATGGTATCCACACAGCCACCCACATATAGGATGTCCTGCTTGGAGATGGGGAGGTAGTGCTGACACAGAAAGACTGTCCAGCCTGGGGTCTGGGGACAGGGGGGGACCCAGGGGAGCCAGACTCCGGGGGCCAGTTCTGACCGCAACTCCTCGGACAGTGCTGCTCAGACGACGACAGGAGGGCATCGTGGACGCAGAGGGACACATTGGTGAGAATGAGGGCTGGTGAGGAGGCCAGGCAGGCCCCCGGCCATCCTCTGTCTCTCAGGCATCACCCTCATGTCCCCTGATTTCACAAACAGCTGAGTTGGGCACTAGGGAGGGTGAAGGAGACATCGAGTCTCATTTTAACAAATAACGACAGATCCCCTCAGTGCCATCTTGTTCCAGCGGGCAGGTCCGCACTGAATCTGCCTGCATCATCTCAGCCTCCAGGGCCGGCAGGTGAGTCCTCGCAGGCTCACAGAGCTCTTACTGAGCAGCCAAGCAGAGGAGCCACATCTGACTGTGGCAGGGACCCAGGTCCGGGCTATCAGAGGCGGCAGAGGCAGAGGGAGGGGAGAGGGACCCAGCAGAGAAAGCCTCCAGCCACCTCTGTCCCGGCTTTGTTTCCCATCTGAACCCTGTGTGCCCTCAGGTGAACCTACATTTCCCCCTGCAGAAACAACTCTATTTGTGCACTGTGTAGACATAAAGTCTACACAGTTACTTTTTTAGAAGAAAATAAACCAAAACCTCACCCAAATGCTTGCACTGTGAAGAAAAACCCATTCAAATGAACTTAGAGTGCACTAAAGAATATTTAATATTTTATTAGGATTTCTTTAAAATGCACTGTAATTTATCTGTAGATTTCAAGTCAAAATGGTACTACTCATATGTATGAAGAATATACTTTTTAAATAAAATGGCCAATGAAATAAGACAAAAATGCAAACACGTGTGTCCAAGGGAGATTTGACTCCCCACGTATTCTACACTGTCCAAGTTTTCTGGGCTCCCTTTGTGTCTCTGAGCAGAAAATCTCTGAAGGAGTGTTTCCCTTCTTCCAATCTGTCTGGGAAACCCTGGATGGCCATCGCCTTGGAAATCAGATGTATGCTGCTTGGGATCTGTTCATGAAGGAAGGATCTGGAAGCGGAAGCTGAAATGAAACAGGCACAGCTGAGGACGAGAGAGGCAGGAACTAAGTTCAAAACCTCACAGCAGAGGAAATCTGGGCCGAGGAGAGACATTCTCTCAGGGGAACTTCAGAAAACAGCCGACCAGAATCTGAACAAGGCTGACCTTCCCAGTCACTAGTCACGGATAACAGAACGAGCCAGGCAGCGGGCATGGCTGTCGATTCACGTCAGAGCTATCAGCATAGAAAATCAGTGGCGTGTTCTCTGCAACCTGCAAGCGTGGACCGTGCTGTAACGGTGAGCAGTTTGCAAAGTGTGGCTGAAGGTCCAGTTCTCCCTGGGCCTCCTGATGGCAAGACAGGGAAGAAGGAATAACACAGAGAAGTGCCGCACACAGCGGTTGCTGCCCAGGCGCCGGCCAGGAGGAGCAGCTGCCTTCCACCTCCTCTCCGTGCCAGCCTGGGGGCCTCAGCCTCTGCACTCTTCCCACCTCCGATTTAATTGATTAAGAAAATGTGTGAGATATTTATCTCTTGTCATGGGCACTTTCTGAAGTAGCACCGGTGGCTGGCACCTGTGATCCCAGCACTTTGGGAGGCCAAGGTGGGTGGATCACTTGAGGTCAGGGGTTTGGGACCAGCCTGGCCAACATGGTGAAACCCTGTCTCTACTAAAATACAAAATTGACTGGGTGCGGTGGCTCACGCCTGTAATCCCAGCACTTTGGGAGGCTGAGGCAGGTGGATCACGAGGTCAAGAGGTCAAGACCATCCTGGCCAACATGGTGAAACCCCGTCTCTACTAAAAATACAAAAAAAAAAGTAGCCAGGCGTGGTGGTGGGCCCCTGTAGTTCTAGTTACTCGGGAGGCTGAGGCAGGAGAATCGCTTGAGCCTGGGAGGCAAAGGTTGCAGTGAGCCAAGATTGCACCACTCCAGCCTGGATGACAGAGTGAGACTCCTTTTCAAAGGAAAAAAAAAAAAAAAAGCAGCACTTCCTGCAAGGCTAGAAATGTGCACGTAAAACATGTGACTGGTTAGCACTTGGAATGCAGCCAGTGCCACTGAGGAAGTGAATGCTTGACTTTACTTTTAACTTGATGAAATGTAAGCGGCCTCCTGTGACTAGCAGGTGGCACCAGACAGCATGGGTCTGGAGGTGATCAGAGCTTAGGCTGCCAGGGAGCAGGGAACAGCTTTCAAGGGAGGAACTGACGGTGCTCTAGAGTCTAGGGGTTCCGGTGTGGGGGGTGTGACAGGTGTACAGGCATCACAGTACCTGAACTCACACGTGGCCGGCCGGTCTGGCAGAGGCGACAGAGCACATGGTGGGGGCTGGTGACGGGGCTTTGGAGAGGAGGGAAGGAACAGACAGGAGGATGGAGGACACACAGACACAATGTTGACATTCCTCTCCCACCTGTGCATGCTGACTCAGCCCCACCCCATAGACTTCAGCGCCTTCTCCAGGCTGCCCTGAACTGAGGCTCCCAGCTCTTTCCTGCCCCTCCACACCCAACCCACTCCACCTCCGCACATTATGATAATGTAATTATCTTAATGCACCTAATTGAATTATGAAGAAACTTCCTTCTGGATGGCTAGCTAAGTGAAGTATCATTGATTTCTTTTGCCATTCCTCCCCCACAGTGTCTGGTAAAAGGTTTTGCAGCTTGGGTTGAAGGAATTGGAATGATTTTTATAAGGTGATAGATACCCTTTTAAGTCACATTCTCTCTTTAATACATCTACTCACTCATCCCTCGTGCATGGCTGAACTCACACTCTGTAACACTGTTGAGGGGCTCGGGGCGCAGCAGGTCCTACTTAACTGGGGGCCAAGAAAACAAGCAAAGCTACAGTGCATCCAGTGGTGAGCACAGAGCCTTACAAAGCACATGTCGGAACTGGGGGCAGCTGCCCATTTGGCTGGGTCAGTGCTCTCTGAAAGTTTAAGAAGGTACTTTATCTGTCATTGATAAAACAGGGATAGTCTCATTTGGGACTTAGGGGTCCTGATGCTCTGTAAGGCCCAGGTGAGGCCGGGGTCCCCGAACTGGAAGGGTGCACAGTCGGGACTGCGGTGGAAATCTGGGGGCTTCTGCTAAGATTCGTGTGAGGAACAGGGGATGTGCCCAGCCCCGCGTTTTCATGCCAGCTGTCATCTGGTTTTGGTCCTCGGCCTGTTCCTGGCCACGCAGAGGAGCAGCCTCCCTGGAGCGCCCGCCACACACTCCCAGGGTATCTGGGTGGCCGGGACGAGGTTCCAGCATCGCTCACGACCTCCCGCAGATGCAGTACCCGAGTCCCGCCGCTTCAGCAGCCCACATCACCAGGTCATGTGTTGACTATTCCTTTGTATGCATTGTCACTAGTTATTCCCTCCATTTAACTAAACTCTGTGTCCTTTCTCCTCAGGGCAAACAGTGGGTCTCTCCCTTGCTTGACATCCGCCCAGGGCAGGGCCTGTCTGGGGGTCCTCGGAGTCCCCGGCCGGTTGCTGATGACTCCACGTTGAAAGGATCCCGGGTTCACGGCACAGTCCCAGGTGGCAGCTTCCACAGCCCCGCCCCTCGTCAACAGCCACAGAAGCTTCTGTGTGTGTGTGTGTGTCTGTGTGTGTGTGTGTCTGTGTGTGTGTGTCTGTGTGTGTGTGTGTCTGTGTGTGTCTGGGTGTGTGTCTGTGTGTGTGTGTGTGTGTCTGTGTGTGTGTGTGTGTCTGTGTGTGTCTGTGTGTGTGTCTGTGTGTGCGTAGGCGGGGGGGTTCCTTCTCACTTAAAACTCTTCCATTTTTAGGTCATTGCTGGGATCATGAACACTTTACAGATCACTGATTTGAATATTTTAAGGCATTCTTAGTACCAAGAAGGTGACAAGACCCACATGCCAGACCTTTATGTGGGCAGTACAGCACAGGTGCACAGGATGACACAGCATTTCACTTCTGCCAATATGAGATGTCGGAAAATACTCATATTTTGTGTCTGAGATGTATGTGCTGTGTCCTGGAATTTTACTGTAGTTCTTTGCCTGGCCTTTTTATACCAGTGGCTAATAGGTAATCCAATCATTGTACATGGTATTTTCAGCTCTGACCATGTAGCCACAGGACTGGTGGGAGGCCAGAGGTCAACAGAGGCAGACAGCCCTGTGGACCCATCAGCCACACTGGAAAAGAGTGTGTGGCTGTGAGCCCTGGGAACAGGGATCTACCGATATGGGGTTATCAGAGAAGCCCCTTCCAGGGCACCTGCTCCTAGGAGGATGGGAGGTCCTTTGAAAGCCGTGAGATTAAATTAGTATCTAGAGCAGCACTTCCGCGTGTGAGGGAAACTGCAGGCAAGACAGGTCATCCATCCAGAGGACCACATAGCCACGATAAAAGTTAGAAAATAAGGAGGTGGAAACTCCTTGGCCAATTATCTGAAGAAGTGTTCAGAGAGTTAACGGGAGGAAACATAAGTAGAAACACGGACAGTGACAGTGGAGTCGCTCCTGTCTACGTTCTCTCTGCATGTCTGGTATTGGACATCTGCTTATGTGTAGCCATGTGTCATGGTTTGGCTCTGTGTCCCCACCCAAATCTCATCTTGAATTGTGGCTCCCATCATTCCCACGTGTTGTGAGAGGGACCCAGTGGGAGATAATTGGATCATGGAGGCAGTTTCCACCATACTGTTCTCACGGTAGTAAGTCTCACAAGATCTGATGGTTTGATAAGGGGAATCTTGTTTTACTTAGATCTCATTCTCTCTCTTGCTGCCGCCATGTGAGATGTGCCTTTCATCCTCTGCCATGATTGTGAGGCCTCCCCAGCCACGTGAGACCATAAGTCCAATAAACCTCTTTCTTTTTTAATTTACCCAGTCTCCAGCATGTCTTTATCAGCAGTGTGAAAGCGGACTAGTACACCTTGTTACAGCAGTGCGATCTCCTTTCTGTCTCTTAAAATGCACAACCTTTCCTTTCCTGGTAGAGTTGGGGTAGCATTTTGAGAAGATCTCTCAGAATAAGCACGCCATCCAGGGGTGTTCTGTATCAGGTGGCATCTGGAAATGTTACAGGGGACGGTGTGGCTGCAGCCACACCAGGTCAGGACTAAGAAACAGATGACTGTTCTTGGAGGTACCAGGACAGAAAATGTGGTCAAGCAAGGCCACTTGAGAGGGGCTTTGCAGAGTTGGGACTAGAAGAGAGTGGCAGGAGCACTAAGCCTGGGATAGAGGGGCAAGGACTCACAAGGAGAAAAGTCACCTCTATGAGTGGGTTTTAAAGATGAGTGGACGAGGCACGGTGGCTCATGCCTACAGTCCCAGCACTTTGGGAGGCCAAAGTGGGAGGACTGCTTGAGGCCAGGAGTTTGAGACCAGCCTGGGGAACATGGTGAGATACGATCTCTACATAAAAATTAAAAAATTAGCTCAGCATGGTGGTGCACACCTGCAGTCCCAGTTACTCGGGAAGTGAGAAAGAAGAATCGCTTGCACCTAGACTGTGCCACTGCACTCCAGCCTGGGTAAGAGGAACCGTTTATAAAAATAAAAAGATAGGAGTATGTACATGTGTACATTTATTCGAATATGAACACATATGCATTCATCAAGCACAAGAAACATTTGCAAATCACAACGCTACTTAACATGCTCTTTCATTCAGGACACACTGTTTTTCTTACAGTGCTGCCTTTCAGTATTTATACAAACAGGAGAAATTTTCTTCCATGGCAGGTCCTTGCAAGTTACTGCTTAATAATCAAATCATGAGAACCACAATATTTACCCAAATAGGTCTGTGGTTATTTTAATTCAAGGCAACTACTGACGGTAGATTAGAAATCCTAGTGTTAGGAGCCAGAGTTCTCCCTTAATGAAAACATTTGCCCAAATTTGATATTACTTAAAGCCAACATAAAAAAAAAAATGTAAGCTAAGAAAGGTTTTCTGGGTACTTTCCTTAAAAGAAAAGTTTTGTAGATAATGTTTTATTTTACGAATGTCTTATACATGTGTAACAAAATGATACCCAACATTTAGAGAATGAAAACTACTTTATACTAGACCTACCTATTTATCTTTGCACATTGACTTCCATTTGGAAATGGAGTAAGTATATATGTAGAAAGTAATTATTCATAAAAAGACTACATGATTCAGCAACATTCTCCTTTCTAGTCCAACTTGTTTCCTCCATGTAAAGAATACACCGTATTGTCTTGGGATTAAAAGTTCCCTAAATATACTTACATTTATATATTTATTTTATTTTAAAAAGAGAGAGAGAAAAGAGACTGCATCTACATGCCATTAGGTTCCTGGATATCGAACATGGTTTGGATATCTGCCTCCTCCAAATCTCATGTTGAAATGTGATCCGCAGTGTTGGACACGAGGCCGGTGGGAGGGGCTTGGGTCGTGGGGCGGGTCCCTCACGAGTGTCTGGCAGTGATGAGTCCACATGGCAGCTGGCTGTTTACAAGAGCATGGCGTCTCACTCCCTTTTTTGTCATGAAACTCACCTGCTCCCCCTCCACCTCTACCAAGAGTAAGTGCTTCCTGAGGTCCTGACCAGAAGCAGACGTTGGCGTCTCCCTTATACAACCTACAGAACCGTGAGCCAAATAAACCTATTTTCTTTTTTCTTCTTTTTTTTTTTGGTTTTTGAGATGGAGTCTCGCACTGTCGCCCAGGCTGGAGTGCAGTGGCACGATCTCCGCTCACTGCAACCTCCGCCTCCCAGGTTCAAGCGATTCTCCTGCCTCAGCCCCCCGAGTAGCTGGGATTACAGGCAGTTGCCACCATGACCAGCTAATTTTTTGTGATTTTAGTAGAGACAGGGTTTCACCATGTTGGCCAGGATGGTTTCGAACTCCTGACCTCATGATTCATCTGCCTCGGCCTCCCAAAGTGCTGGGATTACAGGCGTCAGCCACCGTGCCTGGTCTTTTTTTTTTATACATTACCCAGTCTCAGTATTCCTTAATAGTGGTGCAAAACAGACTAACACAATATCTAACACATATTTTGGCTGACTTTTGAAGATAGATTTTAGGAAAATCTAGTTTTTAGCTAAATGATTCTCAATAATTTCAACAACTCATTAATATATTTGCTGTCACATAACTAATACCATTTATCAAAAATTAATTATGCACTAGACATTCATGTTACAACTTTATCAGTCTTATTTCCTCTAATCCACACGGCTCTACGAGGCATTTCTTAAGTGAGAAAGCAGGCCCCTTGAAAAATCTGGTGTTTCCAAATGGCTGGGCTGTTTCACCAGCTTTTTCAGTCACGCACTCGGCCTGGCACCTGCTACCTGCCCAGAATCATCACCTTCCAAGGCGTGGCCATGCCTCACCTCCCCGTCTCCCAGATGGGTCCACCGCTATCACTTCATCTGCACGACCTGGGAGATGTCTGCAGAAGGGAGAAACCCCACAAACTTTCACTCACTTCTTCAGGAGCAAGGAGCCCATGGAAATTTTTATACACCTACACCAGCCATGACTGCCCCCATACACACTGTTGCTAAATTTTAAAATGAAATTTTAATTTTCAAAACAAACAATTTAAAAGAAAAATAACCCTCATTTAAAAGAAAAAATTAAGGTTATTATTTTATGTAAATGTTTTAATTTAATTAATTAATTTTGAGACAGGGTCTCACTCTGTTGCCAGACTAGAGTGCACTGGCACAATCACAGCTTACTGCAGCCTCAAACTCCTGGGCTCAAGCGATCCTCCCACCTCAGCCTCCCGAGCAGCTGGGACCACAGGAGCATGCCACAACCACAAAGTCTAGCTAAGATTTAAATATTTATTTAAAAGGGATTTTTATTCAAATGATATTGTAATTCAAAAATACTGCAGATATTCAATACATTTGTGCAGCAAGTTAAACAAGCATCAAATGGAGTAAACGCAACAGACCTATCTAGGTTGAAGCCATGTCACCTGATGGAGCATGGTATGTTCTCTGTTAGCTAAGCACTGGGTGGTTCTGAAGATGTCCTGAATCTCAGCACCTCCTGGGGGAGGCGCTCCTAGCATGCTCACCAGGCAAGGCTCTGCTGTCTTTTTACCCCTTCTTTGCAGTAAGTCTCCTGGGACCTCTGCCCTCTACCCATCCTTGCTCATACCTTGCTATGGAGCTGACTCTGTGGGCTGTAATAGACCTGTTAGCATATTTCATTCCACATGTAAACCACACCTCCTGCAGCTCAGTGACCACCTCTCTTTCATTTTCATTCTCCAAGCCCTGGTACACAGCCTAGCTTCAAGATGTTTAAAAAAGATGATTGGTGGATAGGAGAAGCTATATTTTCAAACATACCTCTTAAATGTCTTCATAACCATATGCTCTTCATCTCCAAGCAGCCTAAGAGAAAATGTCTTTTACTCCCTCTAAATCCTTCCAAGTGACCAGGAACCAGTATTTGCACACCCTACACTTAGTAAATATTTTAAATGCTTTTCTTTCTGATTTCCTTAACCCCATCGACCAACTTCAGATTAAGCAAAGCCAAAATAAATAAACAAGTAGAAACAACAAATAAACACTGCGTAAGGTTCAAAAAACTTCCATTTACTGGAAAAGCCGTGATTGGGGTCTTTTCATCTGAAAATTTTCTGCCATGCATTTTAAGAAGATGTCCTTTAAGCTTCATTAGTATTAACTGATGTTGAATTGATGTTAACAGAATGAATATACAAAATAGACAATGGCCAAACCACATAGAAAGACAGAACTCTGAGCAACAACCTTTGCAGCAACCAGCCCAGGAGGCAAAACCACAAGCTCTGCAAGCGGTCAGCCCCAAATAGTCTCACCTTGATCAGTAACTGCAGCTTCCATCATTTTTGCCTTTGCTTCCAATTTAAGAACAACCTCAGGAAGCCAAATATGCCTCCCAACCAATCCCATGGGAATGCCCTCTTCTGTTTGCCTCCAGCATCCCCTGCAAGCAGGGCACACCTGAAGCACGATGTGTTCACATGTGTCTGAAGATAGGCCTTCTTTCTTCCCTATCCCCTGCCTACATTTGAGTCTCTGACAAATGCAAGTGAGATTGGCTGACCCCTTGATACAGCAAGTTCCCAATCAAACATAACATTTGCTTGTTTTCTTTTGGGTGTTATTTTCACAGTGTTCACCATGGTTAACATTAGAGTGTCTTCCTTCTTGCATCTACATGGAAAACACACACCCTGCCTCTTATCTAGCATTTTATTTTTCCAGTGACTATAAGAAGAGGGTTGTGTTATGAGTATTCCTTATCACTAGAGGCAGAAGGTATTTGTGAAGCTGACCTGATTGGCTACTGAAGTCTGTAACTCCTATCAGAGATCAAAATGCTACGGGGTCGTAATCATCTGTGGTGACTCTGACCGTACACCCTGCCTTGGATTTATGCAGCTGCAATGTCTCTTATTAATGGATGTTGAGGAAAAATCTGAACATAGTTACAAATAAATTAAATATGTCCTGAGAGCTTCAATTCATTCATTGATTCTTTCAATTAATATTTATAACTCAACCAATATTTATGTGCCAATCTCTCTGAAAGACATGAAAAAATGACTCTATTTTAAGTATTTAGAATAATCTCATAGTTATCAAACAGCAAATTACCCCAAATTAAATATTTGTCACCCATGCGCTCTTCTGCTGAGACACTTTCTCCACTCCTTAGCAAATGCTGGCCTGAACTGCACTACTGTTCATTCTACTTTGTCAGACCAAGACCTAACACATACCCACTCTCAGTTTCAACTGAATAGAAAGTGAATTGAGCCTGGGCTTGACAAATACATTGGATTCTGGAAGTACCTCTGTCCTGATTGGGAACTATTAGCAATGAATTCTTTCACAAGAAATGAAATGTCAAGCTCTTTTTTTTAAAAAAATCAAAGTAATATGAGTAAATTTTAATTTCTATGTAAATTAGGGACCACTCAGGCAAGACCTAACTGAATTGTCCCTAGTTAATTAATAATTTGGTTAGGGACAACCTGTCTTAATCACAAATACTCAAATATTTTAAAAATCACTATCCTGTGCCCAGAGCAATTAAACTAATGTCACAGCACGGTAGAGACACCTGGTTGCTTCTCATTAACCCCTCCATCCCTATAAGGGAACTCTTATGAAACATGTCCAGTTTAGAGAACAGCATCTCCCAGCCACCTCTGCAGCTTGGTGCAGCCACAAGTCTGAGTTTCTGCTAAAAAGATTGCTTACTGTATAGGATTTCTGTGAGTCATTCTCACACCCTTCCTCATTCCTGCTGTCTGAAATGCTGGTGCAGCAGCTGGGCCAGGCAAACCAGGCATCTCATGCTGGAAGATGGAAGCAATTCAGGACACAGCAGAGCTCCGAGGGAGGCACCTGGGCCCCAGGGGTTTTATGAAGCTGTCGGATCAGCTGAACGCCCTCTGGAAGAATAACCACTTGTATGGTTAAGCCACTGATATTCAGGCTGTGTTACTATTTGTCTAACTCAATTCTTAACTTATATACAGAATTCATATACAGTAATATTGAATCTAGTTTTAACTCTTGTCAAAAGTAAACCTTTTATGAGAAAAACTAAAAGAACACATTCAAAGTCAATAATGCCATATGACAGTGAAAGAGACATAGCGTGAGAAGAAATCTGGCTCACCTGAATTCTTCACCTTGGAAAAGACAGATGTTCAATTTAATTATAGGATGTTTGTGGACTACTAACTATGCACTAGAATAGTGGCTGATGTGTGTCAGAAATTAAATAGTGCATGAAAGAGAACATTTCAATGGAAAGTGAATTTTTAGATGCAGCATCCAAACATTCTTAATGACAACACAGTCCTGTCGCTGAATGCCTGGCTTGCATGCTAAATGTGAGGGTGTGCTGAAAACCTGTTGCTCAAGGAAGTGTGACATTCACCACCACACAAATAGCATGCTTCCTAGAAAGGAGTCACACTCTTTTACCCAAAATAAGGATGGAAATAAGGCCGCTGCTGCTGTAAGTCCTTTACTGCTTTGTATAACAGTTCTAGAAACTGTTGCCAGAAGTCTAAACTTGGTCAATTAAGAAGGTAAGAATACAGCAGGAAACAAAGAAAATAATGCTGCCACTAACTTTTATTCCATGTAGAGATAGAGGTTGCCCATTCCCTCACACTCACACTGACACAGACACCTCATGACCAATGACCTGTTGTGACCTCAGGCACCGTATCATATGTGAACATTTGTTGACCTTGAAAAGACTTTAAAAGACATAATTCATATTTGCCTCTTCAGGAGGACCTAATCCAATAATTTTTACTGTGTGTTAAAAACACTTATTTTCACACCCCTTCCTATGGAGGCTTGAGATAATCTGGAATTCTTGGGGTTCTTGAGGGTGGCAGGAAGGGAGGCAGGGGGTGATGGAGATGGTAGGGCTTTATCTTATTCCAACTTCAGTACGAACATTTCAATTTTTATCAGGATTCCATGTGAAATGTGAAATTTTATTTGAGAAAAAGATTCAGGGTCTAAAATAAATGAGTAACAAACACACATCATGATCCTGGGGACACACAATGGTATCAACTAATCACGTTCAGTTAAGCGTTGAAACCTACATTTCACACATTATTTTATCATAAGAATAGAAAATACACTTAAGTCTCCATGAAAAGTTATTGATCAGATCTAAAAGAAAAAATGTTATAGGTCAGGGTTCTATCTGAAAAGTATCCAGTATCTAAGCTTAGATTCCTATTAATGCATTTAAACAGATATTTTGTTGTTCTTTGTGGATAAAATCAAGTCATAATTCCCTTTTATGTTTTAACATGTTAGGAATAATAAATACTGTAAATGATTTATTTTGGTAATTCAAAGGAAAGCAAATCACTTCATTGTTCTTATGCACATGTAATGAGATGGTATGAGACTTATAACATGTTTACTAATTGTGATGCAACTTCCCCAGATCATACAATCAATAACTTGGATGGAGCTGTCATTTGCAGAACTTGCTATGATGCCCCACTGAGTCGGCAAGCAAGGCTCCTACCTTCTCCAGCTGGTCTTAGCCTCCAGCACTGCGGACTGGCTCCCACCTCCAGCGTTCTCAGCGCTCACATGTGTGCCCCAACTCTGCCCTTCGCTCTAAGGACCACACCTGCTTTCACTATAGCAAGATGATGGGCTGAATCTAGTTCATTTTTTAAAATTATAGAACGATCTTAACCACACTGAGGGGGCTCAGAAAGAAAGTCACGATGATCATTTAATAGAGCAAGTGGGGGATCCCAGTGGGTTTGTCTGGGCTGCCATACTGAAGTTTAAATTTCAGAGAAATTACTAAGTAATTGATGACACTAATTCATTAGGCATTTTCATAAATGTTTCAAAGCATCAGTACTAAATGACTGAATTTAACATCTGCTGCATAACCAATCGCTACTAGTATTATAATAAGGGTATGATAATTTATCATAATACAATTAGCTGGAGGTCCAAGCATATAAATTAGTACTGCTTTATAATGTTAAGAGATCTTAGATAACTCCCGTGAGAGCTTAAGGCAATGACAGTTCTTATCCTACAGCAACTGATAAATGGCTGTCAACTATCATTTACTTTTTAGCATAACTGAGAATGCTTTCTTAGAAAAATGGCAGAAACCAATATACTGAAGCGGATGAGAAAAATTTTCATCCTTTAGACCTAAATACATCTTTATACAACTTGGGCAAAATTTTTATCAATAACATACATAATTTCTGAAGCATCTCATGAACACTGAATAGATGTTTACTATTTAAACCAATGCTCTAAATTTAGTACTAGAAAAAGAAATATTTAAAATTAGCCTATCAAATTCAGGCACATCTTTGTGTTTAAAAGTATATACATGTTCAGAGGTACAAGGCTAGAAAATGCAAAGATAATCCTAAGCTTTATAAAGACTTTCACTACTAAAGAGCTTATGCTTTCTTTGAAAGAATCAATATTTAGCGAATATTCTTCTGTGAAAGTTGTCAGAATCAAAATAGAATCACTAATGTTAAGAAAACCTTGACAAACAGAGCCAGGGAAGGCCACGAAGAGAGGGTTCTCACACTTGTATGCCTCATAACAAAAAAAGAGTCTATACAAAACACAGCCTTGGACGAAGGCCATTGCAACTTTAGACAAAAAATACTTCTTCAAGGACATCTGCCAAGCAACTGCCCATCTAAACCTCGGACTGGTGTCACGCTTTTCTTCATCTTTGCATCTAAAAATGATTAATGCAAAATCACTATGTAATCTTCCTCATTTCTTTCCTTTAAAAGTCTTTGTCTTCCTTTTCCTCCTTGAACACACACCTAGTTTACTACGGCAAGTGTATCCCCATTGTAATGCTTCATTCCCACATAAATACCTTTTCTGTTATTTAGGTTGATACTTCCGCATGCCGAGTTTTGGTTTCTGTCTGTTTATTTTGTTTGAATGTTGGGATACTAACAATCGTGACATATGTGGAAGCTTTTGAAGCAATGCTAACCCTGGGTTAGTACAGCACAGTAGCAATGCTGGCTGTTCTTTGGAAATTCAGATAAATTAAACTCAGGTAAGTTACTGCTAATTCTAGGGAACTTTATTTTGCCTTGTCATAGAAAACAAACTCTTAAGTGATTGAAAAGTTCAAAAATATCCAACTCCTTTGCAACAAGAAAGAAAAATGGAACATATGCAGAATTAACAAGTAATAATTATTTAGTCAATTATGTGTCACACGCAGACCTAAGACATGTCTATACAACTTAGGCAAAGTTTGTATAGAAATTTGGGGGCTGTCATCCATCCTTTGCCCTCTTAGTTTCCTCCTGTTACAGACTAGAGGAGGAGAGACACAGCACATAATTTAGTAAGAGTCTTATCCAGATCCACGTAGCTCCACAACATCCTCCAAGGCCTCCCGCATGGCCTCCCTACTAACGTGAAGTAGCTGCGGTGATGACGCACTGCGCCCCCCGGGGCTCCCTCCAGCTAAGGCAGCCCCGCAAGCTGGGCTAGGGGGCGAGGCAGGCTGCCCGGCAGGCTTCCTCCTCCGGCCGGTGGGCATTCCGAGGGCCCAAGGTCAGACAACACTGTCTCTCCCCACTGCATCCACTTAAACACATCAAACAACTGTAAGCTCAGTGACTGCTTCCTAGAGAAGCATACATTCCTCATCCTGACGTCTCATTTATCGCATACCTGATAGGAAACAGAAATGAAAGAAATAAAGAAGTGAGAATCTGCCACCGTGAGATTCTCACTTCTTTATTCTCACTCTTTACGAGGTTCTGTCTGCGAGACACAGAACCTCGAGATGATCCCATCACACTAGGTCCAGCATGAAGGACTAAACGTTCAGCTTTCAAACGCTGAAGGTAAACAAGGTCTGAATTAACTCTTCTCACCCTCTCCTTCATTCCTTCTTGCCAGACATAATAACAGTATTTCCGCGTTCATCAGGGCATGCATAGTCTAAGCATAACAGGTGTAAATATAATTAAATTTACAGACACATATTATCCACTCAATCCTTGTAGAGACCCTATAAATTTGGTGCTTCCTGCCTGGCTGTAAAGTCAGTTGAATGGGCTGTGGCATCTCAAGTCCCAGTAAACAAGGACACAAGCCGGGTGGGAAGAGGTGCCTGTCACAGCCAGACATCCTAACAAAGTTTCATGTTGAGGGTACAGCTGGCAGGAAGTAACTCGTTAAGCTGATTTGAAACTACACACTGTTGCTTCTCTTTTGAAAATCACATCCGGTTTAATACATTACTTTGCACCTATTCTGCAACACCATTTGCTTCTTGTAGCCGCAGTCACCTTTCCTAACTTATCCCTGTCTCTGTGTGTCTTTTGAGCCCATGGAGCTGTTTTCTGTGCCTCTCGGGGCAGGTCAAGGTCCTGCTGCCCGGCTGTGTGGCAGTGGCAACTGCCGGCGGCTGGTGTGAGTGAGGTCCAGCTCAGCCTCTTCTCTGCTCAGCATCCCGATCCTGCAGCCCAGGCCTGGACACGTTTCAAAGGTCTTGGAAAAACATGAAGGATGATTTCCCATCTGTTCTAGTTTGCATGACTCCAGAACAATTGGGTCATTTTTCTTTTAAAATCCATACTTACATATCTGACCTCTTTAAGTCCCTCTGTGTTCTAGGTCTTCACTCATACTGGTGTCCTGAAATGCTTGTGCGTCAGCACTGGATTTAAATAACCCATTCTGTATCTCCTCTTCCAGAGAAGTGATAAATATGTCTGAAGGGGGTTCTCACCCTCACAGCCATTCTAGGCTTCATGTCCTCTTGAAATCTCTCATTTGCACAGGTTATGAAATAAAATGGAAATGGCTGAATGATTCAGAGTGCGCCAAATGAGTGTCAACTGAAGAATCGCAAGGTCCATCGTTTGGAAAGGAGAGCTTCATTTCATAGGGTGGCCATCCTGCAGGCTGGGACGCGTAACCTCCAGCACAAGCCCACAGCAAGTCCTTCAAGGGAGGAGTAAAGGGAGCAGGAACGTCTGCTGAGTGGCGGGATGGATATGTACATTCAATAAGCTATTGGAGGAATCATGAATATTTATTAAAAAAAAACACATGTGCAATTGCGCTTCATGCCTCTTCATGGGACCCACGTTAAAAACAATGGCAGTGTTCGCATGATCTGAGGACAGAGTTTTTGGCCCTCTGATGTCAAACGGTGAAGCAGAGGACGAGAACCTCTCACTGCATCCTCCCTAGGCTGGCCAGAGCCACTCTGCGGTTGGTGGTCTCTAATCAGGAATGGGTGTACTATGAAACTGGTGGGCTGTCACGCTGAGGCTGTAAAGAGGGAGTGGGAGTCCGATCCTGGCCTCAGGTGACTGGCTAAAGGCGATAAAGGGATACGTTGTTCATTTCTTGTTTTCCAGAGCTGGTTTCTGCTTCCTCCTTAGAGAGAATTCTAGCGAAAGGTTACTGAGGAAGAGTACACTGAGGCGTGTCCCACCTCCTGTCCCGTCATGGCTGGGAACTCAGTTTCTAAGGTTTCTTTTGGCCAGCGGGGGGTCAGGGGGTCCATTCAGTGGGCTGGGGACCATAAGATTTGATGCTTATTTCTCAGAAGCTCAGCTCTGCTCTCTGGTCTCCCTCCATGCTGTGCAAGTAGACCCTGGGGGACTGAGTGACTTCACTCACGCAGCACTGAGCACATCCGAGTCCCGACAGGGATGGGCAGGCTTCCTCCTGAGATGCTTCCATGTACGCCAGACACAGTTTACAGAAAAGTGTTCTGGGTCTGTACCATGGATCTGATGGGGCTCAGGACACACCAGCCAAAATATATATATATATAACTAGGAGACCAGAATATGCTACCCCAAAATATGTCTCTTTCATATAAGGATTATTTTGAGCAACGGCTGACCCAGAAGAAGCTCTGCAAAGTGATCTTTTGTAGAGAAATTTACTTCTATCAAGAAAAACCATTAGTAAGGGTGTGTCCATCTCTGCAGCAGGAAGAGGAGGAGGACTTTTCATCACCTTCATCGCTAGAGACTCATCAGCGAAAAGGCATGCAGAGTAAACCTCTGCACCTGTTTCTCATTTTTCCGGTGCTGTCCCAAGCCACCTTAACTGGGTTTTTCCTCTACAATGTTCTTTGTTTCAGAGAACAATGGTATTGAGCCTGAAGTCTAAGATATTTCTTTGAGCTCTACCCTTGAGATCTGCTTTCATTTCTCTGGTTTATTGCCCATGTATACAGGAGGCATACCTGTCAATAAACTCCTGTTTGTTTTCTCTTATTAATCTGTCTTTTGTTACAGGCAGTCCCAGCTAAGAACTCATGAAGGGTGGAGGAGAAAATTATGTTTCCTTCTTTAGGGATCCAAACCCAGCCCCAGGAAGACAAAATTCCCACCCACACCTCAGCTTTCCACATGCCAGTTTTAAGAAATAAGTCTAAATTGAACAACGGTTTGTAAAGATAAGTACATAATCTCACAAACACAGTGAGCCATGTGGAGCAAATGATGGAGTCACTGAGAGATAACCCTGGCAATCTCCCCTGACCATCTACGAAAGCCTGAGGATTTGCTGGACTGTGGCAGTTCACCTGTGAACTAGGGTGACCTATGACCTCTCAATTCCTGTCTCTCAGAGGTGAACAAACCACCCTCTGTGCAGGGATAGGTATACTGACTACACCTTTTTCTGGAGCATCCATTTTATCATGATTTGGGGGACATCATGTTTTATTTCTTACAAAAAATGTGAAAAATAGTTTAAATTACAATTTCATTTTTTAACAAGCTTTTAAGACAAAACAAAAGACTTTCAAGGACACCTGGAGCTTCCAGTGGGGGCCTCTTCGAGTTACAACTAGATTCCTTAGGGGTATCAAGGCATTTCTCTCTCATTGCATGGGTAGAAAGGGGATCAACACAAACCCCCATGCCCTCAGCCAACAGGCCAGAAACCTGGCTGTTTGGAGAGTGGACCAGACCACAGAGGGCTGTTTATTCATTTCCCCGCACCCTGACAGCACCCCCGGTTCCCTCACGCTGGGCACCTCGGCTGCTGCAGGAGCTCAGGTGGCCCCTCCCAGTGTCTGGGCAGCAGGCCCTTCACAGCACAGGCATAGATCCCTTTGCTTCCTAATTATCATGTCATTCATGAGAGAGGGCCACTGGTCGGGAGTCAGACTCTTTAGTCATCCATAAGAGAAGCTACTTCAATATAAAGATTTCACTGCTGAACAAATAAATCCTGTGACAGAGACACCTACTTAGTAACTACAAGGTGAGAGCACATCCCAGAGCACACTAGTCCAGCACCAGTACCCAGGAGCAGGTGGCTCAGAGCACCGCGGTCTCCAGAACCGAGAATGTGTCCCCTCCTCATGTGTGTGACAAAGAAGAGGAGAAAGGCAGATCACACAGCTTGCCTGTTACACGACAGGCAGGGAGCTGAGCTTACAGGACCTGGTGACATGTCTAAACATGACAGCAACCCTAGGAAGGAAGGGCTATTGTTATTTCCATTGTACAGATGAGAAGATGGAGGCCCAGAGGCTCTAAATGCACCTCCAAAGATCACCAGTCAAACACACAGCAGGGCTGAGACGGGGTTCCCGAGAAGAGCCCAAAGCTACACGTCCGCCCTCTGGATTATGGTCCTGGCCAGGGAGCCTGCTCTGGGAGTCTGCAGCACTGGCTTCTGTGGGCTGTAGGAGGCTTGTTTTTATTGCTAAAAAATAAGAATCCAGCAACCAAATGTCACAGGACTAGACAGAATAGAGTTAGACAGAATAGAGGTAGTTGGCTCTAAATGATTTTTGGTTTCCTTTTCAACATAATTGTAGAATTTTATTCCTTATTTTTTAATCTCCTTAGACTAACAGAAGAAAAAGGAAGAAAGTGTTGGGGATATTTCTCTCTAAAGCCCCCTGCCCCATAGGTGATTATCTGAATTAGAAATGCTCGGTTCACAAAATGTAAAGAGGGAAAAAATGTCATATTGTAAACTGAAATAACTTGATTCACGTAATTAGGTATAAAATATGAAATTGATATAGAATTCATAATTCACATGATGTGTAATAGCTTCCCTGTTTATAAAAAACATACAAAACCTGAATGAGGACGAACTTTCAACCCTACTTTCTATCAGGATCCTAACCTGGGTTCCCTGGTGGTTTGTACAGGCATCTGGCACCTTTTGTAGAAAAATGTTCATGTGATGGGTTCACTTAGCCACATATACGGCTATTGACTGAACGTTCGTGTCCCCCCAAAATCTGTGTGTTGAAAGTCGACTCCCCAAGGTGATGGCTTTATGAGGTGGGGCCTCCGGGAGGAAATTAGGTCATGAGGGTGGAGCCTTCGTGATGAGATTCGTGCCTCATGAAGAGAGAAAGAGAGCTGCCCGCATCCTGAGAGGACGCGAGGAGAAGGTGGCCTTCTGCACACCCGGAGGGGCCTCACCGAGAACCAACCAGCCTGGCCCACTGACCTTGGCCTTCCAGCCTCCAGAACCATGAGAAGTCAACGTCTGTTGCTTGAAAGCCTCCACTCTATCCTGAATTTTCTTCCACTCCGGGGACAAGGTATTCTGTTAGAGCATCCTGAACTAAGACAGACACCCTGGTCCACTTTTTCATGCTCGCTAGAAAGGTTCCACCAAATAAAACCACCGGAAATTTAAAGAAAATAGAAGCCTAACACACAGGTGTGTGGGCACAAAGTAAAATATCCACACAGCCCCTGCCCTCCAGGAGGCCCTGCCCACCCTCTCCCCAGCAAGCCAAGGCTCTCACATGACCAACCCCTCTGCCTCTGGCTGGGAGCAGCTTCCAACACAAGTGATCAGGGGTCTCCGGAACCCAAGCCCCCATCTCTTCCACCCCAGAGATAAGAGGAGGTGCCTGAGGCCTGGGTGCCATTCAGCTGGACTGATGCACACAGCCGCCCGCCTGCTTCTGGCTGTGCTTCCTGGCAGCCTTGCCCCTCCTGACCACAGCCCCGAGGGAGTGAGGACGTGAGGGGCTCTCCCAGCTCATTTCCTCTGGACAGGTAGTAGAAGAGATCATGGGACTGAATTTAACCACCATGGGCCTGACTATTTCATCTTATTTGGGAAGGAATGTTTAATAAATGGTAACAGTTTTCACTAAAAATGTTTATTAGTAGAAAATTATTTGAATTCATAATGTATTTTGACTCCAAACATATTCATCAAGAAAAGGAGAATAAAGGACCTCATGTTCTTCAGCCAGGCCTTCTTGTCTCCTGTCCCCAAGTCAAGGCCGAATAATTAAAAGAAGAGTTGTAGGAACAGCCTCTAGTCCTAGCACTCAGAACATGATCTGTCAGGAGAACAGCTGCCCAAATTGACCCCAAAGCTCTGAAGTATCCCGCGTCTCTTCCTTGGTCCTAACTGATGGCTAGATTCAATCCAGTGAGTTGGCCATGTGGTAACTTTCTTCATGGAGACATGGGTTCTGGGACGAGGCAAGGAGGAGGCTCCAGGTGGACGCCTGGGTAGGATGACAGCTGCTCAGACCACACTCACCTTGACTGCAGGTCAGACCAGACGCGTGCAGAGTGGGTTACTTTAAGCATCTACTGAATTCAATAGGAGTGAGGTTCATTCTCTTTTATTGTACTGAGTTATTGTAATCTGCCCTCAGTTCATATTCCAGGTGGTTAAACACCATTTTTAAGCTCAAAGTTAGACTGAATTATGACATACAATTTCCTGCAATAAAATTGAATTTCACTCCATTTAACACGGTACAATTATTATAATAAAACATCCGATGTTTCCATTTTTGCCTGAAAAAATTAATCTAAAATTGTTCTACTTCTTGTAGATCATTTTCATATATTAAAACGTATTTTACCAGAATTGGAAGAGCTGGGAGAGCCTACTCATGTCTTCACTGGTCTGATATGATTTATTGTGCAGCCAGCTTTATTATTTACTTGGATACAAATTGGATTTTTGTATGAGAAAATCTGATGAACCTCAGGTAAATGAGAGTGGCATTATAGTTTCTCCATCTATTGCTTAGATCAGATAACGAAGTAGAAAAAAATCTTTATGCTAAAAAAAGTAATGCATTTCGCAACGTTTAGATAATTAGACTATTCTTTCCTTCATATAACTGTGGAAGAATCAATACTACTTAGATATTCTCTGCCTACCAAGCAAAACCTAAAAGTGTTACCATATCAAACAAATGAATAAATAAAAAGGAAAATGACAATAAGTTAAATCCCCTATTTTCAATTCCACAGCCAGGATATGAGGGATTTTCTAGGATGTCAGCCTTGACCAGCCCCTGCCTTTCATCTCCAAGACATTTTCTGGGAGCCACCAACGTTGGGTTTTCAAACCCACATTCATGAATTATAGCAGACAATCCAGTGATATTCAGAAATTGACAGGTGACTTCCCTCAGGCCTAAAATCTCCTTGGATTGGACCAAGCCCTCTTCTGCCTCCTGCTCCTCTTCTCCCTGCCCCACTCACAACACTATTATCAGAAGAGCCTCAAGGAATGTTCTGCAAAGAAAACCTTGCTGCTCAAGCAGCCTCCAAAGTCATCCATGTTAGTGTGACTTAGTTATCATTAGTTTAACTATAGTTACATTATTATTTTGAGCATATGGCACTGAACATATAGAACTGTTTGTTATAGGATTTTTTGAAAATGTAAATGTTTGCAAAATATTCTGAAATATAAAGATAACTTTATAAGTTCTTGGTTTATCGATACAATAGCACTGGTGTAGCACCGGTGTGTATGTGCCTAAAAACGTAGGTTTGAGATGTGGATATTTGATATTTCATACAGAATATTTAAGGTTTAAACCTTTTTTCTCTGTTCTTGAATTTTTTTAATATTAGAAAGAAAGTACGTGCACGCGCACGCACACACACACACACACACAGTTTACTGTTTTAAACTTGACTCAACCACTTAAAATAGAGTTTAACAATTACATTCACTATTCAAAGGACCAAACAATAGCCCAGATTTTAGCTGCTTCTCACCCTGCTGCATGGTACTTTGCAGCCAGTTCTTAATGACACACTACAACAGAATGGTAAACTCAGGGCTGTAATTTGTAAAATTTATTTTTAGACACTTGAATTTTTTTTTCTGAGCTAAGTCATTTGGTGGTTTAATACCAAAAGTAAAAATCAATAAATAAGTAGATCACAACAGAAGCATTTCCCATTTTCAAATGGCAGCTATTCCAAAGGGGATGGGATAATTATTTTCTTCACTCTTACAGGGTGAAATGAAACAGAGGAAACCTGTTCACCAAAACCATCAGTAAATGGTTTAAAAAAGACATATGCAAACTTAAGAAACATATACAAATTATAAAAGCCTATGCTTCATTTTGCATATAGAACACATATTTCTATGAAAAAATCTATAGTTAAAAAATAACAGTAACAGGAGTAACATCCAATACAGAAAGTAAGAACAGGAATGAATTAATTGTGCTCTCTGGGGTCTGAGCACATAAAGGGTATGTCTTCCATAACCCTCTTCAACCGTCTATAGTGACATTCTGACAGGTAGAAAATAGTCAAAATATGTGGAAATAAACTGACCCAGTTTTTTAAAAACCAGGTAGTTTGACCTGTAGATCAAGTTCAGGGGATTACCATTATAGTGCATCTCAGATTCATTCTACAGGTTTGGTTCGATTTATATGAAGTTCAGAATTTTATATTATTACAACCAAACTGAGAGTCAAATCAGAAAGGCAATCCCACTCACAATTGCCACACGCACACAAAATAAAATACCTAGGAATATAGCTAACCAGGGAGGTGAAAGATCTCTACAATAAGAACTACAAAACACTGTTTAAAGAAATCAGAGAAGACACAAACAAATGAAAAACATCCCATGCTCATAGATGGGAATAATCAATATTAAAATGTCTACATTGCCCTAAGCAATTTACAGATTCAAGGCTATTCTTATCAAACTAACAACAACATTCTTCACAGAACTAGAAAAAAATATTTTAAAACGTATATGGAACCAAAAAAGAGCCTGAATAGCCAAGGCAATCTTCAGGAAAAAGAACAAAGCTGGAGGAATCATGTTACCTGACTTCAAACTACACTACAAGGCCACAGCAACTAAAACAACATGGTACTGGTACAAAAACAGGCACATAGTGGGGTTACAGGCTGAAACCTATAACCCCAGCACTTTGGGAGGCCAAGGCGGGCAGATCACCTGAGGTCAGGAGTTAGAGACCAGCCTGGCCAACACGGTGAAACCCCATCTCTACTAAAAATGCAAAAATTAGCCAGGCATGGTGGCGCACCCCTGTAATACCAGCTACTCGGGAGGCTGAGGTGGGAGAATTGCTTGAACCTGGGAGGTAGAAGTTGCACTGAGCCAAGATCACGCCACAGCACTCCAGCCTGAGTGACAGAGTGAGACTCCCCTCTCAAAAAACAAACAAACAAACAAAACCCAGGCACACAGACCAATGAAACAGAATAGAGAGCCCAGAAGTAAGTCTGACTGCACATCTATAGCATCTGATCTTTGACAAAGCTGAAAAAAACAAGCCATGGGGAAAAACTCCCTATGCAATAAATGGTGCTGAGATAACTGACTAGCCATACGCAAAAGATTGAAGCTGAACTCCCTTCCTTATATCTTATACAAGAATCAACTCAAGATGGATTAAAGACTTAAATGTAAAACCCAAAACTATAGAAACCCTGGAAGACAACCTAGGCAATACCACCCTGGACATAGGAACAGGCAAAGAGTTCACGACAAAGACATCAAAAGCAACTGCAACAAAAGCAAAAATTGACAAATGGGATCTGATTAAACTTAAGAGCTTCTGCACAGCAAAAGGAACTATCAACAGATTAAATGGACAACCTACAGAATGGAAGAAAATATTTGCAAACTATGCATCTGGCCAAGGTCTAATTAAGGAACTTAATCAAATTTACAAGAGAAAAACAAACAAACAAAAAAAAACCATTAAAAAGTGGGCAATGGACATGAACAGACACTTCTCAAAAGAAGACATACATGCAGCCAAGGAACATGAAAAAAAGCTCAACATCACTGATTATTAGACAAACGCAAATCAAAACCACAATGAGATACCATCTCACACCAGTAAGAACAGCTGTCAGTAAACTGACAAGGTTATGGAGAAAAGGGAACCCTTATACACTGTTGGTGGGAGTGTAAATTAGTTCAAACATTCTGGAAAGCAATAGGAGGATTCCTCAAAGAGCTAAAAGCAGAACGACCATTCAACGCAGCAATCCCACTACTGGGTATATACGCAGAGGAATATGAATCATTCTACCATAAAGACACATGCATGTGCATGTTCATTGCAGCACTGTTCACAATAGCAAAGACATGGAATCAACCTAAATGCCCATCAGTGGTAGAATGGATACAGAGAATGTGGTACATATACACCATGGAATATTATGCAGCCACAAAAAAAGAATGAGTACACGTCTTTTGCGGAAACATGGATGGAGCTGGAGGCTACCATTCTTAGCAAACTAGCACAGGAACAGAAAACCAGATACCACATGTTCTCATTTATAAGTGGGAGCTAAATGATGAGAACTCGTGAACATGAAGAAGGAAACAACAGACACTGGGGTCTGCTTAAGGCAGGAGGGAGGAGGGAGAGGAGCAGAAAAGATGACTATTGGGAACTGAGCTTAATGCCTGGGTGATGTACTAATATGTACAACAAACCCCCAGAACATGTGTTTATCTATGTAACAAACCTTCACATGTGCCGCCAAACCTGAAATAAAAATTAAAATAACAAAATTATGTATTATTTAATTGGTGCTAAAACGTTTTATTTATTTTACATTTAGTGTGTTTTCACAGGCACTAAGCATTATCCTTTAGTTAACCCTTTTGAGCATTTAAAAATTTTAAAACATGCATTAAGACAATTAAAAATACTTGTTCCTAATTATAAGCAAAAATAAAACCAGCAGTTTCATGTGATGTATCAAGATTATGAAGAAAAACATGCTGGGTGGGCTGGCATATTCAAATAATTGCCTTAGCATCTGTTATTTTTCAAAAGTAGTTATGGTGGTACAGATTTCCCAAAATTTCCTTAT